>NC_063346.1:44878701-44973258 GCF_021869965.1 Rhincodon typus
TGCTGCTTGGCCTGCTGTGTTCATCCAGCTCTGCACCTTGTTGTCTCCAGTACGGACATGGTCAGTCAGGCACTTGAACAAAGTCCAGGGATCAGACCACAGTCAATCTTGCAAATCACAGCTAAGTCTGAGTGCAGTTGTGGCATTAGTCCAGGAGATGGGCCATAGTCAGTCCTGGCTGTCTTGCTAAGTCAGTCATGGTGCTTTGGTCTATAACATTCAGGGGTGGCAGACCATCAAGTCCTGGAGGAAGCGGGCAACTGATGTCTTGGAACGGGCTTCATTGTGTGTGTGTGTGTGTGTGTGTGTGTGTGTGTTGTGTGTGTGTGTTGTGTGTTTGTGTGTGTGGTGTGTGGTGCGTGTGTGTGGGGGGGGGGGGGCAGTTACTGGGGGGGGGGAAGGGGCACTAAGCATTTGGGAGGCTGAAGCAGGCGTATATGTGATTGTGTAAAAGGAGCCTTAGGCCCTCGAGGGGAGGGGTGGGGGCTGAACGTTCATCATGGCTGCAAGGACAGCAGCAGGATTGTATTCAACAATAATCTGTAACCTCATGAAATCAGCATATCCCCCATTCTACTATTACCATCAAGGCAGGGAATTAATCCTAGCTCAATGCAAGGTGCAGGAGAACATGACAGCATCAGCAGCAGGCATACCTCAAAGTGAAGAGTCGCCCTGGTGGAGCTACAGCACAATATTATTGCATGGCAAAAAAGTTTAAGCAGGTTAGCTTTTAGACAGCTAAAAGTGATCCTACTACAAACAGGTCAGATCAAAGCTCTGCAATCCAACTGTGAATGGTAGTGGACAATCAAACAACTCAGTGGAGGAGCATCTGCAATTACCTGCAGCTTCGATAATGGCGGAAGACATCATTTTAGTTCAAAAGGCAACAATGAAGCTTTCAGCCAGGAGTGACGAGTGGATGATCCACCTCAGCTTCCTCTGGAGGTTCTGAGATGCCTGTCATTAGCCAATTCAAAAATTGAAAAAGCCTACAGACACTGGGTACAGCAAAGGCTCTAGGCCCTGACAGCATCCCAGCAGTGGTTCTAAAGATTCATGCCCATGCACCCTTAATCAAGTTGTTCCAGCGCAAGCTACAACACTGGCATCTATCCAGTGTAGAAAATTGCCCAACCCTGCCCACAAAAACAGGTCAAATCAACCCAATTAGTTAACACCCAAACAGTCTAATCTCACTCAGATGAAGGAGCCGTTGATGTCCTATCAAGCAACATTTAAGTAGTAATAAGGAGTTCATTGATACTCAGTTTGGGCTCTTTCAGGACCACTCCATGCATCATCTCATTTCAGACTTGATTAAACATTGCCAAAATGGATAGTCAAGAGTGAAGGAACATTGACCACCCTTGAAGTCAAGGTAGTGTTTCATAATTGTGGCATTAAGGAGTCCTAGCAATCAATGGAAAAATCAATGGGGAAACACTCTACTAGCTGCAGCCAAATCTAGCACAGAGGAAGATGGCCATTAGGCGCCAATCACCTCAGTCACAGAACAACACTCCCGGGTTCCTCAGCGTAGTGCCTTCAGACCAAATATTTTCAGCTGCTTTATTTATAAAATCAGAAGTGTAAGATTTTCTGATGATTGCTTCAGTATTTGACAAGTCATGAATGTGCAATGTATCCAAACACAAGACCTAAACAAGACTCAGGCTTGGGCAACTAATATTTGCACCATAGAAGTGCCAGGCAAAGGCCACTGCCAAAAAGAAAGGTCCGAACCATTTCCCCTTGAAATTCAATGACAATGCCAACATCAAATCCTCCACACTAAGTATCCTGGGGGCTGCCAGAAGGTGAACTAAGCCAGCCATCTAAATATCAAAAACGGGTCAGAAACCATCACTTCTGTGGCAAGTAATTCATTCATCTCCCGAAACCACTTCACCATTTTGGAAAGGCAAATCAGGGCAGGACTTATACACTTAATGGTAGCGCTCTAGAGAGTGTTGCTGAACGAACAGACTTAGAGTGCAGGTTCATAATTCCTTGAAAGTGGGGTCGCAGGTAGATAGGATAGTGAAGAAGGCATTTGGTATGCTTGCCTTTATTGGTTAGTGCATTGAGTAAAGGAGTTGGGAGGTCATGCTGCGACTGTACAGGACGTTGATTAAACCACATTTGGAACACTGTTTGCAATTCTGGTCTCCCTACTATAGGAAGGATGTTGCGAAACTAGAAAGGGTTCAGAAAAGATTTACAAGGATGTTGCCAGGGTTGAAGGGTTTGAGCTATAGGGAGAGGCTGAATACGCTGGGGCTATTTTCCCTGGAGCATTGGAGGCTGAGGGGTGGCCTTATAGAGGTTTATAAAATCATGTGGGACTTGGATAGGGTAAATAGATAAGGTCTTTTCCCCAGGATGGGGGAGTCCAAAACTACAGGGCATAAGTTTAAGGTAAGATGGGAAAGATTTAAAAGGGGCCTAAGGGGCAACTTTTTCATCTAGAGGATGGTGCATGTATGGAACGAGCTGCCAGAGGAGGTGGTGGAGGCTGGTACAATTACAACATTTAAAAGACATCTGGGCAGGTATATCAATAGGAAGGGTTTAGAGGAATATCAACCAAATGCTGGCAAATAGATTTATTTAAGATATCTGGTCTGCATGGATGAGTTGGACCAAAGGGTCTGTTTCCGTGCTGTACAGCTCTATGACTCTATCTTTCTACAAGAAACAACCACCTTTATACAAGGAACAAGTCATGCATATGATTGAACACTCTCCACTTGCCTGGAAGCTTGAAGTTCCAACAACACAAGTAGCTCAAACACCAATCAAGATAACATAGCCTGCGTGACTGGCACCTCACTTACAGTCTGAAACAGCCACTCCCACTGATGCTTCACATCGACTGTCACTATCTACAAAATAAGCTGCAGCAATTCACCAAGCATTTTTCAAAAGAAGACAAAGGGCAGCAGAGGCATGGGAATACCATTACATGCAAGTTCTTCTCCAAGCCATGCATGGTTGTGAATTTTTAAAAGTTAAAGCACATGATCATTTGGGAAGGTTGGGCGAGGGGCAGAACAGGAGTGAGAGAAGGTGAGCGAGAATGTGAGCACACGCAAGCAAGCATGCGAGTGAGAGAGCAAATACGACAGACAGATTGATAGTAAGCCCAGCATTTACTGTCCTTTTGTAATTGCCCAGAAAATGGTGACCTTCCTTCTTGAACTACGACAATCCTTCGGATGTAGGGTCATCTACAGTGTTGTTCCAGAGGTAATTCCAGGATTTTGACTTAGTGGCCATGACGGAACAGTGATACCTTTCCAAGTCAGGATGGTGCAGGACTTGAAGAGAAATTTGCAGGTAGTGATGGTCTCTTGCAATTGCTGTCCTTCTTCTAAGGTATAGCGCTCATAGAAATGAAATTTGCTATCAAAAATGATTTGGATGGGTTACTGCAGTGCATCTTGTAGAGGTGTTGCCAATATGCATAATGAATGGAGTGAATGTTGAAAGTGGTGGATAGATGGCTAATCCAGATTAGACGCTGTCAAACTTAGTGTTGTTGGCAACAGTCCATTTAAATTCTGTGGCTCTGAGGTTCCACGTATTGCGATCAGTATCAGTATGCTGATTGCGACACTAACTTCCAGTTCTGGAGGTCGCTGCAGTGCAATGACCTCAGAACACACTTACCCAGAAAGAAAATTAAAGGGAACACCAATTGTTGGAACTGCACCCATCCAGGCAAGTGGAGAGCATTCCATTATGTTTTCAACTTGTGCCTCATAGATGGTGACAAACACGGGGAGACAGGAGGTGAGTTACACACCACAGAATTCCTAGCCTGTGAACTGCTCTTGTGGACATAGTATTTATGTGGCTTAGCCGGTTTAGTTTCAGATTGATGGCAACCGGGATGTTGATAGCAAGGAGTTGAAACTTTATCTTCGTTTCTTCACAGTCATGGGGTTAGGTTCCTGGAACGTACTTTGTTATAGTACAGTGGGTGAACCTACACTACACAGACTGCAACAATTCAAGAAAGTGGCTCAATATCATCTTTAGGGGCAACTGGAGATGGGCATCAAATGCAATACATTCCATGAGAGAGTAAACAAAAAAATCAGTTTCCTTTTCAGATTTATTTAACTTACAAAATTTAAATTTTCTATCTGCCTTGGTGGACTTTTTACACTTCTCAGGATCATTAGTCCTAGATTACAAGTCTAGCAGCATAATGACTGTACAAATATTCCTTTCTATCCACATGCATTTGTTCAAAATGATACTAACTGGTAGCAGTGAAGGAAGAGAACTCTTGGCGTTTGTATTGAGCTGCTGCTTGATACAATTTGATATTTTTAAGGACCTGCAAAATCTAAACTGGCTGCACTGACTCTTAATTAGGATCTAGATTTTAGTATTATCTAAAGATTGAAATACTGCACCATTACTCCTCTGTTGCCCTCTTAGCACCTGGCAAAATTATTCTTACATATGAAAGAGATAGAAAGAAACAGTATTTTCTCTATAATGAGATGAGGGGCATCAATAACCCAGAGCCTTGCTGGATTCATATTGGCCAACTGCATCTTTGGAAATTAGTGACTGAAAAACAAACATCCCTGAGAATTGGCAGAGTTTCCTAATATACATTGCTTGCATGTTTCAGTGACATGTACATGTTTGAATGGAATGGACCCAAAAATTAACAGAAAGCGAGAACATGTAGAGAAAAACCCTGAGCACACCATTTCATTTTCTTGGCTTCTTTTTCATATAGATGACATTGACCAACAAATCTTAAAAATGTTTGTCTTAAAGTACAACAGAGCAGGTTTTAAAAATATTTTGTCACTCCCCCATTTCATTGAAGCTAAATGGCTCATGAATTCAAATAGTGCTTTATAATCTAAGGTATTAAATGTGAAGATTTCAGAATAAGAATTTCTAGACAAAAGAAGAAAAACCAAAAATATTAAGAATACTGTTTGGTCTTAATGGTTAAGTAAGAAGAACATTGCATATATTTTTACTGATTTTTGCACAACAAATATATTCAGATTGTGTGACTTTATTGACTTGGGAATAATGATAGGTCTTTTTAATTCTTTCCTATAATAGAAGCAAGATCAATTACCTATAGAGCTAGAAACTAATTAGTAATTCATAATCCAACAGAGGATTTGTTAATTACTTAGATTATAAATTAATTTTCTTACACACCATTTAGACTAAATCAAGCACTAATCTAGCACCACATTTCTGTCAGAAAACATCTATCAATCATACTTTCTTCAGATGCTTACCAGCATTATTTACAGTGGACATCAGCTCTTCAATGAGTTTGATACCAATTTAACTTCACCAATAACTTATGTGACCTATCCACATCAAAGTTGTTTTCTCCACTAACATGGGTTTCAAAAGGAACAAACTCAACTGTTTAAGCTGTGCCACTGTGAACATGAGAAAAACAAAAGTGATTGAATTCTAAGTGACTTGGAACCAAATTGTGTACAGTGTTTGTCCAAATATTGCTCTGATCATTGGTTCTACTCTCTGAAGGCAACTTAGAATTCTTGAATTCCAGATCATCTCTCATACCATCCCACTTTGAGACAGCTGGACACATCACAAAAGCACACAGGCAGCACTGAATCTAAAAGGTTTTGGGAAATACAGTAGTATAGTACAAACTCAGATGAATTTTGGCTTAATTTGGCCACAAATATGGATACGTTACTAGGTTTCCAGTTTCCTATGCGAAATATATAAAAACCGAAGTGGCTAAATGAACAACCAGCACGTGTTCCAGAATATGTTCATATTTATGATCAGCTTCGACTTGCATCTGTGGAAGGCCAGTTTCTAACCCTGTGCAACTCGTGCGAATCAGTACTTACCCTGAACCTGTAGGGATTCCAGTTTCCAAAGCAGATGGTGCAGCAGGCGAACCTTTCTCCTGAACTTCATTCTGATTTTTCAAAAACGTTTTAGCTTCTTTGGAAGCAGCATCCACTTCTTTAGTAACTCTAAAACAACAAAATAATTAGGCATTAGCAAAACCAAATGATTATTATGATTAAACTCTTAAGTCCCTTATTTTGTTCACACAGAAGAGGAAAAAGCCATTCAACCTGTCCTGTCTATACCAGCTCTCCGAATGAGGATTTTACTTAGTGCCATTCTCTTATCTTCTTCCCATGATCCTGCACATTGTTACGTGAAAGGATACAATCTATCACCCTCCTGAATGCTTCAACGAAACCTACCTTCACACTTTCCAAAAAAGCATTCAAGGAAACCCTAACCATTTGCTGTGTAAAAGCTTTCTCATACTGTTTTTGTTTCTTCTGCCAATGACCTTGAATCTGAGGTCTCTTCTTCTTAATGTTTTCATGAGCCCACAAATTTGAACACTCTATCAGAATTTCTCTTTCATCTCTTCTCTAAAAAAAGCTTTTCCCCATAAATTTTCTTTATAACTGAATTTCTTATCACTAGAACCACTCTTCAAAATCTCTTCTGCATCCTCTCCAACACTTTCATATCCTTCCTCAAGTGTGGCACCCAGAATTGAATGCAATATGCCAACTAAGGCTGAACTGGAGTCTTATACAAGTTCAGCAAAACCTTCTTGTTCTTCTACTTTATACTGTAGTTAAAGGCAAAGATGATGTCAGTTTCATCAATGTGCTCTCAATCTGTCCTGCCACTTTTGACGCAATTTTTCCCCACATAGACACCAGGACCCTCTGCTCCTACATCCACTCTAGAATTATTAGCCTTTAATTTCTACTGTCCTTCACGTACTCCCTGACAAAGCAAATCAGTTCCCATTTGATCACACAGAAAATGATCATCTGCCACCTGTCCATCCATTACACCAATTTGCTGGCATCCTTTTGAAGTTCTACACTGCTCTTCTCAGAGATCACAATGCTTCCAAGCTTTGCAATGTCAGCAAATTTTGAAACAGTGTCTATTAAGCAAGAAAAAGCAGAGGCCACTGCCCCACTGCCCCACTGCCCCACTGCCCCACCGCCCCGCCCCCCACATCCCCCAACAGCACCCCTGGGGAACTCCACTACAAAATCTCTGCCAGCCATTCATTAAACAGGATATGAGTGGAAGCTCACATTCAGGTTGAAGAGAACAAGTTCATGAGGATTTACACAAGACTGGGAGTCTTTAATATGATCCTTATTGTAGAAGTCAGTCAGTTCAGGCATTAGGTTAATTCTTTTGAAAAGGCAAATCGGAGTCAAGCACAGTTCCTGGAAAATGAAGTATGCACGTAAGGGACAGAGTAAATTATTACCACATCAGGGAGATTGTTGGTCATTATAAAAGTTAAACTTTAGTTTAGAGCACAAGGTTCCTACTGTAGTGACTGTGATGAGGTCAGCCAAGCAGATGTCATTGAATGAGTTCCCTAATTGGACCAGATTAACAGCCCCAATCAGGGAGCCATGTCTGACGGACATAAACAGGTGTGTCAGAGGTTCTGTTCACTCTCAGAGCTGGCTCTGAGGAAGTGGGATCAGTGTCAATGACTTTCCATGTGTAAATAAAGGGTTACTTGGTGACGGGATACCAGCCTCTGTGGAGTTGTTTCACCCATATATTGACATTTAGTCGTAGCAGCTTTTTACTTGTTGTTTAGGATAGGAATCGCAACACGTTAACAAAAGGTACAGATGGCAAGCAAAGTACATCAATGGCCTAATTATCAGTAGCAATGGATGGCTTCAGGGTCTTGTCTATTATCAAATGAACTTTGTAAACCACCATTTTAATTAACCTTTAAATGCCAACACATCAATGGCACTCCTTTGGAATGAATCAGAATGAACCAAATGGATTTTAAAATATCACTGTACAGTTTAATTCCACCTTCTGAAAATCTTTACATTTCACGAACTTGATTTTCATTTTACCATCATATTTTCTTCATGCCTGCTTCATACATTTAACCTAAGATCTTGCACAGGATTATCAAAAATCAAAATGACTTTTCTGAATACCTTGCAGCTTCAAGTTGACTCCATCCATAGTTTATGTCCCCATATCCTTTCAGAAGGGTTAAAACTGAAGCAAGATTAATAAGGTGTTTTAAAAAACGAAAACATGATAATTCAGCAATAATGCACAAGCACGAATATAAGCAAGAGTCCCCAACCAATGCCCACACCGGCATATCTTTCAGTGAGCGTCACAGTATGGTGATCGAGCACCAGACTCCACTCTAAACCCTGTAGGAATTGTAATTGAGGAAAGACAGGTTGATTGAAAGACAAAATTGTAGGTCAAGTGCTTCAGTCAAGCTTGCCTATTCTCAATTACAATCCTTGCAGGACCTTATGTCTATTACTGCTACTAAAATTACCTTAAAGATGTTCAGGATTTTATTTCTTTGTTTTTTGAAAAAATGCTGTATTCTCTACACCAACTTTTGCTCCTACTGGAATTCAAACTGGACAAAGGTTTTAGCCCATTCCATTCTTCCACTAAGGGAATTAAATCTGCAGACAGCCCAAGAAACAATGAAGATAACGAAATGACAGCAAACAGCCAAGGAAAAGCAAAGATATCAAAAGACAAAATTGAAAAGAACTGGAAACCAAAAAGCACACAAAAGAAAACCTGAATGACAGGAAGTATTCACAATGAATGCCACTTTCACGTGCGTAACACTAAAATTTTGCATTTGTAATGAATGCAAGATGATACGGAATCCATGATTACACAACCTAATTATACTGTTTCCACTATTCCGAGAAGCATATAAATGGTCAAGGGCAAAACACTAACAACTGAAGCATTTCAATTGATTATATTTCCATCTCACATATTATAAATTGGTTGGGGCACAGAGTATTACATATTCTAACAGAAAATTAGATTACTATTGCAGGCAGAGAAACATTAACAGCTATGGGGAGACAGCAAGAAAGTGGAATTAGTTTTGGATTATCGCAGCATTTCAGCAGCACAAAAAGGACAGGGTGAAAGTTCCTACAGAGTGAAGAATCAATCCCGTCCTTCATGTCACCTGTAATTCAGCTGGCAACACCCTCACCTCTGACTCACTGGAATGGAACAGAAAAATCAAGGTGGGCACTGTGCTGCATTACCGAGGGAGTGCTGCACTGTTGGGCATGTTGCCTTTGAGAAGAGACTTCAAACCAAATAAATTTTTGTCTGTTTGGATGTATGCAAAGAATCTCATGGTACCTTTCAAAAAGAAGGGGAACTATCTCCAGTGTCCTAGCCCAGCATTTACACCTCAACAAACAGATTTTTTTTCACTATTGCATTGCAGTTTGTAGGAGGGGGCTACTTGTAAGTTGTTGCTCTATTTCCTATATTATGATATCAACTATACTTCAAAGTAGTACTTAATTGGAGGTAAAGTATTAAGTGATGTCCAGAGGTTGTGTAAAATACTGTATAAACTCAAGCTTTCCGAATACAAATCACGATAGTCATAAACAGGTGAGAACATTTGTGCCATAGCGGGAGAAAAATCTATAACTATAATATCAATGAAAGACTCAATAAAATTGAAAGTACAGTATATAGAACATTCAGAGACTAAAAATAAACAGGCAGCTTTTCAGCCACCCTCCACACACAAGGCCCAGAATATTGTCTAGATAAGTATAACATGATAAAGTATAATATGGTAAGTATAACATGCCAACAGAAATTGCCAAATTCTTACACTTTAAATTTTAATTCAAGTATCGCTATTAAGTAATCAGACCAAGTTTTGACATGTAGTAAAGATAAAACAAAAAATTAATATTTTCTCAAGTATGTCAAAGTGCTTCATCCAGAAGATATCCAAATATAAGCCCAGTTCTTCAGGGGAAGTGCTGGGTGCTGCAGCCTAAAACAAATCTACAATGAGATTCAAGAGCTATGCCCAGATTTTCAAAGTTCATAACACAGGAGAATGCAATTTCAATTGGGACTGACAGTGGAACAACTTTGCAGAATTCCATGTTTGAAATTTTGAAAATTCATTACTTGGAATTAAAATTATGAATCCTTTATTCTAAGATATAAAGCTTTATTTAGAAGTATGTTTTATAGAATGTCACGTTGATTATAGATGGAGGATTATAATCATAGAATCCCTACAGTGTGGAAACAGGCTCTTCAGCCCAATAAGTCCAGACCGACCCTTGGAGCATCCCAACCCGACCTATCCCCCTATAACCCACCTAAGCTACACATCCCTGAACACTACGGGCAATTTAACATAGCCAATCCACTTAACCTGCCCATCTTTGGACTGTGAGAGGAAACCAGAGTACCCAGAGGAAACCCACGCAGACACCGGGAGAAATGTGCAAACTCCACACAGACAGTCGCCCAAAGGAGGAATTGAACCCGGGTCCCTGGTGCTGTGAGGCAGCAGTGCTAACCACTGAGCCACCGTGCCGCCTTGTGCTTTGAAACTGCACTTTGAAAAAAAGGACTATTTTCTTGGTTGATTCCAAAACGGCTTTACTGAATTAAAGATGGTGCTACAAGTCAGATGATTTGTGCATAAAGGACAAAACTAAGACCATGTCATCCTGGAATCTCTTGTACTCTCCAGTGTGCGGACATCACAGTCAAAACAACAGAAGAGAATGGTGGGCATTGCATCTCGAGAGCAAGAATTGTTAATGAAAAAAAAGCCATTGAAACTCATTATGCTTCCAAGGCACTAATGATGCACCATCCAGTTCATACCACGAACAGTTTTGATCAGGAATACTGATTTAACCTCATTATACCTGTGGAGGTGCTAACAGCCTCAGTTATCTCCCAAAGTGAATACTTAACCCCTACTTAGACGGAGAGAAACCAATTGTTGAATTGAAGTTGATTCCTTAATGGGCCTATTACATGACCAAAACTACCCTAGACTTGAAAAAGTTTTGACTACACATTTCCGAACCCTTGCATCAGCCTGGTAAAATGCTAGTCTACTGTTAACATCACAGTCCAAGAATCTAACTGGTGAAGTCACAATCCAGATTCCAGACTTAGCTAAGTTTGTCTCATTTTGAATCTCCTTCAAAATCTGTAGGTCTGGAAAAAAACTTGCATTTGCCTGAAAAGTGGGCAAATTTTGCAGATTAACATCATCTTCTGTGCCTTTAACAACTTTATAAGTAATTCGGCAACTGCAGCTGAAGAATTCACATCAGAAAAAAAAATCTATGGAAAAGATCCTTCACTGCAGGCTGACTTTCTGCACTCAGACAAAATCTACACGAGTTAATGTCTATAATCTTCATTTTTAAAAGCAATCCTTAATTGTGAATTCTTGCCTTTCCTTCTTCCTTCCATGTACGTGCACACGTGTGTTTTGACAATCATTCCTCCGGTTTGAATGCATAAAAACTCTACTTTTGATTTAATCCCAAGGACAGTTTGTTGCAGGTCTTTTAAAAATTAGACTTGGTAAACATGGGGTTTGGGCAAATGACACTGGACCCAATTTCAAAAGGGATAAAGAAACAAAAAATTAAAAATATGTCTAAATATGGATAGGAGAAACTTAAAAGAATCCAATTATCTCCCCTTCCCATTCATAACAAAAATTACCCTGAATACAAAAGGAGTAGAAAATATATGGCTTGAAAACCTACAATCAAACTAAATTCCATAACACCTCCATGATCAATCAGAACCTAAATTAAATAAGACATGTAAATGGAAAATATCAGTTTCCATTATTTTCCCCTGCTAGCTCCACTTTTATGATCAAATGTGGTACTATGTAGGTGATCAGACATTCACTAATTATTTCCTGAATTCAGTCCAATAAAATGAGTAGTGGTCTGGTATGCACTTACGCAAAATACAAAGAAAATAAAACAGCTGGCCTCCATTAATTCAAACTGCAATTAACTTCCTCCATATTTTTAATTCCTCTTTCTTCCCTACTCCTCTCTCTCAAATTCCCCCGTCTCATGCTCTCTCTTGCTGCCCTCTGTCTCAACATTTGCTGGTTATCCAGTCTCTTGCACACTTTCACATTCCCAGTCTCTTACTACCCCCTCCAATTCCTCTCTGACATACAGATGCATACACATACACACCAGTACCTCAATCATTTACTTAAATAGTTTCCAATGACTTATTACTCCACCCCAAAACGGTAGGAAAATGGCAACTATAAACAGCAATTTTATTTTTATTTTCCAAATAAATTGCCATGGAGAATCCCCTACTATCAAGATGTGATTGGGGGTGGTCGTTTGCAGGTAAAGAAACAACTGGAATATGGGAAGCCTTCAAAAATGAGATAACGGGAGGCCAGAGACACTATGTTCCTGTTAGGGTGAAGAGCAAGGCTGGTAGGTGTAGAGAATGCTAGATGACCAGAGAAATTGAGGTTTTCGTCAGGAATAAGAGGGAAGCGTATGTCAGGTACAGACAACAGGAATCAAGTGATTTCCTAGAAAAGTATAAAGGCAGCAGAAGTATACTTCAGAGGAAAATCAGGAGGGCAAAAAGGAGACATGAGATAGCTTTGGCAAATAGGGTAAAGGAGAGTCCAAAAGGATTCTACAAATGCATTAAGGACAAAAGGTAAACTGGGCAGAGAATAGGCCCCTTAAAGATCAGCAAAGCTGCCTACATGTGGAACCACAGGAGAAGGGGGGGCATACTAAACGAGTATTTTGCATCAGTGTTTACTGTGAAGAAGGATACATCTTGAAAAATGTCCATATTACAGAGATGGTGATGCTGGATGTCTTAAACTGCGTAAAGGTAGATAAATCCTCAGGACCTAATCAGGTGTACCCTAGAACTCTGTGGGAAGCTAGGGAAGTGATTGCTGGGATTCTTGCTGAATATGTGTATCATCGATAGCCACTGATGAGGTGCCAGAAGACTGGAGGTTGGCTAACATGGTGCTACTATTTAAGAAAGGTTGTGAAGAAAGGCAGACCAGTGAGCTTGACATCGGTAGTGGGCAAGTTGTTAGTGGAAATCCTGAGGGACAAGATTTACATGTATTTGGAAAGGCAGAGATTGATCAGGGATTAACAACATGGCTTTGTACATGGGAAATCATGTCTCACTAACTTGACTGCAGTTTTTGGCAGAAGTAGCAAAGAGGATTGATGAGAGCAGAGTGGTAGACGTGATCTATATGGACGTCAGTAAGGCATTCAACAAGGTTCTTCATAGTAGACCAGTTAGCAAGGTTAGATCACACAGTCGAGGGAGAAATAACTATTTGAATACAGAACTGGCTCAAGGGTAGAAGACAGAGGGTGGTGGTGGAGGATTGCTTTTCAGACTGGAGGCCTGTGACCAGCAGTGTGCCACAAGGCTCGGTGCTGGGTACACTGCTTTTTGTCATCTATATAAGTGATTTGAATGTGAACATAGGAGGTACGGTTAGTAAGTTTGCAGACGACACCAAAATTGGAGGTGTAGTGAACAGGAAAGGTGGTTTCCTCAGAGTAAAATGGGACTTTGATCAGATGGGCCAATGAGCCAAGGAGTGGCGGATGGAGTTTAATTTAGATAAATGTGAGGTACTGCATTTTGGAAAGGCAAATCAGGGTAGGACTTATACACTTCATGGTAAGATTCTGGGGAATTTTGCTGAACAAGGAGACCTTGAAGTACAGGTTCATAGTTCCTTGAAAGTGGAGTAACACGTAGATATGATAGTGAAGAAGGCGTTTGGTATGCTTGCCTTTATTGGTCAGTGCATTGTGCAAAGGAGTTGGGAGGTCATGTTGCGGCTGTACAGGACATTGGTTAGGCCACTTTTGGAGTATTGCATGCAATTCTGGTTGCCCTCCTACAAGAAAGATGTGAAACTAGAAAGGGTTCAGAAAAGATTTAAAAAGGTATTGCCAAGGTTGGAAGGTTTGAGCTATAGGGAGAAGCTGAATAGACTGAGGCTATTTTCACTGGAGCATCAGAGGCCGAGGGGTGACCTCATAGAGGCTTATAAAATCATGAGGGGCATGGATAGAGTAAATATGCAAGGTCTTTTCCCCAGGATGGGGGAGTCCAAAACTACAGGGGGGCATAGGTTTAAGGTAAGACAGGAAAGATTTAAAAAGGATCTAAGAGGCAACTTTTTCACGCAGTGGGTGGTGCGTGTATGGAATGAGCTGCCAGAGGAAAAGGGGAGGCTGGAACAAATACAACGTTTAAAAGCATCTGAATGGGCATATGAATAGGAAGGGTTTAGAGCGTCATGGGCCAAATGCTAGCAAATGGGACTCTATTTACTTAAGAGATCTGGTCAGCATGGACTGAAGGGTCTGTTTGAGTGCTATGAATCTCTATGACTATGCATTCTCAGATGTCACAAGCTGCAATTGCATTGTAGTATCAAAGATATCCAGGTGTATAAGTAAATTTAATGAACCATGCTGGGGAATGGTCTACACATTATGGACTCAAATACATTTAAGAAACAAGGGAGACTTTCTATTTACATCATGACATATACATTTTCTGATACAAGCTGTATAGTACTGCATTGACGAAATAAATTCTACCCACAGATGCATGCGTACAGAGTACTTTTCTTTTTGTTTCCAGTATATCAGCACCTGTCCATAACATGTTTCACTTATTAACCGGAAGGCGAAAGTAACCCACAAATACATACAAAGAGTGAGAAGCTTTTTGTTTTATGAAGGACACAAAACAATATTGGCTGTCATGTTACCGGAATAGCCTCCCAGGTCTAATAAAGTCATCAGCCTGCAATACTGAAAATATCATCAATCAACTCTGCAACGAAGTGTAACATTAGCATTATTGGCCTCAACGAAAGTCCCTATATCTTAGAGGCAGTAGTCTGAAAAGAATGATGTAGTTGGGCAATAGTTCAAACATTACAGTCCTCTGATGTTTAAATGCTAAGGTTTGTAAACTTTGTAGACAGCATGCCACAAACCAAATAAAAAGTAAAATAAGAACAGTGTTTTCAAACATTAAATTTTTTAAAATGCCTCTCAATACAAATTTTTATTACAGTGTTTAATACACTCAAGGGAATTGATTTGTACAACTGTTCTGCAGCATAAGACTAAATGGAACAGAGCTGCCTAAGAAACCAAGAAAAGCATCTGCAATCAACAGATTAAAAGTTTTGAGAATATTAAAATATTTAATGAGTAAAATGTGAACTGTGTCCATAGAGTGAGAGTACTTAAATAAATGGTGCTAAAACCACTTAAATGCTTTTATCCACTTTTTAAAAACATGCAGAATGTTTGTTTCAAGATTCCCATTCAACGATATCTTTTCTGAAACATGAAAGATTAATTTTGAATAATGCATGTTCATTTTATCCAGCAAGTACAGTCTATACTTTATGGAAGTACTTAGTTCCGATTTATTTTATTAAACACATCAAAATAATACACATACCATTGATTTTTGACTATCTTACCGATGCGGAAAACGTGTGCAGTACATGTTCAATCTCAATGGTTTGCAACAACGAAGATAAACATATGATCAAAAAAGCAAAAACTAGACAAGCTGATTAGACATGCCTTGTGTTGGAGAAGGCTTATTGACTTGATTCTATCCTTCACTGCAAGAGCTGGTTCTGATGGGTTTCATGGGAAATGTCAGCACCATATGAATTTGTTACATTATTTATGAACCAAGCAACCTAACCCAGCATTCAGAGACCTCTGGATTAATCAATGATTCAATAAGTGATCACTTACATCCCCAACCCTAGCCCCAAGGGAAGTGCTAGAAACTCAATATTCACAAGGGAACTACAACTGTATTTCATAACATTCCAATCAAACATTTTATGCTTCATTTAAAGACTTTGTCAAAGCCATCATATTCTCAGTCAGACCATAAGTGTCTTTTGAAACAATGCCTCATCTGTGATGCTGCTCAACTACAGCACTTGCAGACATTAGCTTATATAGTTGTCTCAGGCCATATACATTATACAACAGGTACAGGCAATAAATTTGCACAAGCAAAGACATATGAGAGAATGGCTGTGACATTTAGCAACTGGAAACAATTTAAAACATAACTCATAAGGTTTCCTCCTAATGGTGCACCAACTTCTTGGCTCACTAAATATTGTCAGGCAAAATTTGTCTGTGAAAACAAGTACTGCAGGAGAGAAGACGGGTATGGCGAGATAGAATCAAGTATAATCAAGTAGACTGGGGGACCACTTTGTGGAACACCTACATTCTGTCTGCAAAAAAGACCTGAGCTTCCAAACTGCCTGCTGCTTCAACACACCACTGGTTCCCTGGCCAACATCTGTCTCAGGCTTGCTGTACTCCACAGTACTCCAGTGAAGCTCAGCAGGAGCTGGAAGAACAGTACATAAAATTTTCTGCATGGGAACTCTAGAGCCTGCTGGACTCAATATTGAATATAACAATCTTAGGGCCCGAGGCATCTTCTCCCATGTCCTTACACCAACACCCACCCACCAGGCCTTTTCATCACATGATCTGCTATTACACATTATCCATTGTTAGCCACTAATTGTCTCCAGTTATGGTTAGTGATTTGCTTGCCAAGCTGGTAAGTTTGTTCACAAACATCTCGTCACCATGCTCTGTAACATCAGTGCTTCTGCGTTGAAGCATATCAGGGACTAATTGTCCCCATTAGTAGCTATTCATTCTCCCAGGCTGATCATTATAAACTCCTTTGTCTGTTAAGCTGTTCTTCTGTCTCTTTGGGCTCCACTTCTACCTGTTGTTTACTCCTTTCCCCCTACCCCCACCCTATCTCCTGCATTAAAAAAAACATTTTCCTGTGGAAGGGTCAGTGGACCCAAAATGTTAACTCGGATCCCTCTCCAAAGATGCTGCCAGACCTCCTGAGCTTTTCCAGCAATTTCTGTTTTTGTTTCCAATTTCCAACATCTGCAGTTATTTCAGTTATTATCAAGTATAATCAGGGTGTATGTGGAAACTAACATCACATTTGCACATAATGGTGACAGGGCGGCATGTATATATGGAACAGAAAGAGGGTCAAGGATAGATTATTGGGTGACAGCAAAATTAATGGCATGGAAATGGGAAGAGAAGTGGGTACAAATGGCTACACTTGGATAGATAAGAAAGCAATCAGGTAAAGGCAGTCTCACTCAGGTGAATGACGCATAGATGGAAGAGAATGGTGTGCTCAACATTGCTGAAGGTTGCAGACAGGATTTTCTAAGGGCAGTTATTAATCTGTGGGAGCAAGAAATTTTGGTTGAAGGGTTTCAAACAGGGAACTGTAGGCAAAACTGACAAAACCAGAAAACACTAAAGGCTGAGTCATTAAATATATTCCATGTTTAATTACAAGGGAGCAAAAGGTAAAATTTTTTTGGAGGTGGGAGAATGTGAAGAACATAGAGGAGTGGAGTTGAGGTCATTATCAGATCAGCCACGATCCTACTGACTGGCAAGGCAAACTTGAGGGACTGTATGGCCAACAATTATTTCATATGTTATTGTAGAGCAAGAACACACAAGGGTTTGAGAATGAATGGAGGTTGGAAATATGGCAGTTCTTCAGAAGGAAGGGGAGTAGCAGTGTACATTTTAAAAGAGGGATGAACTACAACTTCACTGGAGTTAATGCAGGGTTCAGAAGTTTCAAAAAAAAATCTCAGCAAACATTTCTGGCAACAGGAAAAGTGTCTCATAATGGTTTGTAATAAAAATAAATACTAACTTTGCCCGCGTGCATGCGTGCAGGAAGCCTTAATGGGACACTTACTTCAGTGTGACCAAATTATCAACTTGCAGTGCAAACTCCCTACAGGGACAGTGTAAGTAGAAAGTATTGTTTAATTCAAGTAAGATGTAAAAAGCTTTTTCTCAGAAAATATTAATTATGATGTGGTACATGAGTAATGTGACAAATATGACAGACATCAGTAGAAACAAATGACTTCGGGCCCATGGTTCCCACAACTGCTCGTTACCAGCATTTCCTCAGCTCCTCTCTGGATCTGTTGCAAACTAATTGATAGAGCTTGATTCCTATTAGTCGATAATTCCATTATTACAGTCTCACATAAGCACCATGATAACAGAAAGTGATGAATTTTTGAAGAGCTTGAGGACTGAATGAAGAAACATGTCTCAGAAGTGATGGAAAATATTCTGTTACAATTTGTCTCAACACTCCAAATTACCCTTGTTTCAAACAAATGTGCTGCTATTTTAGTACTATGTTTACTTAAGAACAAGACAAGTAAAGGGATGACCACCTGTTCCTGTAAACACCATACAAAAAGGGTAAAAAAGGTTTATAACTCTCCAGGTCTTGAATGCTGAAAGCCAACCTGAACTGACTCAAAGATTTCTCTCAAGAACAATAAAGCACTCAGCTGTGTAAGAGATAACATACCCATGACAACAAAGTAAAAGAACCAATGGTAACAAAAAAAATTTATTTCCAAAATTGTGCTTCAGTGGAATGCTACAAATGACAGGAGAAGAAAAAGAATGAACTTTGAACTTCAAAATAATCCTTTATTAGGTCATGTGTTTAGAGTTATCAAATATGAAGTTCAAATAAGTTTAAAAATAAGTATTTACCTTGTGTCTTTGTTTAACTCAGGTTTATCCTCTATTGAAATTAAAGAAAAATCACAATTGTTGGAAATCTGAAACAGAAAATGCAGAATGGATCAGCCAACATCTGAAAGAGAAGACATTTAACACTTGAGATGAAATGTAATGGAAGGGTTTAATTTGGTTTCTCTTTTAGATGTTGTTGAATCCATTGCATTGTTGGAGTATTTTTACTTTTTACAATAATAAATGATTGTAATGGGGAAGTTATCATAGATCAGAACAAATAAGTTGACTCAACAGAAAAGACAATCCCATTTTACCAGTCAATCCCCTATTTTGCCATATATGCATTATTTAGTTATGCCTCCAATTTCCACCCCTCTCACTATATCTTACTGGTACCTTAAAACTGACTGTGCTGCAAAGGTGCGAAGGAGTTTAAGACATTCCATGACCCTACATGATGGCAGATAAAGATGAGTAACTGCCCACATCCACAGTTCACTCTCATAGTCAAGACAGTAAGTCAACCCCCATTTCTGCAGGGATTTTGAGAGGTCTCGTTTGATTTTTAAGTCAACTTCTTCTGCACTGTTGCGGACTGGAACATTTGAGCTTGCAACAGTAGGAACTATTATTACCTGATCAAGTACAGCAAGCACTCCTTTAACATTCCACTCAAAGTATCATCACCAGTGAGCAGGAAGTATTGTAAGTTCCACTTTTGATTTAAATAAAATTAGTTTAAAAAAATAAAAAGAAGCACCCATGTAGGAGTTTAGCAATGTGAAACATTTTACCATCAGTATGTATGATGTCTTAATATTTGAAGTTTTTCCGTGAAAGGAAGGTCCTTTAAGGCTAAAACTGTAGTCTGAGCTCTAAGTTTAATGTTTCACTAAATTATGTTCCTAAAAATTATGACTAAGTCAAACATAACTTTAAATGAGGATTTACTGTAAAGCAGTCAGATACAGAATATTTGCCCAATCTCTGAACAATATTTCTTACTGCAGGAAAATGTCAGTGCTCATTTCTCATTATCGAATCAATAAAATTGAATTATTGGCAATAAGTTGGCAGAGTTTTTCTGCGGTATTGGCAAATATATTGATAGAAACCAACAAAACTCAAATTGGGCCATTAAAGCCACTATGCGACACAACTTTAGAAAGCGTTATGAAAGTATGTGACCTGAGATATTACTTACAGTGTAACTGACTGGACATATATCCATCTTGGACTTTTTGGAAAGAACTCTTTGCAAAGCAAAGACAATAGGCTGCAAGAGAAAAACAAGTGCTGCATTTGGAAAGAGCACAAGCTGCTTGACTAGAGTCACCAAGCTGACAATAATTTCAAACATAGGTTACATGGCCCAATTTGTGGGTGCTGTAAAGCTATTTGATTTGAACACAGTGAGAGAGTCCAAGATAACTTACTTGAAAAATAGCCCTTGCCCTCTTGCATGCTGTGAAACACCTCTCAAAGGCGTGTGAATTGAAAGTCCACAGCAAGACCTCATCACTGCTAGGAGAGGGTTCCTGAAGAAAATTTGAAATCTGCACCCACTGTCTTCAGAAAAGCAAATTCAGTCACTACTTATACTATGTAAAAAAAATGAACAGCATTCCATCTTTATAAATGATATACAGCTTATACAGTTATCATGTTTCAAAGTGAGTTTTTAAAAATAGAAAATGCAGTCACTTGAAGAAAGGAATAATAGAAAGAAGTGAAAATTCAGTAACAACTCGGAAGACACCTCAGCGCTAACAGTTTGTGTGCTTAGTAACTTCAACTACAGACCAACATTTAGACAATGAATAATTAATTTTCCTGAATTACTGTTGCTTGGCCAACTTACTTTTAAGATAACACCCTGCAGACATTTTATATTCTTCTTCCCCAACAGACTTGGAGATCGTGTACGTTAGTTTTCAAGATGAGTAGCTATATATATTTGCATAGTTTAAATCTTTGCGCAATCATCTTTGCTCAATTGAGTTTTGGCTTGCAATAAAGTTTGTTCTTTACTTGTTACTAATAGAACATGGCTGACCGATTTCTGATACAGAGTTATATACATTCTGACATATTTGGCAACATCACCTACCTTTCTAAAATGAACCTTTGTTGAGACCAGTGGAAGAGTAAGGCAAGGAAAAGAATCAGGTCACTACACTTAACTTGGTCATAACAAAAATGTAATCCTGCGTCAGACCTACTACAGCAATGCCTATAGCTCTTTCTGTTTCAAGAATTTAAGCTCAATTCAAAATCAAGAATTTTCCCCTATCTCCCCACCCGACTCACCCCACCTCCAAGGAACTTTCACCTTTAACTGAACTATCCCTTTTCTCTCTCCACTTGCTACTTATACTACGTAAAAAAAAAAGAACAGCATTCCACCTTTATAAATGATATACAGCTTATACAGTTATCATGTTTCAAAGTGAGTTTTTAAAAATAGAAAATGCAGTCACTTGAAGAAAGGAATAATAGAAAGGAGTGAAAATACATGCAAACAAAAAAAACTTCAAAAGGATTAAGACACCTGAAAGGTAGGTGGCTTTACTTTACTCCTCGGTTTGTTCATTCTAAATGTACATTAGGACAAAACCACAGCTAGTCTTTCATCTGTGACCTGAGTTGAAAGCCATCTTAGACTGGTGGGATAAAAAGCAAAGGAGGCCTTTATTTATTGTTCTTTAGTATTAGTGCACTAAAAGTATCTCCTTTGGAAGACAAAATAACAAGATGCAAGAGATATATACCTGAACAGTTTTCAAAAATGCATTTGCTCTTCAACAAACCTCCCTGACAGTACTCTATTTCATTTGGTGAGCTAGCAAAAGGCAGCCTGGAAAGTACTTGCAAAGAACACAAATTCAGCATTCAAAAGCTTACAACACAAACACTGCAAGTGAAAATAACCAAGAGTATAATGATTCTGTGGATAGGTGAAGAACTGCCATTGAGACGGACTTTCCGTACGGTCAATCTGTATGCCACACATGTCTTACAGTCTACAGAGGTGTAAAGACCTTTCTGGAAATAGCTGGAAGTAGACTGGATTTCTTGGCATCAGCATAAAAGGAGGTGCCAAATCACCGCTATAACCAGAATCCCTAAATACTGCATACATTTCAAATAGTAGAGATGAGAAAAGTTGGGGGTAAAAGAAAATGTATATAACTTATTAATGACTTGCTTATTTGAGATCTATGCAAAAGGATTTGTGGGATAAGATTCCCTTACAAAACCAATAATCACCTTGGAAAGCATTTAATCTGAAGATAATAAACAAATGCAACACAACGTTTAGTGTCTATGACCTTTGATCAGAATTGGGTACAGTTAGAGATGAAATTTCATCAATTTTCCCAGTTCTGGAGGAAAGCTCACTGACCTGAAATCATAGAATCAAAGAATCCCTACAGTGTGAAAACAGGCCATTTAGCCTATCAAGTCAGCAACCCGCTAAAGAACATCCCACTCCCTACTCAATCCCAGGAGCCCTGCATTCCCCATGGCTAATTCACCTAAACATCCCTGGATGATATGGGCAATTTACCATGGCCAATCCACCAAACCTGCACATCTTTGGACTGTGGTAGGAAATCGGAGCACCTGGAGGATACACACGCAGGCACTGGGAGAATGTGCAAAATCCACACAGACAGTCATCCAAGGGTGGAAATGAACCTAGGTCCCTGGCACTGAGGCAGCAGTGCTAACCACTGAGCCACCATGCCACCTGTTAAACCCATTTCTCTCTCCACAGATACTGCCCAGCCTGTTGAGTATTTCCAGGATTCATTTTGCAGATTTCCAGTATCCACATTTTGAAAATGAAACATACCACCTCAAACCAGTGATAGTGACTGATGTATTAACAAGCAGCTAAGTCACTCCATCAACATACACTGCAGGCTAGACAACACTCATTTAAACACAATCCCTTCAAACTGACTGACAAATGTTGGGCAGCAGGTATTTAATTACTACAGGTAAATGCACTGTTGATGGAAGCAAAAACAAACACAGGGAAAGAAATTTGAAACACAGAGGGCTAGTTTGAATCTGAATTTTAGAAGCAGAATCATCAGATGAGGTTGAACTATCCCTCAGTTCTGCTCGACATGTTACCTGACTGCTCTGTACTTTATTTGTTACAGATTTCCAGGACTTATATTTGAATTTGGTGATAGAAACTGTCTTCTTGAATAATATATTCCAGCTATTTGCCAATCAACTCTCAGCAACATTGTGGCTTGAGTCACTTAATGTTGGAAGATGCAACTTTGTTTTTAAAACAATACAGAATTCAAAAGGAATGTTGCCAGTTAATGTTTTGTATCACCTACTGTCTTCCAAACAAAAAGGAACCACAAATTAATAAGTGTACAAGTAACATTTATGGATGGCAAATACAGACTGCCAACTAAATCAGTATAAACCAGACTGCATTTTATTTGGACAATTAATTGATGGGGCATGTCATCAAGTCCCCTGAAAAGGAATGATACACTCTAGATGTTTCAGAAGTTAGGAATGTTTAAGACCAGAAACAAATATGATGATCCAACTGGGCAGTTGCAGTGGTTTTATCCTACCAGATGAAACATTCATGCTCTTGAATTTGAAGTCACAATAAATTCTAATGCTCCAGGGACTGACATCCATGGGCTTTTAAAAGCAAATGCATAAACTAGCCAGCAAAACTGACAGCAAAAATAATAAAAACAAAACTAAAAAAAGTAATGTCAGTCATTAGAAAAACAACTTAGTTGACTAGATAACAAACTCCAACAGGAACAGATGGCTTAGGACTTGGCTTTCCAGGCAGCACACAGTACAATACCAGCACACTTGATAGACTCAGATCTGCTGTAGTAGTACAAAACCAGTCAGTTTAAATAGAAGTTGAACAGGTTCATGGCCCGCTCACAGAAATGAAAACTATACTAGTGCCGTATGTGTTAAACCGTCAAAAATCATTGGAATCCTTCAAATTACACCATGCTCAATTTTGTGTGATGCACAAGTCATTGCTGCAGGATTCTATTAATTATTTTCTTCATGACATTTGTAGACTAGGCTGCTTGGACCAAAAGAAAACTTCATTTGTGGGAAAATGTCATATCAGGTAAATAACTTGCTTCAGAATATATCACATATATTCTATGTGCCAACTTCCCCCACCCACCCCACCAACACTTAACCTGCCTATAACCCTCACCATAGAGCATGGGAACAGAGCCTTCAGTCCAACTAGTCTGCACTGACCATATTCCCAAACTAAACTAGTCCTACTTGCCTGCGTTTGGCCCATATCACTTTAAACCGTTCCTACTCATGTACTTGGGCAGAGGAGATGGGGTTGCCTTACCAGTAAGGAACTAAATTAAATCAATAGCAAGAAACAAAGTAGGGTCAGATGATATTGAATCTGTGTGGGTGAGAAACCGCAAAGGTGAAAAAATCCATAATGGGAGATATGTACAGGCCTCCAAACAGTAGTCAGGATTTGGGGCACAAGATACACCGACAGATAGAAAAGGCATGTAAGAAAGGCAAGATTACAGTGATCATGGGGGATTTCAGCAAACAGGTGGACTGGGAAAATCAGGTTGGTAGTGGATCGCAAGAAAAGGAATTTGTGGAACGTCTGCAAGATGGCTTTTTGGAGCAACTAGTGATGGAGCCCACTAGGGAACAGGCAATTCTGGATTTAGTGATGTTCAATGAGGCAGACTTGATAAGGGAGCTTAAGGTGATGAAACCTTTAGGAGGCAGTGACCATGAGATGATAGAATTTACTCTGTAATTTGAGCAAGAGAAAGTGGAGTCAGATGTAACAGTCTTAGAGTTGAATAAAGCAACTTTAGATGCATGAGGAAGGAGCTGACCAGAACTGACCAGGAGAGGAGCCTGGCAGGAAAAACAGTGGAACAGCAATGGCAGGAGTTTCTAGGAGTAATTCGGGAGACACAGCAAAAATTCATCCCCAGGAAAAAGAGGCATACTAAAAAAAAGAGTACGAGGCAACCATGGCTGACAAGGGAAGTCAGCAAAAGCATAAAAGCAAAAGAGAAAGCATATAATGTGTCGAAGGGCAGTGGGAAGCCAGAGGATTGGGAAGCCTACAAAGACAAGACGACAATGAAAAAAAGGAATAAGGAGGGAGAAGACTAAATATGAGGGTAAGCTAACCAGTAATATAAGAGAAGATTGCAAGAATTTCTTTAGATATAGAAAGGGCAAAAGAGAGTCAACAGTGAACATTGGAGTGCTGGAAAATGACACTGGAGTAGTATAATGGGGAACAAAGAAATGGCTGAGGAACTAAATAAATATTTTGTGTCAGTCTTCACATGGAAGACACAACTAACATTTCAAAAATTCAAAAGAGTCAGGGGAGCAGAGATAAGCTTGGTGGCCATTACCACAGAGAAGGTTCCAGAAAAACTCAAAGATCTGAAGGTGGATAAATCATTTGGACCAGATGGACTACACCCTAGAGTTCTGAAGAAGATAGCTGAAGAGATAATGGAGGCATTAGTGGTGATCTTTAGGAATCAGTGGCATCAGGGAGAGTCCCAGATGACTAGAAAATTGCTAATGGAACTGAGGGAATTCTGGCTAAGTTTGCAGATGATACAAAGATTGGGAGAGGGACAGGTAGTATTGAGGAAGCAGGGAGACTGCAGAAGGATTTAGAGAGGTTAGGAGAGCGGGCAAAGAAATGCCAGATGGAATACAATGTGGGAAAGAAGAAGAGGCATGGACTATTTTCTAAATGGGGATAAAATCCAGAAATCAGAGTGCAAAGGGACTTGGGAGTTCTAGTCCAGGATTCTCCTCAGGTAAACTTGCAGGTTGAGTAAGTAGTTAGAAAGGCAAATACAATGTTGGCATTTATTTCAAAAGGGCTAGAATATAAAAGCAGGGATGTGCTTCTGAGGCTTTATAAAGCTCTGGTCTGATCACATTTAGACTATTGAGAGTAATTTTGGGCCCCATACCTCAAGAAGGATGTACTGGCCCTGGAGCAAGTCCAAAGGAGGTGCACAAGAATGATCCCAGGAATTAAAGGCGTGACATATGAGGACCTCGGGCCTATACTCGATGGAGTTTTGAAGGACTGGGGGTGGGGAGCTAGGATCTAACAAACTTACAAAATACTGACCGTCCTGGACCGAGTGGACAATGGAAAGATGTTTCCATTGGTAGGAGAGACCAGGCCTGAGGGCACAGCCTTAAAATAAAGGGAAGGCACTTTAAAACAGAGATAAGGAGAAATTTCTTCAGCCAGAGAGTGGTAACTCTATGGAATTCATTGCCACAGAAGGCTGTGGAAGCCAGGTCATTGAATAGGTTTAAGACAGAGATGGATAGATTCTTGATTATCAAGAGTTATGGGGAGAAAGCAGGAGATTGGGCTTGAGAAACTTCTCAGCCAAGACTGAGTGGCACAGCAGACTCGATGGGCTGAATGGTCTAATTTCTACTCCTATGCCTTATGATCTACTTATCCAAACATCTTTTAAACGTTCTAACTGTACCTGCAGCCACCACTTCCTCTGGCAGTACATTCCACACACAAACCAGTCTGTATAAAAAAAAAGTTGCCCCTCATGTCCTTTTTAAAAACTTTCTCCTCTCACCCTAAAATATACCCCTACTTTTGAACTCCCCCATCCTAAGGAAAAGACTCTGACTATTCACCTTATCTATGCCTCTCATGATTTTATAAAGGTCACCCTTCAACCTCTCATGCTCCAGTGAAAAAAAGCCCAGCCTATTTTTAGAACTCAAACCTTCCATTCCCAGCAAGATCCTGGTAAGTGTTTTCTGAACCCTCTCCAATTTAATAATATCCTTCCTATAGCAGGGCGATCAGAACTGCACACCGTACTCCAGCAGAGGTCTCATCAACATCCCATACAACCTCAACATGACGTCTCAACTACTTGCCTTCCTGCCTAACTTTGTGTCATCTACAAATTTGGCAATACATTCACTTCCCTCTCCATGATTATGAATATATATTGGAAATAATTACAGTCCCAGCACTGATGCCTGTGGCACTCCACTAGTTAAATGTGCCATCCTGAAAATGCCACCCCTTATTCCAACTCTCCGTACTCTATTAATTAGCTGATCCTCTAACAATGCTAATATACTACCTCACCATGGGCTGTTATCATATTAAATCGCCTGTTTTTTTTCAAGGTTTGTGCATCCTATACCACTTTAAGTATCATTACCCAAATAGCTGCCCTGCAATGCTGCCATAGTCTTTTGCTTTGTTAGCTAATGCTTCCCCTCTCCCAAACAGTCCAAGCCCTCCATACTCCCATTTAGTTTAATACCCTCTCTGAAGTCATGCACAAATCCTTTTTGTTTGCACAGAACAGGACCCTGGATATGAACATATGTTGCATCTGGCAAGTGTAAATGAGCTATCCTGTGAAGCTGACAGATTATCGTCAACTCAGACAGTATGTTCCTGTAAGTGTGAAGAGCAAGGCTGGTAGGTGTAGGGAATGCTGGATGACGAGAATGATTGAGGCTCTGGTCAAGAACGAGAAGGCGGCAAATGTCAGGTATAGACTGCTGGGATTGAGTGAATTCCCAGAGGAGTATAACAGCAGGAGTATAGCCAAGAGGGAAATCAGGAGGGCAAAAACAGGACATGAGATAGCTTTGGCAAATAGGGTTAAGAGGAATCCAAAGAGATTATACAAATACATTAAGGGCAAAAGAGTAAATAGGGAGATAATGGGGCCCCTTAAGGATCAACGAAGCTGTGTGTGGAACTAGAGGAGATGAGTGACAGACTAAATAAATATTTTGCATCAGCATTTACTGTGGAGAAAGACACGGAAGCTAGGAAACTTGGGGAAATAAATAGTAATGTTTTGAAAAGTATCCATACTACAGAGGGAGACGTGCTGGAGGTCTTAAAAAGCATAAAGGTAGATAAATCCCAAGGATTTGATCAGGTGTGTTCCAGAACTATGTGGAAAGCCAGGGAAGAGATTACTGGGCCCCTTGCTAAGATACGTGTATCATCGACAGCCACAGGTGAGGTGCCGGAAGACTGGAGGGTGGCTAATGTAGTGCTGTCATTTAAGAAAGGTGATAAGGAAAAGCCAAGGAACTATAGACTGGTGAGCCAGACTCAATAGTGGGTAAGTTATTGGGGGAAATTCTGAGGGACAGGATTTACATGCATTTGGAAAGGCAAGGACTGATTAACAATAGTCAACATGGTTTGTGCATGGGAAATCATGTCTCACTAACTTGATTGAGTTTTCTGAAGAGAGTACAAAGAAGACTGATGAAGGCAGAATGGTAAAAGCTGCTCATATAGAATTCAGCAAGGCAGTCAACCAGGTTTCACATGGTAGACTGGTTAGCGAGGTTAGATCAAATGGAATCCAGGGGGAAGCTAGCCAATTGGATACAAAATAGGCTTGAAGATAGGAGACAGAGGGTGGTGATAGAGAGTTGTTTTTCGGACTGGAAGCTTGCGGTCACTGGTGAGCCCATAGGGATTGATGCTGGCTCCTCTGCTTTTCGTCACTTATATAAAATGATCTGGATGTGAATATCGGAGGTACGGTTAGTAAGTTTGCAGCTGACACCAAAATTGGTGGTGTAGTGGACAGTAAAGAAGGTTATCTCAGAGTACAAAGGGACCTTGATCAGATGGACCAATGGGCCAAGGAGTGGCAGATGAGTTTAATTTAGAGCAATGTGAGGAGTTTCATTTTGGTAAGGCAAACAAGGGAAGGACGTGTACAGTTAATGGTTGGGCCCTGGGGAGTGCTGAACAGAGACCAAAGGGTGCAGGTGCGTAATTCCTTGAAAGTGGAGTCGCAATAGACAGGGTGGTGAAGGTGACATTTAGCACGCTTGCCTTTATTGGTCAGTGCATTGAATATAGGAGTTGGGATGTCAAGTTGTGGCCATACAGGACATTGGCAAGGCCATTTTTAGAACACTGCATTTAATTCTGGCCTCGCTGCTATAGGAAGGATGTTGTTAAACTTGAGAGGGTTCAGAAAAGATTTATAAGGATGTTGGGAGCGTTGGAGGTTTTGAGCCAATACAGAGAGGCTTAGTAGGCTGGGACTATTTTCTCTGAGGTGTTGGTGGCTGAGGGCTGACCTTATAGAGGTCTATAAAATCATGAGGGGCATGGGTAGGGTGAAGAGCTAAGGTCTTCTTTGCAAGGTAGGGAAGTCCAAAACTGGAGGGCGTAAATTTCAGGTGAGAGGAGAAAGATTTAAAAAGAACCTGAGGGACAACTTTTCAGGCAGAGCGTGGTGCGTGTATGGAAGATGCTGCCAGAGGAAGTGGTAGAGGTGGGTACAATTACAACATTTAAAAAGGCATCATTTAAAAGGTTTATGAACAGGAGGGGTTTAGAGGGATATGGGTCAAATGCTGGCAAATGGGATTAGGTCAGTTTAGGATATCTGGTCGACATGAACAAGTTGGACTGAAGGGTCTATTTCCATGCTGTATAACTCCATGACTCGATGGCTGTATAACTGGATGTTAGTGTGGCTTTGAAAATACTCAAGATTGTTCAGCATGTTCTGTTCAATCACAGAATCACATCTAACAGTCAGTGTTTGTTTCGGGTTTTGCAAATGCAAGCTGGTTGAGTACGGGCAATGCAGAGTGATGCCAACTGCACAGATTCAATTCCCACATCAGCTGAGGTTACTATGAGGAACTCTCCTTCTCAACCTCTCTGTTCGCCTGAGGCATGGTGATCCTAAGGTTAAACCAATACCAGTCATCACTCTCTAATGACAGACCTGCCCTATTAGTGGTAGGACTGTGGCAACTTTACACCTTTAGAGTCAAGCTACTGGTGCCACAATAGTACTTACATTCAAACACAACATGGCTTAATTGGTTAGTAGGCAGTATGTCTTTTTGGACCAATGGCAGCATCCTGTTGATGGAAACTACCACTTGTGTAGCCAATACATAAAAGAAATGAGAAACAGCTTACCTAATGTTACAATAATGTAAGATTCTTTGTCTTTCTATGATAATTTGAGGTAAATTAGGAATTTTTCAGGTCTGAAGGTCCGTTTGTGAGTTTGCATGTGACACAGCAAATGATTACCTGGTTAGGATAGCAACTGTTCTGCAAGATCGCTAAGATGTGCTTTATTTCAATTTCAAGCTCACAAAAGTCTGCAAATGACTAAGTCTTTATTTTCAGGATTGCTGATAAGGACAACTTGTAGCTTGTGGAGGCTATATAAATCCAAACATCTATACATTGAAAGCAAGTTTGCAGTAGACTAAGTGCAGAATTTTCTTATTAGCAGATTTCTCAAATAGCACATCTAGGGAATGAAGTGCTTAGACTGTTTCAACTCAAAAGTGAACAGGAACATGGGTTGGGGTGTATTAAAGTGCCCTAACAAGGTTATGGATTCAAAGATCACATATGCATTATCTATGTATCAGAAATATGCATAGTAGGTCATTACAGTTCATTCCATCAAAATGCATTTCTTTCAAATTACCCAGAAGTTTTGGAAGCCTCTTGTTCCCCACTGCTTTCTGCATGACAACACCTCTGTTACAGTCAACTTGCCATCCAACCAGCACCTTTTTCTCTTTAGTATAAAGTGTTCCCATTGTTTAAAATTAGGCATTCTTGCATTGTCTTAACAAGTGGAAGTCAAAAAGCTTCTGCAACATCTTTCTTTTCCGTCATATTCCAGTTTTGCGGTATGAAGAAACAATTTATATATTTTAAAATTGAATTCATAACTGGTTGGGCATGTGCAATGCTCTAGGTCTGGTAGTGAGTACATATATCACATAAACATATGGACAAGTCAAACACAACCAGTAGAAATTAGAAGGTACCTTGCAATTTTATTCAGAATCCAACACAATTTTTAAAAATGCTTTTCAAAATATTGATATGGTCCATGTGACTAGCCATGAAAATTATTTGAGAAAGCACCGATTAATAGTGCCAGAAAGGAAATTTCTGCTGAGACACAATCTATAAGACTGGACAGCTGCTACCCTCTTGTGGTAGTAAATCATAACTTATGCTTCAATATCCTATAACAGCATCAATTTTTAAAAATTTAGGTCAGTTCAAATGGCACAAGGTTTTTAAAAAGTAAATTTGAAATTTATAACCTGCCTCACAGATTATCAGCCATTTGCTCTTTGACAAGCTACAAGGAAGAGAGAACAAGACTCTCTAAGGACACCCAAAGAGGTCCTACGGGGTGTGAAAAGCATATAAATGAAAGTAACTTCTTTATTTAAATGATTCTTTGAATTGCCATATCCAGAATATTTATTTTTTAATAATGCATTGGTCATTCCCTCTGTGCTATCCCTGGCATATTTTACTAGGTACATTTGAGATCCATTGCTACTACCTGATTGTGTGCACTCCCTCAGGGATTTATTTTGATCTAACTTGACTCTACTATGGCTGCCCCCTTCAGATCAACTATTTTTACACCATTCCATATATGCCTTCACAATGTTCATTCACTCTCATCAGTGAGGCTACTCATGATGATTATTCTGGTACTGACTGAAACACACATATGCAGACATTACAATTTTCTCTTTTAACAGTCTCAGCCCCTTCTATTCCATCACCAACTCAGCAACCTGCCTTTTCTCATTCCTCAGAACCAATGATACTGCTCAGGCCAGATAATTTAAACCTGCATTGATTCAGACTCCACTCACTTTAATGTCAACAAATAAGACAATTTCGACTCATGACTCTTCCTGATATAACTACCCACATTAATCCTCTCAAGCCAGGGAGTTGGGGTGGGGCGGGGGGGGTGTGTGTGCTATAACTCAGACATGCCTGGTTCATAGCTAGACTCATCACCATTCACAAGATCTGGTTGACTATATCAAACCACATCATACTGTGCTTTACTCGAAACAAAATAATTACTCCAGGAGCATTCTAGATAGCAAGTAGATTCCAAGATTCCTGATAACTCCTTCAACCTGCTCTGGCCACACCCCAGTCTACCAATTCTTAGATATATATCAAATATATCAAACTATTAAATATGTAGAAAAGCCCTTAAATGTCAAAGAATAAGACAATGTGTTACGTTGAATTGCCTCGTCTCTGCCATTTCCTGGTTTTCCATTCTACACTCTGCCGAACCCCAAACTCACGCTTAGAAAAAATTCACTTTGATTTCTCTCTCTAGGCTAGAGGCAATGAGACCAGCTGTAGTATGCCAAGTATTCTGGGCATTCATTTAAACTGGTGATCTTCCTGATATCACAGAATCACAATCCACAATTCATCTAATCACTGCATTGAGAGATTAATTTTGGTAATGTCTTCAGGTGCCATCCTTGACTTAATTGCATCTAAACTGCTCAACAGTAATTGCACAAATTCCATGCAGTATGCTGCTCTATTATTCTGCAGAAGAACTCAAATATGATTATTATATTATTTTAACGACAAGGCAAATGAATTTCACAAGTTAGTTAGTTATCAGACAGCCTATTACAAAAAGAAAATTCCGTATTCCACAATAATCTTGTCCATAAACCACCAGCTCAGCAGGGAATTTGCTATTTGTTCTTTGGGACAGAATTACTTGGATAGATTATATCACTGTCTTACAATTTAGAAAAATAGTACATTGTATGCATTGCAATCAGCAGTGTTTTCACTAGAGTTGGCATTGCTGACTTGAATAAAATGCTCAAATCAAATACCCTCAAAGTCCTTTGTAGCATTAAACAAGCAAATAAAATTCAAAACCCCAAAGACAGTCATGTGACAAATATCATGTCCTGTCTTAAATTATTTTTCAATCACATTCATGTCAAAACAGTCTTTTAAAGCCAAAGTATTGATTTATAAAATTACTTAGAGAATTTGACCCACTTCAAGGTGTTTAAAAATATATTGATTTAGCTTTTCTGATATCTGCAATTACCTGGCGATCTGCTAAGTTCCCCTAATGAACTGCAACTAACTGATATCCAAGAACTCTTAAAACTACAGATACAGGGGAGATTAATCCAAAATATCATAGCCACATATTCCAGTGAAGGAGGAGGATTCCAGGGAGGGGTTAAACAAACCATGGTTAAGCAAAGATTAGTGGTAAATCAGAATGATTAAAAGCCAATGAAAGCTGACCAAAAACATAATAAACAGGGGAAAAATAAATTACCAAGGTAAACTAGAAAGTAATAACAAAACAGAGAGTAAAGAGCTTCTTCAAAATGTATTAAAAGGAAGAGGTGCCAAAGTGAATATGGGTTCCTTAGAGAATGAGGCTGGCGAAATAATAATCATATCTTAGAATCCCTACAGTGTGGAAACAGGGCCTTCGGCCCAACAGGTCCACACTGAACCTCAGAGCATCCCACCCAGACCCATCCCCCATAACCCACCTAATCTACACATCCCTGAATACTATGGGCAATTTAGCATTGCCAATCCGCCTAGCCTGCATATCTTTGGGCTGCGGGAGGAAACCGGAGCACCCAGAGGAAACTCACGCAGACACGGGGATAATGTGCAAACTCCGCACAGACGGTCGCCTGAGGCTGGAATCAAACCCGGGTCCCTGGTGCTGCGAGGCAGCAGTGCTAACTACTGAGCCACCGTGCCGGCCCTACATTACTAGATGTAATGTATTTTAATTTCTAAGAAGGTACTTGTCACGGTACTGCACAAGGATACGCGATAAGATAACAGCCTGTGCAGGCTGTTGGGGTTAGTATATTAGCATGGATAGGGGATTGGATAACTAATAGCAAACAGAGTCAAGATAATGGTGACATTTCCAGGATGGCAACCTGTAACTAGTGGAGTGCACAGGGATCAGTACTTCTGCAAACATATTTCTTTCCTCTTTATTCTTTCATGGGGATGTGGGCGTCGCTGACTAGACCAGCATTTATTGCTCATTCCTAGTTGCTATTGAGAAGGTAATGGTGTGCTGCCTTCTTGAACAACTGCAATCCATTAGGTGCATGTATACCCACAATGCCATTAGGAAGGGCGTTCCAGGATCTTGGCTCAGTACCACTGAAGTAACGGCAATACATGTCCAATCAGGGCGGTGCATGGTTTGAAGGGGAACTTGCAGGTGGTCATGTTCCCATGTATCTGCTGTCCTTGTCCTTCCTAAATGGTGGTGGTCACGGGGTTGGGAGATGCAACATTAATAACTTGGATGAGAGAAGTGAGTATACTATTTACAAATCTGCAGATGATCCGCACAAAAATCGGTGGAAAGGCAGTTGGTGAAAATGACACAAAGAATCTTGACAGGGATATAGACAGGTTAAATGATCAGGCAAAAAGTTGGCAAATGTAATTTAAGGTGGGAAAATTTGACATTAAGTTCTTTAGCAGGAATAATTGAGAAGATGAATGCATTTGAGTGGAGAAAGATTGCAGAAAGACACAGAAGAGGGATTTGGGAGTCCTTGTGTGAATCACAACGAACTAGCATAAAGTTCACCAAGTAATAGGGAAGACAAATAAAACACTGGTCTTTATTTCAAAGGAATGGAGTGTAAAAATAGGAACGTCTTGGTAAAAGTATACAAAAGACCTAAATAGGCCACACCTAGAATATTGTAAGCAGTTTTGGTCCATTATCCAAGAAAAGATATTGGAGACAATTTAGACAAATTCAGGTTGATTCAGGTATGGAGGGATTTTCTTATGAGATGAGATTTAACAGGTTGGGCTTGTATTCACTGGGGTTGAGAAGAATGAAAGGGGACCTTACTGAAACTTAGAGGGAGCTCGACAGGGCAGTTATGAAGACCTAGCCCCTTGTGAAAAAGTCTAGGACGAGAAGGCAGAATCTTAGCATATGGGGTGGCCATTTAAGACGAAGAAGGAATGTTCCCTCTCTCAAAGGAGTTAATCTGCGGAAGTCTTTATCACAAAGATATGTCGAGACTGTGTCGTTCAGAATATTTATGGCTAAGACACGTTTTTTTAATCAGGAAGAGAATTTAAGACTATGGAGAAAAGGCAGGAATGCAGAGCTGAGGATTATCAATGCAGCCATAATCTCATTGAATGGCGGAGTGGACTTGATGGGTTCGAGTGTCTACTCTTGTGTCTTATATTATACAAAAGCAACTAGGACAATCTGGACAAGAACGAGTCACTTTCAAACCTCATGTCTGCTTTATTGTTACATTGCAATTTCTTGTTAACACTACCAATTAAAACAACTTACTTGATTTTTTCTCCAGCAAAGTCAAACACCTTTGTGATTGTGACTTTTCCAGGTGCTTTTGGTTTCTCTGGGTCTTTCACCGTATCCTCAGGCTTGCTCAACTTCCCTACTAGTATGCCCTATTCAGGAGAAATAAGAAAACTGATTAGATATGTTTACATAAGCAGCAGATATTATGTATGTTAATGACTGTAAAATCAAAACAACTTCGGTAGGAAATACACTACAGTGCAACTGCTGTCCGAGTTTACCTATCATATAATATGTTTTTAATAACTGTTTGCATGTTGACCAACTTATTAATAATTCTGTCTTCATCAAAAATGTTCCATGAATAAGCATAATTCAGTTGTCTTATATTGCTAAACATAAGTATTCTCCTGTCATTCATAGGATGTAGTTAAAAGTTGGACAGAAATTACTTCAATATTCAGTCTTAATGATAAGAATTACAAATGCAAAGGATTATCAGATTAGCTGTGATTTCTTTGATTGGTCCAACAGACTTGGTGGGCCATACAGCCTAGTTATGCACCTACATCTTGTCATCGCTTGAAACAAAATAAATTTTCAAAATTTGGAAATGTTTTGGATCTATTTCATGCAAAGTTTAAGACAAATTGTACTGATAGTTCACCTCTATCAAAAAGCAGTACAATTTATTAATATAATCAGAATATTGGTTGAGTGCTGGGGTGGGAACAATTAGGTTGGAAATGTTACTAAACTAGTCATTCAGAGACCCAGGCTAATTTAATGGAGACATAGACCACCACTGCAGCTTTATTTCACAATTCATTTATTTAAATTCATTGAAGAGTTTCAGTGCGCTATGATGCCAGGTATGTTCATCATATGTCCCAAGAAGATATCAAGCAACATGCCCTGTTGACCATTCACAGTATCAGCATGCTGATCGTGCTAAACCAACCCACGTTTGCAAGCCTAAGTGAAGTGTGTCCACCATTAGGTGTAAATCCATGATTTGAAATAATTTATTAAACTAATACAGACTCCACTAAGAGTCACACCAGAAATCGATTTAAAATCAGTTGGGGTCACAACGTGATGCATTTGTGCTTGCGAGAAGCTACATCAATTCTGCTCTCCCTGCCATAGGAAAGATGTTGTGAAACTTGAAAGGATTCAGAAAAGATTTACAAGGATGTTGCCAGGGTTGGAAGGTTTGAGCTGTAGGAAGAGGCCAAATCGGCTGGGCTATATTCCCTGCAGTATCAGAGGCTGAGGAGTGACCTTATAGAGGTTTATAAAATTGTGAGGGGCATGGATAGGGTAAATACACAAGGTCTTTTCCCCAGGGTGGGCAAGTCCAAAACTAGAGGGCATAGGTTTAAGTTAAGAGGGAAAGATTTCAAAGGGATCGAAGGGGCAACTTCTTCAGGCAGAGGGTGGTGCGTGTACGGAATGAACTGCCAGAGGAAGCGGAGGCTGGTACAGTAACAACATTTAAACAGCATCTGGATAGGTACATGAATAGGAAGGGTTGAGAGAGATATGGGCCAAATGCTGGCAATGAAACTAGATTTATTTAGGATATCTGGTCAGCATGGAGGTGTTGGACCAAAGCATCTGTTTCTGTGCTGTAGATCTCTATGATTCTATGTATGAGCACAGAACACAGTTTCACATCAACAAAAGAAACTTGCACATACATTGCATCTTGTTTTTAATATAACAAAGGGGTCACGGAGACAGTCACTTTCTGTATTCCCATGGCAACACCCTGACCAATCAAACCAGGCCAGAAGATTCTGAAAATTAAGATTGGTGGTTAACTGTTCCTGCTGCATCTCCAGGTTATGATGGCCAACCAATCAGCTACCTATTCTTATGCTGTGTAAAATGGCATCCCTGTTTGACAAGTCTGTTTCTTGTGTCTTAGTTCTGATGAGTGTAAGACAAAAAGCTTCGATGTTTTAACTCCTTTTAGCAATGTTTAAGTTCTTTAATACTATGCACTTAAAGAACACAGATTCAGGATAAGTCAATGATCATTTAGGATAGATATCAGGATATGTTGCTTCACTCAAAGGGCTGTTAATTTTTCAGTGTGCTGCTCCTTTGTCACTCCACCTGATGAAGGAACAGTGGTCCGAAAGCTTGTGATTTCAAATAAACCTGTTGGACTGTAACCTGATGTCATGTGACTTCTGACCTTGTCCACCCCAGTCCAAAACCAGGACCTTCACACCCTGTTAACTTTTCTAAGTCTCTATCCCACAGTGTTGTTAATACTCAATCATTTAGTATATTTAAGGGTGAGACAGACAGCTTTCTGATCTCTCAAAGCACCAACAGATATTGAGTGGATGGGCTTGTGTAGCTGAAGTCCAAGATCAGCCATGATCATACGAAAAAAGCAAAACCTTCCTAGTCTGCAGCATTTAGTCCACTCCTGCTCCTGTTTCTTGTGCTCTTGTACCAAAGTTTCTTCAGTGACCATCTATACACATAACCTAGTTTGAATCCAGTGTTAATTTCAATAAAGACAAGCTTATGGTCAATAATGACCATGCACACTTAAATGGACATCCATCAGCCTATATGCTGCCTCTGATTATCAGCTTTAAACAAAGCAACTCCACAGAGGAAAAAGCCAAATAATGAATGAGAGCTACCTGTAGGTATCAAGATTTTCACGATTTAGAATTGCACAGCATTTCAGACAGATATTCTTCTCGGATAAACGGTGGGTAAGTTGTTGGAAGTGATTCGAGGAGGTAAGATTTATACGTATTTGGAGAGGCAAGGACTGATTAGGGATAGTCAAAATGACTTGATGCTTGGGAAATCACGTCTCACAAATTTCAGTTGAGTTTTTTGAAGATACAGTCAAAAGGATAGATGAGGACAGAGCAGTAGATGTTGTCTAAGTGGACTTTAGTAAAGCCTTTGACAAGGTTCCACATGGTAGACTGGTTAGCAAAGTTAGATTACATGGGATTCAGGGACAGCTTACCAATTAGACAAAAAAATTGGCTTGACAGAAGGAGACAGAGGGTAGTGGTGGAGGGTTGTTTTTTGGACGGGATGCCAGTGACCAGTGGTGCTCCGCAGGGATCGGTGCTGGGTGCACTGTTGTTTGTCATTTGTATAAACAATTTGGATGAAAATTCAATAGGCATGGTTACTAAGTTGGCTGGTAACACCACAACTGGTGGTATAGTGGACAGTGAAGAAGGTTATCCAAGATTACAAAGACATCTCAATCAATTGGGCCAATGGGCTGTGGATTGGCAGATGAACTTAAATTTGGATAAATGCAAGGCATTGCATTTTGATAAAACGAACAAGTGCAGGACTTATACAGTTAACAGTAGGGCCTTTTTTAGTGTTGTGAAACAGAAAGACCTAGGGGTTCAGGTACAGTTATTTGAAAGTTGCATCACAGGTAGACAGGGCAGTTAAGAAGGCATTTAGCACACTTGCCTTCATGGCTCAGACCATTGAGTAAAGGAGTTGGGATGTCATGTTGAGGTTGTATAGGACTTGGGCGAGGTTACTTTTGGAATACTGTGTACCATTCTGGTTGCCCTGCTATAGGCAGGATATTATTAAATTGGAGATGGTTCAGAAAAGATTTACAAGAATGTTGCCAGGACTGGAAGGTTAAGAATATGGCAGCATTGCAGGGCAGCTATTTGGGTAATTATACTCAGAGTGGATGTACAAATATTTTTTTTAAAAATTAGGCAATTTAAATGATAACAGCCATAGTGGAATAGTATATTAGCATTGTTAGAGGATTGGCTAACTAATACAGGTCAGAGAGTTGGAATAAGGGGGGGCATTTTCAGGATGGCCACATGTAACTAGCACAGTGACACAGGCATCAGTACTGGAGGAAGTGGTGGCTGCAGATACAGTTACAACATTTAAAAGACAGTTGGATTGGTACATGAATAGAAAAGGTTTAGAGGGATATAGGCCAAACTCAAGTAAGTGGGACTAGTTTAGTTTGGGAAACTTGATCAGCATGAATGAGTTGGACCGAAGAGTCTGTTTCCATGCTGTATGATGCTATAAATAACCGTAATAATTTACTGTAGCTTTCAAAATCTGTTTCAATCACTTGTATAGTAATGTTCGAACAAACTGTTTCTCCCTTGTCAAATGTGAAGCAGTAGAATAACCGTTTTAAAACACTGGCAGTTTGACAGATTGAAGATGATGTTTTGATCTTCTGTGACTTTGTTCTGAAATTTATCAAAATTCCTTTATTCAGTTTGCATGTACATGGATGACGAAATCCTAACAAGTACTGTAGCACCAACTGCACTTCACTCAGTCACTACTGGGGTAAAAATATTTCTTCTGACTCCAGCTTCAAACCTACATGTTCAAAAATTCTACACCCAACGGCAAAAATTTAAAACCTTTTGCCAAAATTACAAAGCTCAGCTCTTGAGATCCACAAAATGGGAACCAGGGATGAGAATGACTTGAGAGATATTATTGCTCAATGACCATGTAAGGTCTAATTGTTTCAGTTGCAGTATACACAATAATGCAATCATGATGTTGGAGTACTTCTGAACTGAAGCAGAAATCGAGGGAGTAACATAAAGATAGTGGAGGCTGCGCCTCTAAAAAGAACAGTCTTGAATGACTAAATAGTCTATTCCTACATCCTAATCCCCAGCCACCTCTTTCACATTCAACCCACCGGCCACTCCAACCCCCTCCAATATGGTCAGTATTTCAGACAGAATGGGACTGTTTGAAACGTCAGCATTTTTCTTACCTTCAATATCTGAGTCCACATCCTCTCTTAAGACCACCTACTCATGTCCTGATGTTATCACCTATCTCCATCCCTAATTCAGCTCACTTGTTTCAAAGTCTCATCCTTTTGTTGGCCCGTCTTTACTGTAGCAATGCTATTCTGGCTGCCTTCTTATTTTCCACTTATCATTAACCTAAAGTTATCTGAATCTCTTCACCGACGTCCTAAATTGCAATAATTCCTGTACACTGTCTTACATTTTCACCTGGTTCCTCAGCATCTTGTGTTGTAATTATCATTCTCATGTTCGCACTTTCTATGGCTTCATCCCTTTTCAGCCCTGCAGCCTCCTCCAGCCCTAGAACACTAATTTGGACAAATTTGGACTCATCCAAGCATCGCACACTCGCTTTCCATTATCATTGAAGGTAGCCTTCAACCACCTATGAAACTCTGGAATTCTTGAGTTTAACCCTTACACTTCTTTCTCCCGTTTTAAATACCTTTCCAAAAATACTAATTTTTAGCTTAAACATTTGATCATCTGTCCCAGTGTATTTTTTTTTGACTCTGTCAATTTTCATCTGAATATGTTCATGAAGTGGCTTGGAATGTTTTACTCTATTAAAGGCATTGTATAAACGCACGCCATAAATAGCTTGCAAGGCCAGCTTTCAATATTTTCTTCTATTCCCTAAACATCCTGTACCTGTTGATTACATTTATTCTGAGTTTTATGACATAGCTCTGTTTGTTACTACCTCTTTGCTGGAAGCTGGAGTGGTGACTACAGATTTAGGCTTATGCCCGACATCACTCAGGAAACTGGCCCAGAGATCGTCAGCTTTCTTCTTTTCTTTCAAATCCTCATCTACCGTCGCGTCAGTAAGATGGTCAGCCTCCCCTCCTCCAGCATCATCACGCTGCAAACACAATTCCTCTTGGTTTCTTTTTCTGTCAAACAAGAGCCTGGAAGTTAAGGTTGGAAGTACAGCTCTCTTATGCATGAGATCTCTTTTGGGGCATCCATACAAGGTTGGCTAAATTCAATGAAAACACAAAGCTCAGATGTCACTGATGTTACTCCTGTAGTCAGAAGGGTAGGAACAGTGAAGAGAATTAGAGAAGGCACAGAACAAGGGTAAACATGCAGAGGGGGAGTGGGGACTTCAGAAGCTTTATATTACATTAAAAATTGGCAGAGAATATAGCATAAAAGCTCAGAATTTAGACTTAATGACAACCAATGGAGAGGTTAAGGAGTGACTCATAATTGGTTAACAAATGGATGTGCAGGCTCATAAAGTGATGTATGTAAACTCCAACGTACAGCTCCACAGCATCTTTTATGGAGTGTAATATTGACAGACATTTTATAAAAGCAGGTACAGAGATCACAGACACTGTGGAAGAATTGGAAAAGAGTTAAGGAAATGATTGGCGAACAAGGAGACAGATTTTGGAGATGGTGAATGCTAAAAGGAACAGACAAGTTTAGGCAGGGAATTGGAGAGTGGAGGAGCATGCTGGCATTGTCACTGTTGATGATGGTGCAAACCCATCCTAAGTTAGAATCAGAAAGTTCCAATTTGGGTTTTTAAAGAGAGATAACACTATCATTGCCACCTGAAGGCTTTGCCAAACTCGCTATCCCATAATGCAAAACCCAATTACCTTTTTCCTGCCTTCTTCAAACACTTATTTCTCTGGGGTTGTTCATCTTCATCTAAATTATCTTCTTTCACTAGGTCATTGACATCATCTTCGCTGTAATCTTCATCTGTTGAAAAATAAGGAGGCATCACACTTACTCTTTTTGCAATTACCCAATGGACATCACAAAACCAATGTTAGATACATCTACAAGGAAACTGTTCATTTTATTTAGAAAATGTGGCAATGTACTGTTGGTAGACATGCTTCTTATATATCAAAATCTATAACCAGTTACCAGTCTGAAACCGCTTGTCAATACAATCTCCACCACTTACACTGCATTTGTTATTCCTGAACAACTGCGATATTGGGGAAAGACCATGAGTATTCATCTTAACTAGAGGCATTAAAAGGGATGACTTAAAACCACCATTATACATGTGAATTACTCTATTTCAAGTAATTCAAGAAACTCCAATCAGTACTTTGGGCAGCATGGTGGCTCAGTGGTTAGCACTGCTGCCTGACAGTGCCAGAGACCTGGGTTCAATTCCACCCTCACGCGACTGTCCGTGTGGCATTTGAACATTCTCCCCGTGTCTGCGTGGGTTTCCTCCAGGTGCTCCAACTTCCTCCCACAGTCCAAAGACGTGCAGGTTAGGTGGACTGGCCATGCCAAATTGTCCATGCTGTCCAGGGATGTGCAGGCTAGGTGGTTTAGCCATGGAAAATGCAGGGTCACAGGGATTGGTGGGGGGGGGTGGTGTGTTTGGTGGGCTGGTCTTCGGAGAGTCAATGTGGAGTCGATGGGCTGAACAGCCTGCCTCCACACCATACAGATTCTATACTTCACACCTCATTAAAGGGGAATTACCTTATTAACGTGTCTACCATTTCTGGACTTAGAATCATAGAATCCCTCCAGTGCGGAAGCAGGCCGTTCAGCCCATCGAGTGTACAGTGACCCTCCGAACAGCATTCCATCCAGACCCACCCCTGACCCTATCCCCATAACCCACTATTTTCCATGGTCAATCCACCTAATCTGCACACCTTTGGACTGTGGGAGGAAACTGGAGCACCCAGTGGAAACCCACATAGACACGGGAAGAATGTGCAAACTCCACACAGACAGTTGCCCGAGGGTGGAATTGAACTTGGGTCCCTGGTGCTGTAAGGCAGCAGTGTAAATTCAAATCAAGTGACCCTTGCACATGTTCCCTCGTTCCCAATTTGCTTTCAGCAATATTGATGATGATGGTTTATAACAGTTGCAGTGCTGAAGGAACCTCAATATTTGCCTTATCGAACAGATTAGTAGTTACTATTCAGGAAGCAATTCCAGTAGGGAGGATAGACAAGGAATTTGGTAGTAGTAGGGATCATGACAGGGGAATTGATGGTGCTCTCCATAACTATCCCGGGGAGTCCCAATCATCATGTACAGGAATATCAGTGGCCAGCTGGGTGAAAAATGGTTATGGGTGCAATTTAGAAATCGCATTCCTTAAAATATGTATCTGGAGCCCATTGCCTCCAAATGCACGAATTTTCAAAGGAGGTCAGAAAGCAAAGCAGCTGATGGATTTTAATGTAAGCAAATGTGAGGTTATCCATTTTGATCCAAAAAAGGACAGTGAGGGTTTGTTTTAAAGAAGACACAAAGTTAAATACAGTGGATGTCCAATAAGATTTGGGGGTTCAGGTGCATAGCTCTTTAAAATGCAATGGACAGGTGCAGAAAATAGTCAAGGCGGCTGATAGGATGCTGGCCTTCATATCTAAAGGGCTGGAGTATGGGGGTGTAGACATTATGCTGCAGTTATACAAAACCCTAGTTCGAGCCCACTTCAGAGTACTGTGAGCAGATCCGGCCACAACTTAGGAAGGATGTTTTGACCCTGATGGGAGTTCAACGCAGGTTTACAAGGACAATACCTGGACTTCAGTGGTTACGTTTGAGGAATGATTAGACGAATTAGGCCTTTATTCTACAGAATTTAGAAAGTTAAGGGGTAATCTAACCAAGGTCTTCAGGATATCAACAGGCAAAGACATGGTAGATAAAGATAAACTATTTCTACAGTTTGAGGATTCTAGAACCTAGGGGAATAGTCTAAGAATTAGGGCCAGACTATTCAAAAGAGATGTTAGAAAACACTTCCACATGAAAAGAGAGGAGGAGGTTCGGAACTCTCTTCTTGAAATGGCAGTCGGTGAGAACTTAGTTGCTAAATTTAAATCTCATATAGACAATTTTTATTAAGGAAGGCTATCAAGAAACATGGGCCCAAGGCAGGCATACGAAATTAGGCCACAGATCAGCCATGTCTTATTGAACGGCAGAGTAGATTTGAGGGGCTGAATGGCCTACTCCTTTTACTTTGTACAGGCAACTCAAAGCCGAATGCTGTCCAGGTCTTGCTTATCAGCACAAACTGCTTCATTACCTGAGGAGTTGAAAATGGATAGACACCGTACAATCAAGGTTGCCTATTCCTGATTTAATTATGGTGCGATGATTGTTGAAAAAACAGCTGACGATGGCTGGGCCAAGGATATAATGTGATTCTAACAATTGGGAGAGCTTCCCCTCATACCCCTAATTTCTACAGACTTCACTTTATGACACTTGATAGCAGAGACAGTCCCTATCAACTCACCATTGAAATTCAGTTCTTTAGTCGAAATCAGGGCAAAGGTATTTTGGGGCATGTAGCCAAACCGCTCCGATGGAACCCAAACTGAGCATGAGTATAACTTATTGTTAAATGTCACTGTCAACAATAGCATCCATCATTTTGCTGATGATCAAGAGTAGACTAATAGTTGGGAACTGGCTAGGTTGGATTTGTTCTGTATTTGTGGACAACATACACTCAAGCAATTTTACACATTGCTGGGTACTTATCAGTGATACTGCCTTTTTGAAAAGAAAAATCATAGACAGTGGGACCACCGGCTGGACTAACATGTATTGTGCATCATTAGTGGCATTGAAGGTGGTGGTGAGCTGCCTTCTTGAACCTCTGCAGTCCATTTGGTGTAGATATACACACCATGCCATTAGGGAGGGAGTTCCACGATTTTGAACAGGCAATACTGCAGGAACGGCAATACAGTTCCAAGACAAGATCGTGGGTGGCTTGATGGGAACCTTGTGGGTGGTTCCCATGTATTTGCCACTCTTGTCCTTCTAGATAGTAGTGGTTGTGGGCATGGAGAATACTGTCTGAGCAGTCTTGGTGAATTTCTACAGTGCATCTTGCAGATGGTACACACTGCTGCTACTGAGCGTCAGTGGTAGAGAGAATGAATGTTTGCAGAGGTGGTGTCAGCACCCTGGGAAGTGTTACCAAACAATGAGACCTAGGGGTTCAGGTGCATAGTTCCTGGAAAGTGGTGTTGCAAGTAAACAGGATGGTGAAAGCAGCACTTGGCACACTTGCCTGCACCAGTCAAAACATTGAGTACAGGAGTTAGAACTTCATGTTGCGGTTGTACAAGACATTGGTGAAGCCACTTTTAGAATACTGCATTTAATTCTGGTCTCCCTGCTATAGGAAGGAGGTTGTGAAACTTGAGAGGGTACAGAGAAGATTTACGAGGATGTTGCTGGGACTGGAGGGTTTGACTTATTGGGAGAGGCAAAATAGGCTGGACCTTTCTTCCCTGGAGAATTAGAGGCTGAGGGCTGCCCTTGTAGAGGTTTTTAAGCTCATGAGGGGCATGGATAAGATATCCTTTCCTCCGGGTGGAGGAATCCAAAATTAGACAGAGTGTTTAAAGTGAGAGCAGAAAATATTTAAAAAAGGACTGGGGGCAACTTTTTCCACACAGAGGTTCGTGTCTATATGGAATGAGCTGCTGGAGGAAGTGGTGGACACAGGTATAATTACAACATTTAAAAGGCTTCTGGATGGGTGCAGAAGATGTTTGGAGGGATATGGGCCAAATGCGACAAGGGCAGATTGGGATGTCTGGTCAGCATGGACAAGTTGGACTCTATTTATGGGTTGCTTTGTCCTGGGTAGTCTCAAGCTTCAAATGTTGTGGGAACTGCACTCCTCCAAATAAGTGGGATGAATTCCATCACACTTATGACTAGTGTCACAAGGGTGGTGGACAAACTTTGGGAAGTTAGGAGATGAGTTAGTCGCTGCAGTATTTGTAGCCTCTGACCGGCCCTTGTTACCACTGTGGTTATGTAGCTAGTTCAGTTCAGTTCAAGGGTAACCAACAGAGTGTTGTTGTATGGGATTCAGTAATGTTACTGAATGTCAAAAAGCAATGGTTAGTTTCTTTCTTTTTGGAGGTAGTCATTGTCTGACACTTGAAATATTGTCCAGGTCTTGCTGCATTTAGGTAGGGACTGCTTCAGCATCTGAGGAGTCACAGAAGGTGATGAACATTGTACAGTCATCAACAAAAATTCCCACATTAGCTGGGCCTCTAGATTATTAGCCCAGCGACCATGCAACTATTCATTTATCTTTAGCTACAATGTCTATATATTTCCTTCTATGGTTAAAGCAAACTCAAAAGAATTAATTTAGAACTATGCCAATCCCAGAGTAGAAAGAAAACAGTAATACTGTACTTGGAAATTAACCTACTGGTCATACTGGAGCATTGCTCCGAAGTACTCAAACAAGTTGGACCTGTATACATCATTCGCAAGTTTTACTGGTCTTTCCTTCGAGGGTGCCTAGCACCTCTCCATAAGGTTTTTGGACCTTCATTAGCCCTACTGTCTCCCTCGCTATCCTTTTCCTTCAGGTTCTTCGGACACATATTTGTGTTTTCCTTGCTAATAATAATATTTTGATAGTGTCTCTTTGCTTTCCTCCGGATCACCTTTTAAATTCACCACCACACTGTCTATATTTGCATTCAAACCATTCATCCAGAGGGCGGCCCGAGTCCAGACCCCGCTGCTTGAAAAAAAAGGGGGCGGCACGTGCAGAAACTCTTACCGCGTTTAAATAAACTTAAAAATTTAGCTTCTAACCCTGTAAATTTAAGTCCAGGAGTCGGAAAGTTGGGTGAGCAAAGGAAACCCTGTTGACTGGCACAGTCACGAAGGGCCATAAAGACCTTCCATTGGCGTGCTGTTGTGTCCAGGATCCAGTTACAAAGCACCCAATAATAGTCAGAACTTCAAAAACTGGACTGGCTCTATTAGAAACAGCGGCAATTCAAATATCTCAACCACCAGATCACAACTGCAAACGAGGATATAGGGTATTTCGGGGTGGAAAAAAGACTCAGCACTCCCAAGTTTGTTCTGGTGTGCGATGGTTTGGGATTTACAGCCGAGCAAGTGTGTTACTGGTGTTTGTGTGGTAGCTTTCACCCTCACAGCTCTCTAACTGTTAGTGAGCGGATCGACAGCAAAGACCCACCATCACCTGATGGCTCGTAATCCTCATCCTCCTCCGACGAGTAATTCTCAGACTCGGAATCCGACATGACTCCTGCGGGGGTAGTAGGTTCCCGGTGCCCGGCCTCCGGATGCACTCGAGACCCCCTCCCCCTCCACCAGGTCAAATAGCGGCTGCTACCAGATCCAGTCACCGCTTCACCACAACACATTCAACACAACTGTCTCGGTACTCTAGAGCTCCCAGAGCGTCACTTGGCTCAGGGAAAAAGACCTGCAACATCTCACAAATAGGACAGGCAGAGACAATAACGTAGTTATCATGAGATTGTTTGAAATAGAATGAGTGCCGAATCAGCCGACCAGAATTTCAAGACTCTACTAAATCAAGGCGATCCATCTTCAGTCCCACTAGCCTTCGCCCTTTTGTGACATCATGAGATCTTATTGGCCACGCTGCACATCAATCGTAATGACGTACCACAGGTTGTCAGAAGGCTCGCCAATACTCGGCGACAATTGGCTGTTATTCCTCACGTTGTCAAGTTTTATGCCATCTTATTGGTTTTCCGGCAGACGTGAGGGGAAGAGGGCGGAGCTGATCAGTGCCGAGCTCTGATTGGCTTTGATTACAAGGCTGGTGTGCGGGCATGCGATGCGGCGTCGTCTCTAAATGGCGAACGGGAGTGTCAATCAGGAGGTGTCCCCGCCCACATCGCTGGCTGCTGTGCTCGGTGGTCGTTGTGATGGCGACGTTGTTATTGAAGGCCGATTCGGGCTTCCCGTCGCACTAGATGGTCGGCACTGCGTTGATGGCTGAGCCATGCCGATCGGCGGCGGCTTGACGGTGCATCAGATCCTGAGCTTGGGCCTAGTCCCCCGGGTCGGCAACACGACCTGTCCTGGAAACATCACCGCGTCTATATGCCATTTCTCCGGTGAGTGAAGGCGGCTCCCGAGGGAGGGAAGGAAGGTGGCCGCGTTGTTATTGCCGCTTCCTGTCCACCGTCTCCATGGCGAGAAGGCCTGTCAGTCTGACTATAACCGGTCAGGGCGATTGCGCTGATGGGCTAGGTACCGCCGATCTGTTCGGGTGGCTCCAAGGGACACGGGTCTCCCCTCGAGGGTTTCGGTTCGTTTCCGCACATTCCCCTGGGTCACTGTCCATTATGAACGCCCGTTCTGCATGATGCCCCCGCTGCTCTCGCCCGTGTATCGGTTATGTTATTGGTCAGGGTAGGGTGATGCTTTGAAAGTGTTCAGTTTTGAGAGCTTTCGCGATGAGGTCGCAGTTGAAAGGAACGCAAACACGCAACGGGATCCAGAAAGTCTGAAACAAAAAGAAGCGCAGCAGGTCTGGTAGCTTCTGTGGAGAGAAGTCAGAGTTAACCTTTTGGGTCCAGTGACCGTTCCTCAGAACTGTTCTGAGAGATGCAGCTAGCCCTGCTGAGCTTTTTCAGCAACTTACGCTTTTGTTTCTGATTTCAGCATCGGCAGTTCTTTCGTTTTTTTTTATTCAGAAAGTCTGAAGTTCGTTTCGGTGGGTTTTGCGCTGAATCTTTCGTACCCGTTGGAGTTTTGAGGCGTATCAAAGGCCCCTGGGGTACGGAATCTGTGCACCATTTAGATAATTTGACATCTCGATGACTCGAATTTTCTCTACGAGAAATCGAATTAGCCTTCTCAAAAAGTGTGGAATGTGCACCTTTTGAATAGGATTATATAAGCAATGTTCCTACTGTTTATTTGCCTGTTGGTGTAGATTTTTCCAGTAGTATATCAGATCCAAACAAGTTCCTGACAACTTCTTCAGATTTATTCTTTAAATTGCCCTGTACTACTGGCACGTATTAGATAACTGTACGCCCCCTCCCACGCCCCCAATAATTTCCTCCTACTCACTACTTTTGCAGATCATAATGCTCCAACATTTCTATTCTTTGTTTGCATATCACTCCCTCTGTAATTTCATATTGTGGCATATAGTGTGATATTGAAAAAGAAGGTGAGTGCACTGATTACAACAAAGATTGAGCCAGGACAAAATCCAGGCTGTAATGCTTTTCAAAAAAAAGGGACACCAGAAGCTCAAGAAAGGCAAAGTGCTTAAAACCAAAGAGATATTGTCTCTGAGGTAGGAAATTGCAGCATGCTCCTACAAAATACAATGTAAAAGTGTCCACATTTTAAAAACAATTAAGGGACAAGTATTGGCTAGAACACTAGGGATTAATACGACAGCAGTGCTTTGAAATAGCATCATGAGATCTTACCTGTTTAATTGAGGTGATGGATAGAGTCATAGAGATCTACAACCGAGAAAAAGATCTTTCGGCCCATTATTTTTGACTAGCACAGACACCATCACCAGAATATTCTAATCATGTTTTCCAGCACTTGGCCGGCCGATAGCCTTGTCTACCTTGGCATTGCAAGTGCATGTTCAAATACTTTTAAATGTTGAGGGTTTCTGCCTCCACCACCTGTACAGGTTTAAATTTAACCATCCATTTGTAAGATGGCTACCTCAATGGTATAACAATTACTCAGTGGTGCAGTGGAGAGTCAGCCTAGATTTTTGTGCTCCAGTATGGAGGAGGGAAGTATTGTCATACTTGAACCCACGAACATTTATGAGCTTGTAGAGAGGCCTACTACAAGCATGGCTGGTACTGACTCGAGAACTCAACATACCTCTAGCCAAACTATTGCAGTGCAACTATGTGGCTAACATCTGATCCACAAAGTAAAAAAATGTCCAGTATGTCCTGTCCACAGTATGGAACAAGTCTAACCCAGCCAATTATGATTTGTGTCTATCTGGGGTCATTAGCGGTGCTACCAAGTAACATTTGCCAATATTCTCCTTTCCAAGACTTCATTTAAGTTCTGCCAGGGCACACATATTCTGATTTTTTTTTAAAAATCTTGCTCTGAATGCCTGTTATTTCCATTCTGTCTGGCAGCATTTGACTACTGTGACATCAAGAAGCCAGAATAAAATCCATGTCAGTAAAAATTAGGGTAATTCTTCAATGGTTGTTATTGTGCTTAACACAAGAAATGTGGTTGGGTTGTTGGAGGCTAATCGTCTCACTTTCAGAATGTTACTATAGGAGTTCCTCGATAGTGTGGTGTCCCAACCATTTTCATCAATGACCATCCTTCTCAGAACTGGGGATATTCACTGATAATGCAGTATGTCTGGTTCTGTTTGGAATTCCTCAGATAACACACACTGTGCCAATGTGCACCTGATTAGTGGTAAATGACATTTGTGCCAAGTCATTGCCAGGCAATGACTGTCTCTTTAATGTTCAACAGTAATGTTATAGAAGTCAATATCACGAGGTTACCAGTGGCCAAAAACTTACCAGGGTCAACTACGGGTAGTTCTGCCAAAACGCGTGTTTCATTAATGCGAATTGGCTGTAACGCAATTTATGAATAGCGGACATTTTTGGATAACACGAACTTTCTGCTGTACAGGTATAGCGATTTCCCTATAACAGGATTTTCCAAAGAGCAAGGTCACACAAGAATGCAACTATCGCATTATAGGAGAGCTCCTGTATACAAATATCGTAGCTATGAGAGCAGTTTGTTAACTGGGTATTTTGTATTGAGTACTTGCATCTTATTTGTACAAAGTCTTTCCACCATTTAGTGAGCACCAATCAAGAATGTGCTGAAATACTCCCCACATGCCTGGATCCAATGGAACTCCAACAACTTTGAAGAAGCTTAACGTCATCCAGGACAAAATATAGAAACATAGAAGATAGCAGCAGGAGGAGGCCATTTGGCCCTTTGAACCTGCTCCACTATTCTTCACGATCATGGCTGATCATCCAACTCAATAGCCTAATCCTGCTTTCTTCCCATAACCTTTGATCCCATTTGCCCCAAATGCGATATCTAGTCACCTCTTGAATACATTCAATGTTTTGACATCAACCACTTCCTGTGGTAATGAATTCCACAGGCTCACCACTCTTTGGATGAAGAAATGTCTCCTCATCTCTGTCCTGAATAATCTACCCCGAATTCTCATACTGTGACCCCTGGTTCTGGACATCCGTCTTTTTCAGCCCATCCGTCTTTCTCAACACTGATTACCTTCACTGCACAAATGTCGCTACAGTATATCCCATCGAGAAGATGTGCTGCAGCAACTTGCCTAAACACCTGCATCTTCAAACTCATGGCCTTTACCATCCTGCATAGACTTGCGGTAGGTATTTGAGAAAACTACCACCACCTCCAAGTTACAGTCCAAATCTTGACACCATCCTGATTTGGAAATGCAGTATCATTTCTTTATTGTCAGACAGACATCCTGAAGCTCCCTACTCAACACAGTGGCATCGCTAGTTGCACCACATGGACTGTATAGTTAAGATGGCGTCTCACCTGAAAAATTCTTGGGATTGATTAATGTTGGCCTGATCACAACATATACATTCTGTGAACTGACTTTAAGAATTAACTAACATTTTCATATAATAACAAGTACACAAAGTAAGGATCTGCAACCAGGTCACAATTCAGTTAAGTTTTTCAGTGAACAACCATACATGTCAACTTGAGTGTCAAGTATGTTACTCACAACTATTCATTTTCAATGGATTTGGGTGTCACTGGTAAGACCGTTGGCTGCCCACCTCTAATTGCCCTTGAGAAGGCATTGGTGAGCTACTTTCTTGAATGACTGCAGTCCCTCAGGTGTAGCTGCACCCGCAGTGCTATGTTAGGCAGGGAGTTCCAGAATTTTAACTAAGTGACAGTGAATGAATAGCAATATAGTTCCAAATCAGGATGGCTTGGATGGGAATTTCGGATCATGTTCAGTTGTCCTTCTATGTGACAAAGGTTGTGTGTTTGGAATATGCTAACTCAGGAGCTTTGAGTTTTTCAGTCCTTTTTATAAATGTATAAATGCAGCTGTCCATCCGTGGTGGAGGTGATGGATGGGGGGAGCCATTCAGGCAGACTGCTTTTGTCTTGAATAGTATCAAGCTTTGAGTGTTGTTGGAGCTGCATTTTTCCAGGCATGTGGAAAGTATTCTGCCACACCTCTGAAAGTTCCTGATACACCGTACGCTGAATTGGGAAATCAGGACAGAACTTATTTGCCACAGGTTTACCAAACTCTACCTCCAGTTCTAGCCCTAGTTTTTACATGGCATTTGCAGTTGGGTTTCTTGACAGTGGTAGCCCCCAGGATGTTGATGATCAATGGTTCAGCAAGCTGCACCTACTCCAGAGGTATGTCATAACATGTTGGAGCAGGTTGATTGATTTTAAAAATATCTATCCTGAAGAACTCCTGCACTGCTAACTTGGGCCTGAGACAATTGATCTGACAACCACAACTATGTGTCTCTCCAACCAGTGGACAGTTTCCCACTGCCATTGATATCAGGTATGCTGAAGCTGTTTATTTTACTTATTCCTGGGATGTGGGTTTGCAAACTAGGCTAGCATTTATTGCCCATCTCTAAATATCCTGGAGATGTGGTGGATTGCCTTTAAAACTGCTGTAATCCTTAGCGCTGTGGATGACTGTATCTCCTGTAAGAGTAGGAGTGCCAAGAATTTGACCCAACAATAGCGAAGGGATGCAATAGATTTCCAAATCAGGATGGTGTATGGCTTGAAGGGGAACTTGCAGATTGTGGTGCTGCTCCCATGCATCTGCTGCCCTTGCCCTTCTGAGTTATAGTGGTCAGATATTTGGTTGGTACTGTCTAGGGAGCCTTAATGAAGTGTTTCAGTGTATCTTGTAGATGGGTGCAGACAGCTATCATTGTACATTAGTGGTGAAGGGAGTGATTATTGCTTGGCATCCTATCCATCACAACTTCAATTAAACTGCTTTGTCCTGGGTGGCATGAAGCTTCTGAAAATAGTTCGAACTATGTTCATCCAGGTAAATGGATTTGTGATTTGTGCATGGTAAACAGGCACTGTTACAGAATTCTTAGCCTCTGATTGCCCCTGTAGTTACAGTATTAATGAATACAATGATGGCAATGACATAGAACCTGATCAAAGCTCCTTGATGATCATTTTTGTTTCAGATGGTCATTGTTTTGCACACGTGATATTAATGCTGCTTGCCATGCCAGAGTAGGGAGTATAATTTAAGAAGCACTTATTAAAAAGAACTGAACTGGCTGTATGGATGTGAATAAAACAGAATCTGTAGATTACAGGAATATATTAATGGACTGGCCAAGTGGGCAGAAAAGCGACAAATTGAGTTCAATCTGGAAAATTTAGAGTGTGCAACCAGGCAAGGCAGTACAAGATGAATAGTAGGTTCCTTGTGCACAGGGACCTCTGAAGGCAAATGGCCTTGTATTCTGATGTCTATGGACAAGTAGGTAAGCTAGCTAAGAATGCACATGGATACATTCCTTTTCTTTGCTCCCAAATGCTGTGCCGCAGCTGTGGGATTATGTTAGCAAGTACAAAATTCTATTTGGAACACAACTAGAGTACTGTGTATGTTTCTGGTCACAGCATTACAAGAAGGATTTGATCACACAAAAGAGGATGCAGTCAGTTCTGGTGTAACGCGATAGTTGCATTCCTGCGCAACATCGCATTATAGAAAATAACGCTATAGAAATAACAGTGCCTATGGGAAAAGTGGGGTTGGGGCAGACCACCAGAAAAATCACTCAAATTGCTCAAAAATCACTCAAAAGCCTAACACAAAGGATAGCACAGTTTGAATAAATGTTTAATTCATATCTAATAATGTAATAAAAGTAAATTTTAACACCTTTATCTTGAAAAAATGTCAAGATGACTTGATGGGGGAGGAGGTTTTGACGTGGCTCTGTTGTTAATGGAAGGGCTGAGGGTTGTCATCGTCATCATCATCAATATCACCTTCAGGTGCAGTTGTGGTTGCAGGGTTAGGGCGAAAAATTGTTGATCCCAAGTGGACAGCTGTGTTCATTGTCTTATGACTGTGTTTCTTGGGGGTTGGCTTAAAAAAGGCATCCAGTTTTTTGCTGCTTTGCCCTTTTTCTTCTTCCATGAAGAAGCTGATCCTAGGCTGCCAAATAAGATCTTATTCCACGAACTTTTATCCTGTTGCATTCTGCATTTGTAATCTGTGTCCTCTAAGAGCTGCAACTGCTTCTCAATTTCCCTCAGGATAGGAGACGAAACAGAGGTGGAAAGCTCTTATGGTACTGCATTCTCAACAACTACTTCTTTATCTCCAGCTTCCTCTTCCCCCTCAGCGACAAGTTGTTGTAGAGTGGTCTTCACAGTGGGACTCGAGCATCCTCACTCTCCACTTCTTCAAATCCAACTTGCTTTGCAAGATCAACGCAATGTTCTTTGATTCTTGGGAGCTCCTCTGACAGATCAAAGCCTTTAAAATCTTGAAAAAAGTCTGGGAGAAGCTTCCACCAAACTACGTGCAAGCAGTCCTTATTGACATCACCCCAGGCCTCCACGATAATGTCAATCGCATTCTTGATGTTGGGCTTCAACTCTTTCTTTTGTCAACAGATGTTTCCAGACCTGCTGAAATTTGGACAACACCAATTTGTTCATTAGTTTGTGAAGTTATGACCAGTTCTTGCTGTCGCTTATGCTCGTAAAATATGTAAAGCCTCCAGAAGGCCAGTTTATTTTCTCCCAACAGATGCTGCAAGCTCTTGCTTTTCACTAATAATTTGAAAGTTTATAATGTGTGACACGCTTGCTCTCGCTGTGAACAAGCGGAAGAACTGAAGGACTTGAGAAGCCGAAGGAAACCCTCCATTGCATCCTGAGTGCTGGGACCACCAAACTGCTTTCCCACCACTCTCAAGACCAATCATTTTTGTGTGTGTGGGAGGGGTTTGAAAGAGTCACTTTTAATTATTAGTTATATGTTGACAGCTCATAATTGTTTACCCTCAGCTAGAATCTTTGTCATAAATAGTCATTCTGTTAGGTACAGAAACCTGGGTCTATCAGACAGGTAAGTTCGGATTTGGTGTACCTTAATAAAATCCATTGAGGCTTGATTTCCAGCGTGATACCCCAATGAGGTATCACATCTGTCATTGAGTCTATATCAAGGTAGAGGTTAATTTATGTTTAGCTAATAAGTGATATGGGATAGTGTGGGAAGGTAGTCTTGAGGGAGAAGATAAACAAACAGGCTTGATGGACCAAATGCCTACTCCTACTATTTCTTATGCATTTATCTTTGGACAAGGGCTATGTGAACTAAAAGGCTTTTTTTCCTGTTTTTGGTTTGAATGTTATCTTCCTAGAGAGCACAACACTGTTAAAGAGGATTTATGGATTCTGTTCAGCACCAGGTTTGCTTTTTCCAAAATGGTTTTTGATTTTGGCCTAATTGTTTTTATTTTCTGAATTGCAGAGATGTGGTATGCAGTGTTCCTTTGGGCTTTACTGTCCACGGTTTTTATCTATGTTCCTGCTGGATTACTGGCATTTGTGATGCTGAGGCACCACAAATATGGACGATTCATGTCACTAGGTATCCTGGCTGGAATCTTGGGTCCGATCACTGCAACAGTGTTGACCAGTAAGTTTTTACTTTGAATTGTTTCACTAATTGGCGATAGTTTCTTAATATTTGTTTCTCCTAGTCTAAAGTTTCCGAATGGCCAGGTGACATCAAGGTGCTTAACATTAAGGCAGTATCAATTGAAGCTAGTAGAATTGAATTCAGTGGAGTCTCTGGGGAAAACTCTCCCTGTTTGGAATCAAAAATAGCACAGATTCCTTTGGTTGTTGAAGGTCAGTCATCTGAGCCTTAGGTTATGGCTAAAGGAGCTACTCAATGGAGTATCCAAGGCAGCCCATCTTCAGCTATTTCATCAATGGTCTTCCCTCCAACATAAAATCAGACTATTGATGTTTGTTAAATGATCAGTTCCATTCCCAACTAATAAGACTATGAAGCAGTCCAGTATTGCACGTACGGGACTACGTTTGTGTTTGGGCTGATGAGTGACAAGTGACATTTCATACCGCATGAGTGTCTTTAACCACTTCCTCTTGGCAATCAATGACCTCTCCGTCTCCAGCACCACCACAATCCATAATCTAGGGGTTACCGAACTCTTGATGAGACCAGCCAAACAAATGTTATGGTTACAAGAAAAAGTACAGGGTCTGAGATGTCGTGTCAAATCAATCTCCACCTGACTCTTCAAAGCCTGCCAACCATTTTTACAAGGTAGAAGTCAGGGATGTGATGGAATACTGTCCACTTGCAAGGATGGGTGTCAGTATGTAGCATCTCCAAGACGTATGACCTTTTGCCAAAGCTACTTCGACAGCAGCTTCTAACATCTAGAAAGACAAGGGAAGCAGAAATATGGAACATCACTACCTGTTAAGTTTTTTTTTCCACCATCCTGACCTGGAACTACATTACCATACCTCATGGCCTCTGGTTCATATTCTCTCTACTAAGAAACAGAGGGAGTACCAACACCATATAAACATAGTGTCATAGAGATGTAAAGCAAGGAAATAAACCCTAAGGTCCAACTCGTCCATAGCAACCAGATATCCTAAATTAATCTAGTCCCATTTGTCAGTATTTGGCCCATATCCCTCCAAACACTTCCTATTCATATCCCATCCAAATGCCTTTCAAATATTGTAATTGTACCAGCCTCCACCACTTCCTCAGGCAGCTTGTTCATGCATGCACCACCGTCTGCATAGAAAAGTTGTCCTTTAGGTCCTTTTTAAATCTTTCCCCTCTCACCTTAAACTTGTGCCCTTAGGTTTTGGATTCCCTACACCAGGGAAAAGATCTTGCCTATTTACCCTATCCATGCCCCTCATGATTTTATAAACCCCTATAAGGTCACCCGTTAGCCTCCAATGCTTCAGAGAAAATAGCCCCAGCCTATTCAGCTTCTGCTTATAGCTCAAACCCTCCAACCCTGGCAACTTCCTTGTAAATCTTTTCTGAACCCTTTCAAGTTTCACAACATCCTTCCTATAGCAAGGAGACCAGAATTGAACACAGTGTTCCAATAGTGGCCTCATCAATGTCCTGTACAACCACAACGTCAACTCTCAACTCCTATACTCAATGCACTAACCAATGAAGGCAAGCATACCAAACGCCTTCTTCACTACCCTGTCCACCTGCAACTTCACTTGCAAGGAACTATGAACCTGCACTCAAGTTTCTTTGTTCGGCAACACTCCCCAGAACCTTAACACGTAAGTTTATAAGTCCTACCCTGATTTGCTACCAAAATGTATACACTGCAGTAATTCAAGAAAGTGTTTCACTACCATCTTCTCATGGACATTACGTGCAGGCTTTGACAGCACTGCTTGCATCCTATTGAACATAAATGGAGAAACCATTTGAAAAGCAAGCCCTTGGACAGTGAAAATCTTAATTTTCCCCTTACCCTCTGTTGATGCAAATGTTTCATAATTATGGAAGTCCTTGTTGATTTCTGGACTTTGACAGGCCTTGTCAGCCATGCTAGTATCTGAGTCAGGATTACAGTTTTAAGTAGCATCATAAAGCAGGGTAAATTATCTGTATCTATTCTCCACCATATTTTGGGAGAAAGTCTTTTGCCATCAGTGGTTACTGTCAGGGTGGATAAAATTTAACTGACATAACAATTGTTTAAGAGATGGGGTAAACTGAAATTTCCAGTAGTTTCTTCCTTTCCCAGAGCAGTTATTTTCATGAAGGAGTTAGATTTAGTTCTTGGGGCTAAAGAGATCAAAGGAATTGGAGAAAGTAGGAACAGTGAGCCCAGGTTCCTATGAAGTCCTGTGGGATTGTTACAGTTTCCTGTTTAAGGCACCATATAAATGTAATTTGCTTTCACAGTGACCAAACTTGCTGATGTTGAAACATTGTTTGGATTTTGTCATCAGATCTACTTAATTATGTTGCTGCTGCTTGGATATGAATGTTACATATATAATAGCCAAGTGACAAAATTCTCAACTGTTTTGCAGGTGCAGCTATTGCTGGTGTCTACAGAGCTGCAACAAAGCAAATGGTGCCCCTTGAAGCTCTGGTTCTGGGAGTCGGACAGGTGTTTTTCATTGTTGCGATAGCCTTTCTGCGGATTTTAGCAACTTTATAGCAGAAGGTGTTCTGCTTATCCAAGAGGAAGTGGGCACTCGAGCCTTAGTGTCCCAGCTTTGTCCAACTTGTGGCTGCATATAGGGTTGCACCTATATTCCTGTGGAATCCAAACCAAGGTTCATGCCAATCATTTGCTGCTCAAATAAGAGGAATTGGCAACAGCATAAATGTTGTGGATTTCCATGGATTGCCAAGCTCGAACAAAGGACGCATGCACTAATTTTTTATTGAATATCTTGAGTGCTGAGATTTGTTCTTTGATGTAAAAAAAAACTCAAAGCCAAAAGAGGTAATAGTCCACTTGCATATCTTTTAATGTCATTTTTTGCACATGTTTCAACTGTACAAGTCTTTCTATTAGGCTATTATAAAAAATGCATATTTATTGTAGGAATAGGACATTGGACTACAAAATTTTGTTTGAAATATGGAAATTGTATTTTGATTCAACCTGCCATATTTCAATATTTTAGCAGTTGGGGTAATTATGTAAAGGCAGATTAAACTCTTCCATCTGAAGGTTACCAAAGGTTCGGCAACTTAAGTATATACCCAAAAGAACTGAAGTATTGCAGCTTCATAGCTTAAACAAAGTGAACAAGTTCTACTATACCTAACAAGATATGGACTCTATTTTATGAGAGTTCTTTGTTTTATAATTTGCTATTTACAGGTAATTTCAAAACTTAGAAATAATTTAAATGGTTGCGTTTGACAGTGATTATGAAAAAACCATCATTCCAACACTAACGGAATTCGTGATTATATCCAGCCCTTGTTCTGCAATCAACATTGACAAATGCATCTTATTCCTCATTCCCGGTTTGGATTGTAGGAGAAAAAAAAATCTAGCATTCTATTGCATTATTTATTCACATATATATTGTTGGGAAAACAGAAGGTGTTGGGTTTATTTTTAGTAGCAGTTAACAGCCAAAACTCCAACCCAGAGCAGCCTTAAGTTTCTGTAGTAATACACTTGGCTTCTTCAAAAGTATCAAATTAGTAAGTGTGGTATCCCTATGTAAATTTGCTGCTGCAAGTATTTTTGCTGAGCCAATGAACATGAATGTTATCCACACGCCATGCTCATTACCCTGTCACACATTTGATTACACAAGTCAAAAATAGAGCATGACTCTGGAAGTTAGGTGCAATATTAATGAAGACTGTGTATGGACTGCTTTTCATTTTCAGTTGAAACTTGGATAGAAATTTTTTTTTAATGGCTATCAATTGCTATCAGCTTATGTTTAAATGCAGCACTTACCGTGCAAACATACATTTCAGATGTGCTAAGTGTTTTAAATTTTTCTATTTAAAAAAAAAATCAACCACTTTGAATAATTGTACACTTTGAGAAAATCTCATTTTTGTGTTTACATCTTCGGTCTGCTGAAGTGGAATCACTCAGTTTTGCCTGTTTAGGACTGTTTGCAAACGTTTGTTAATAGATCTAGTTTAAAATAATTGAGAAAACCAGTCCTGTAACCTGTATAACACTTGCACAGATGTCTCCATTTTGGCAAAACATACCAAGCATTTAGTGTCATTGTCCATATGGTGTGCTGTTAGCTTGACTCTGGACATCTGGATAAGCATCTCCAAGTTGTAAAACTCTAATAGTTTCAACCATTGTTTCTATTTATTCCATATCTGGTGATGTATTTACCAGGGAATAATATTTAACTGTTGTAAATAGAGTAACAATAGTGAATGGGCCACATTAACTTACAATGACTGTGCAGCTTGCAATGAGGCCCATGACTATGGGCTTAATTAGGAAGTGATAGGTTATGTATTGGCAGTTTAATCATACCCTTCCTGATGTCAACCATGCTAGGGAGGTAACACTCCGTAAATGAAAAGGAGACTCTCTCATTTAGCTAATGCGTGTACTGATTCTGGATTTCAGTGATAAAATGACGATAAGAGGTGCTTCCTTTCACCTTACTTGGGATACAGTGGGAATCGTGGAGGTGGAGAGCCCAAATTCTCTCCTCTAGATTCTACCAGATTTTTGTTTTTACTTTTCCCACTGCCACTATTTACCCTACAGACAATCCTTTTCTTACTCTTTCTCGCCGTCATTGGTTTCTTCCATTATCCCTTTCCCATTTTACTTCCTGACTTGCATCTCATTCCCTTCTGTTTTCCGTTGTTTTCTTTCAGACATAATTATGTGCTGATCCAGTTTATGAAAATTTGCACTTGTAGTGGGGGACTGCTTCCTTTTTAGTAAAATGCATCTTTGGTATAAAAACCTATCCAGTGAGCGGACTGCTGATTTGTGATTTCCATGGAAAAATAGGTGAAATTCCAGATTAATATTAGCAAAACATTTATATAACAAAAACTGACTACACTGGTTGACTGCTGTAAAGCATTAGACCTGCTGATGATAGACAGTGGAATACTTTATCAGAAAGGTTTCCTTTTCTGTTATTCTTCCACTTCTTCATTTCTGTATATCTCAACCAGAGGAGTATTTCCACATTCATTTGTGTTTCATTATTTCAAATTTGCTTGCAATGTTATGCTTTATGAAGTGGTGTTACAACCAGAATATCAGTTAGAATAGAGAAGTCTGCAATGCTGTCCTACAGTTATTTATCTAGTGTCTGTAATGTAGTCTGTGTTCAAAGTAAGTTTGCACCTTAATTTTGGTGTTGGTCTCGTTTAAACCGCATTAACAAACATTTAGTAATTAATCATTGTCACGTGCACTCATTGTAAGTCCTGTTCACTTGAGTTAATTGTATCTTTTATATAACATTCAAATATATGTAGTGGAAGCCTCTAACCAGTAACTTCTGTTCTGGTAAAATCAAATAAGGTTGACTAAATTTGAATTCTCCTTTTTAAGCATATTAACAATGTGAATTTAAGCATTTTATTATGGTTTTTACTGCTGTGTAATGATCAAATGTTTGTTTTGAAATTTATATTGTCCACATGGGAAAATCAATTTTTATTTTTCTACTTACATGGCTAATTTTGGTGACATTTGCTGGTAAATATATTTATACAAAAATAAATTTTGTTAAATGGACAAATATGGTTTTATCATTTAGTTCTTGACAGATGTAGCATACTCTGGGTCATTTTTCTCACTTGTGTACATCTGTTATGCCATTTTGCAGGTTTGGGAAATATTCAATTGTTCAAATGTGCCTCTGCCTTATTATTGCTAATAAGGCAGCTACTACAGCAAAAATATCAGAGTGGCATTAACTATTCACGTGCTTTTCAAGAGTTTATTACCAAGTGAACTTGGAAAAACTTGATGTTCTTACATGTTTGCTACAAGCATCTTAGACATAGGTAGATTACAGATATAGGGGCAGAAGTAGGCTATTTGGCCCATTGAAAAGCAGAACAGATGCAATGAGATCATGCCTTACCTAATAAGTACTCCATTTTACTGCCTTTTCCCACAACCATTGACTGTCACAGTGATCAAATATATTCAAGGATGAACTAGATATTTAATGACCCAGCCTCGATTAGCTCTCTGGTAAGGAATTCCAGAGATTCACTACCATCGGAAGAAATTCCTCCCCATCCCTGTTCTAACTAGATGATCTCTTACACCTGAGAATGTGCCCTCTAGAACTAGACTTTAGGACAGCACCTGCCTGCATCTACCTTCTCAACTCCCTTAAGACTTTTGTATGTTTCAATAAGATGCTTCTCATTCTTCTAAAATTCTAATGAGTGAAGGCCTTAACAGTCAATCTGTTTCCCTCCCTTAAGGGAATTTCTCCATACCTGCAATCAGCTTAGTGAACCTTCTGTGATCTGCCTCCATTTCCAATATATCTTTCCATAGATAAGTGGAACAAAACTGTTCACAGTATTCTAGGTATGGTGTAACTGGTGCCTTGTATAGTTTCAGCAAGACTTCCTTATTGTTATACTCCATTTCCTTTGAAATAAAAGCCAACAGTTCATTTGCCTTCCCTATTATCTGCTGAGCTTGGGTACTAGCTTTGTGATTTGTAGAGCGCTTCCAAATCCCTCTGCAGCTGTAACCACTTCTTTTATATTTAGGATGCAACCCAATAGGTCTTAAAAACTTATTAGCTTTTACCCCTGTTTGTTTCCCGAGTACCTTTTTTTTCTAGTGATAACTGTCTTTATTTCCTCATCCTCGTCTTCCCTCACGCTGTTTGTTTACTATTTTTTGAATGCTACCCTGGTTGGCAATCTGTAAGAGTGCCACAGGGATCAGTGTCAGGACCACAGTTCATTCCAATTTTATAAATGATTTGGGTGAGGAAAGTGAATATACAATAGCCAAGTTCATGAATGACACAAATAAATGAGAAGACAAGTGAGGTTGATTGATTACAGAAGGATTCAGACAAGTCAAGCAAATATAATGCAAGAAAATAGCACTTTGGTTAGCAGAATAATGGAGCTAAATATTTAAATGAAGAAAGAACGCAGGAAGCTACAGCAGAGAGAGATTTGGGAGTCCTTGTGCATAAATGGTTGAGAGGAAGAAGGTCTCAGCAGGACATAGATGGATTGGTCAGATCAGCGGCAGATGGAATTTTACCTTGATAAATGTAAAGTGATGCACTTTGAGGAAAGAACAAGTCAAGGGGGTATTCAGTGAACAGCAGGATACTAGGAAACTCAGAGAGATGTTGGGGTGCTTGTCTGCAGATCCCTGAAGGTGGCAGACAGATTAGTAGGATAATTTAGAAGAATGAGTGGTGACCTTATTGAAATGTACAAAACTCTGAGGGGACTTGATGAGGTAGATTTGGAAAGGTGTTGCCTGTTGTGGGAGCAACTTGGACAAGAGGGCATAATCTCAGAATAAGGGGTTTCTCTTTTAAGACCGAGATGAGGAATAATTTCTTCTCAGAGGCTTGTGACTTTGTGGAATTCTTTACCACAGAGGGCTCTAGAGGCTCTTTCATTAAGTATAATCAAGGCTGAGTGAGATTTGTAATCATTAAGGGAATCCAAGATTATGGAGAAAAAACAGAAAAGTGGAATTGAGGATTGCTAGATCAGCCATTATTTCAATTACTGGCAGAGCAGAATTGATGGGTCTAATGGCCTGCATCTGCTCTTAGATCTTATGGTTCTTGATGTTTGCAAGTTTGCCTTAAATTTATTTTCTCTGTCTTAATAATTTTTGTCAGCTTTTAGTTTTTAAGTCTTTCCCCATTCTCTGGTTTATCACTAATCTTTGCCACATTGAGAGTGAAATAAGTACCTGATAAACCATGGTTCGATAATCCCCCTCCTGGAATTCTCAATCTAAGGTTTAGCTTGATTCTGAATCATGAACTATTTTCTTTAACATCAGCCATTGTGCAACAACCATCATTGCTACTACACTCTTTTCCCAGTCCACTCCAATCAACTCTGCCTTTATTTCTATGTAATTATTCATTTCAGTTTACCACAGTTATTTCTGACCTGAGTTTCTCCCTTTGAAACTGAATGCTAAATTCTATGTTATGTTTTGTAGAAGATCTTTGACTTTGAGATCATTTATTAAACCTGCCACATTACCGGATACAAAATAGCCTGATCCTTTGTTAGATTCACAACACATCGTTCGAGGAAACTGTCCCAAATGGACTCTATGAATTCTTCATGACTGCCTCTGCTACTTTGATTTTCCCAACCTACATAATCTGCCTTTCTTTTTAAATGTGCACATTATTTCCTAATGTATTCATTGTCTTAAAGTATAGCTACTCTTAGACCACTTATTTGAAGAGGAGTGTGAAATATTGGACTTGGTAAAATGTCGGGAGAGATGAAGTATTCAGGTGATTCACACCCTTGAAAGTGGATAATTTATCAGGGACAGATGAGATCTACCTCTGGCTGCTATTGTTTGAATAAAGAAATAGGGCATGCTGTGACTATTCTAGGTCTTCATAGGGTGTAGGTGCGGTGCCAGAGAAATGGAAGACTGCTAATGTTGTACCTTTGTTTAAAAAGGTAAAGACTGAATAATTACAGGTCAGTCAGTCTAACCTCATTAGCAGGAGAATAATTGGAATCAATTCCATGAAACAGAATTAAAATAGTCACTTAGAAATGTACATGGTAATTGAGGAGAGTTAGCATGTATTTGTCAAGGAAAAAAACATGTCTGATAAACTTGATTGAATTTTTTGAGGGACATTGTAGTCGATGCAGTCAACAAGGATTTTAAAGGATTGTAACAAGGCCTTTGATAAGGTCCCACATGGCAGACTGGTTAAAAAGAGCCCATGGGATGTTGGGGAATTTAGCAATCAGATTACAAAATTAGCACAGTAATGAGGAGAAAAGTGTAGTGGTTGAGTGTTTTTGTGACTGAAGGCAGCTTCCAGTGGGGTTATACAGAGATCAGTACTAGGTCTCCTGCTTCTGTGGTATTTATTGATATTGGACACAAATGTAGGAGGCATTGTCAAGATGTTTGCAGCCAACACAGTGATGGTTACTGAAGAAGAGGGCATCCTGAAGAGGAGATTTGCTGTAAAAAAAACAAAAGTGTTGATTCTATTTGATTATAAAAGGTAGAGATAACATGATTGAATTATGTCTCCTTTTTGTTACTATTTGCTCTCATCCTCCATCTGAAGGTGAAGGAGACTGGAGTTGGTTCCTATGGTGGTTGTCCATCTCCATAACTAGCCCAGTCTTCTGTACTAGTTTTTTTGTTTTATTATGGAACAAGAGGACACAAGTGAACCTAAGACAACAAGGTGCAGGGCTGGATGAACACAGCAGGCTAAGCAGGTATGCAAGTAATAAGGTATGCTCTTTTTGCAACTCACCTTGGTGATCAATCTTGTGGTCATCTGATATAATACTTTTTTGAGGCTTGGTGTCTAACTTTATAATGGCTCCATGAAGAATCTTTGGAGGTTTTGTGTAAAAGGTACTTTATAAATAGAAGCAGTTTTTGTGTGAAGTCCAAGGATATGGTGTTTCATAACGAAGTAGATCCATTACATCATTGGTTATGAGAGGTAAAGCAATGATGTTTGAAATAATGGATCATTTTAATTGTTAAAAACAGGTTCATCCTAATTCCCCCTTGCTGCTGCACACTTCTCCCTGTTTGCCACTCTTTCACTATTGTCCCCAGCAACAGTGATGAGTTTTTCCATCTTTGCCTGATTCAATCCCATCAAGATTGCTTTAAAGGCTGATGTGATTGAAATTGAATGAGTGCCTGAGCTTGGAATAATTTCTGCTCACAATATGCAGCTCCATTTAAGTGCTGCTTGAATGTTTTTCAGCAGCAGGACTTTGCATAATGGGGACTTAACCACAGCATTTTAATAAGAATTTGCTACTATTTTTAGGTCCTAAGAGTTGAGTCAACAGAACTTAAGTGGAGACAACAAGGTGCAGGGCTGGATGAACACAGCAGGCCAAGCAGCATCATAGGAGCAGAGAGGCTGACGTTTCGGGCCTAGACCCTTCATCAGAAAAGGGGGAGGGGAAGGGGGTTTTGAAATAAATAGGGAGAGAGTGGGAGGCGGATAGAAGAGGGATAGAGGGCTGGATGAACACAGCAGGCCAAGCAGCATCATAGGAGCAGAGAGGCTGACGTTTCGGGCCTAGACCCTTCATCAGAAAAGGGGGAGGGGAAGGGGGTTCTGAAATAAATAGGGAGAGAGTGGGAGGCGGATAGAAGAGGGATAGAGGAGAGGATAGGTGGAGAGGAAACAAACAGGTCGAAGAGGCGGGGATGGAGCCAGTAAAGGTGAGTGTAGGTAGGGAGTTAGGAAGGGGATAGGTCAGTCCAGGGAGGACGGACAGGTCAAGGGGGCGGGATGAGGTTGGTCGGTAGGAGATGGAGGTGCGGCTTGAGGTGGGAGGAGGGGATAGGTGGGAGGAAGAACAGGTTAGGGAGGCAGGGACGAGTTGGACTGGTTTTGGGATGCGGTGGGGGGAGGGGAGATTTTGAAACTTGTGAAATCCACATTGATACCATTGGGCTGCAGGGTTCCCAAGCGGAATATGAGTTGCTGTTCCTGCAACCTTCGGGTGGCATCGTTGTGGCACTGCAGGAGGCCCAGGATGGACATGTCGTCTGAGGAATGGGAGGGGGAGTTGAAATGGTTCGCGACTGGGAGGTGCAGTTGTTTATTGCGAACCGAGCGTAGGTGTTCTGCAAAGCGGTCCCCGAGTCTCCGCTTGGTTTCCCCGATGTAGAGGAAGCCACACCGGGTACAGCGGATGCAGTATACCACATTGGCAGATGTGCAGGTGAACATCTGCTTGATGTGGAAAGTCTTCTTGGGGCCTGGGATGGGGGTGAGGGAGGAGGTATGGGGGCAGGTGTAGCACTTCCTGCGGTTGCAGGGAAAAGTGCCGGGTGTGGTGGAGCTGGAGGGGAGTGTGGAGCGGACAAGGGAGTCACGGAGAGAGTTGTCCCTCCGGAAAGCAGATAAAGGTGGGGAGGGAAAGATGTCTTTGGTGGTGGGGTCGGATTGCAGATGGCAGAAGTGTCGGAGGATGATGCGTTGGATCCGGAGGTTGGTGGGGTGGTACGTGAGGACGAGGGGGATTCTTTTTTGGTTTTTATTGCGTGGACGGGGTGTGAGGGATGAGGTGCGGGAGATGTGGGAGACACGGTTGAGGGCGTTCTCGACCACCGAGGAGGGGAAGTTACGGTCCTTGAAAAACGAGGACAACTGAGATGTACGGGAGTGGAATGCCTCATCCTGGGAGCAGATGCGGCAGAGGCGAAGGAATTGGGAATAGGGGATAGCATTTTTGCAGGAAGGTGGGTGGGAGGAGGAGTATTCTAGGTAGCTGTGGGAGTCGGTGGGCTTGAAATGAATATCGGTTTCTAGGTGGTTGCCTGATATGGAGACAGAGGTCCAGGAAGGGGAGAGAGGTGTTAGAGATGGTCCAGGTAAACTTAAGGTTGGGGTGGAAGGTGTTAGTGAAGTGTATGAACTGTTCGAGCTCCTCGTGGGAGCACGAGGCGGCGCCGATACAGTCATCAATGTAACGGAGGAAGAGGTGGGGTTTAGGGCCGGTGTAGGTACGGAAGAGGGATTGTTCCACGTAACCTACAAAGAGGCAGGCGTAGCTTGGGCCCATGCGGGTACCCATGGCTACCCCCTTTGTCTGTAGGAAGTGGGAGGAATTGAAAGAGAAGTTGTTGAGTGTGAGGACGAGTTCGGCTAAGCGGATGAGGGTGTCAGTGGAGGGGGACTGGTCGGGCCTGCGGGACAGGAAGAAGCGGAGGGCCTTAAGGCCATCTGCATGGGGAATGCAGGTGTAGAGGGACTGGACGTCCATGGTGAAGATGAGGTGTTGGGGACCGGGGAATTGGAAGTTCTGGAGGAGGTGGAGGGCGTGGGTGGTGTCACGGACATAGAACTTAAGTGGATATGTGTTCTACACCCTTAATTACACTGCTGAGTTGAAGTAGCTGTAACACACAAATCCAATGTTTCAGATGGTAATGTAACTGATTTACTTTGTACTGCAAAAGATAAATTATGATATTTGTCAGCTAGTTAAATAAACTTGGAGATGACAAAAAGCAGTTGGGATGCTCATGAGGCTAGAATTGGCGATGCAGCTATTTCTGAGGGGTGCAGAGTTGAATAATAGAACAGATATAGAGAGGTCTCAGGCCGTGCAGGGATTTGAAAATTAATAAGAAGTTTAAAAGAATCATAGTCATAGTCTTACAGCATGGAAACAGACCCTTCGGTCCAATCAGTCCACACTGACTGTGTTCCCAAAATAAACTAGTCCCAGAGATAGTCGGAACTGCCGATGCTGGAGTCTGAGATAACAAGGTGTGGAGCTGGATGAACAGAGCAGGCCAAAGGAGCAGGAAAGCTGATGTTTCTGGTCTGGACTCTTCTTCAGAAATGGGGGAGGGGAAGGGGGATCTGAAATAAATAGAAAGAGAAGGAGGTGGTGATAGAAGGTGTTTAGTGGAGCAGATATGGGGAGAGAAGACAGATAGGTCAAGGAGGCGGAGATGAAGCTAGTACAGGTGAGTGTAGGTAGGAAGTGGGGGTTGGTCAGTGAGGTGGGAGGAGCAGATAGGTGGGAGAGAAGACGGATAGGTCAAGGAGACAGGGACGAGGGGAGGGTGTTGGTCTTGGGATGAGGTTGGGGATGGGGAGATCTTGAAGCTCGTAAAGTGACCTGTCTTCTCTCCCACCTATCTGCTCATCCTACCTCACTGACCAACCCCCACTTCCTACCTACACTCACCTACTAGCTTCATCCCTGCCTTCTTGACCAGCCCCTCCCTCCTCACTGACCAACCGCAATCCCAACTCCCTACCTACACTCACCTTTACTAGCTTCATCCCCGCCTCCTTGACCTGTCCATCTGTTAAACACATCCCACCTGCCTGCGCTTGGCCATATCCCTCCAACCTGACTCATGAACTTATCCAAATGTCTTTTAAACATTTTAACTATCTCTGCATCCACCACTTTCTCTGGCAGTTCACTCCACACAAAAACCACTCTGTTAAAAAAAAAAGTTGCCCATGTCCTTTTTAAATCCTTCTCCTCTCACCTTAAAAATATGTCCCCTAGGTTTGAACTCCCCAACCTTAGGGAAAAGATCCTTGTCATTCACCTTATCTATGCCCCTCATGATTTTATAAGCCTCAATAAAGGTCACCGCCTCAACCTTCTATGCTCCAGTGGAAAAAGTCCCAATCTTTCCAGTCTATTTTTATATCTCAAACCTGCTTAAGATCAAGATATTGCTTGACCACCAGCCAATGTAGTCAGTGAGAAGGAATTGCAGGATGACCAAGTTACAAAAAATAGAATGTGGGAGCCTAGTTGGGACTGTGTTGTAAAAGTTAAAGCTCAAAATAACAAAGGCAAAAATGAGGCTTTCAGCAGCAAGTGAACTGAGGTGGGGTGAAGTTGGGTGATGTTAAGAAAGTGGAAATAGGCCTTCTTAGTGGTGGTACAAATATGAGATCTAGAAACCCAAGATGGGATGCAGTGACACCAAGGTTGCATGGAAGCAGATGGAGTTGCTAGCTAGGGAATGGAATTGGAAGCAGGGGCATTAAGCAATGGCTTCAATCTTCCCACTGTTAATCTAATAGAAAATTAATGGACAGTTTGTTAAAATAATGTAGCAACATGGAGGATTTGAAAGAGGTGGCTGTGAGAAAGAGCTGGTGGAATTAGTGTATTTGTGAAATGTGTTTTTCGATCATGTCATTGCAGAGCAGCATGTAGCTGAGAATTAGTAGCAAGGGGTCAATGATAGCTCCATGAGAGACATCAGAGGTAACAGTGGGCGTCCAGAAAGAGAAACTGTTGCAAATAATGCTGTAAATACAGATTGAGTATAGTCCTACCCGGCTAGATGACAGTGGAGAGGTGTTGACATGGTCAACTATGTTGAAGGCTGCAGACAGGTGAAGAATGACAAACAGATCCCAATAGTGTTTTAACTATTGGCTAAATCAGTTGTCCACCATACTCTTTCGAAGCTGAATCCCTTGGATTTATGGAAGCAGAGATGAGATAATCACCCAGCTTTACAGATCTGTTACTATACAAATATCATATTCTGTGATGCTTTAAAACAGCAACATATTCATCATATGCAAATAAAATTATGCAAATTTACACAATGTGACATGGCCAGTCATGTGGAGCAAAAGTACTGCCTCTTTAAACATTCAACAAGCTTAATATTTAGAATGGTTGTGAGGTTAGTTGAAGGACTGTGTCACTGTATCATTATTCTGCAGTTTAATTCTGCCAGCTGGCTAGGAAAAAGGATTTAATATTTGTAGACTAAAGTGTCACCTAATTGAGGGAACACAATTAAACTCCATAGGCAGAATCTTAGCATATTTTGGCAGTATAATGTTTATCAAGTTTCTTTCCGTGAGGCCATGCGGGTTTTACAGAACTATCATCCCAAATTCGCCTCATTAACAATCTACCATGCCGTTATGGCAGCCTCTCAGCCAATGCAAGCCCGATTGTACCGCTTGCCATAGCCAGAAGTACTCTCACTGCCGGGATATTCCACATTCCCTAGCGCCAGCAACGTCTTTAAAAGGCTCTTGTGCACCTGGACAAGCTCTGTCAGTCCAATGCTGCCCTGCATGGTTTGTGCCATTTCCCCAGACATGGAAAAGAAAGGGAAATTAGTGCTCCACTTTGCAGACAAAGACATGGAAGTCCTGGTTGATGAGGTGCTGCAGAGGAAAGACATCCTTTTTCCACAGAATGCCAGACCCTGCCAGCCTAGTTCATACTTGTCACATGGGTTAATGTGGTCTCAGCCATCTGGAGGAATGCCCAGCAGTGAAGGAAGAAAGTCAATGACCTGTGATAGGGTTAGGGTCCGCTGTACCAGGAAAATTGCCACAATCTGCTCTCTGCTACTGCACATGCTTCCCATGTCTCTAGCTCTACCACTCTCACCATCACATGCAACATCTTCTCTTGCTCACGTTTACCCACCAGAAACGTCCCCCCACCCCCGCCACATCACTCACCCTGCGTGGATTTGTATTACCTATTCACTCACTTGGGACACCTTTCTCCCACCTACTCTAGCTCTTACATCTGTACTACCCACTTTCATCTTACTGAATCTCTCCCTTTTCCTCATTCCACATGGAAACAGTCCACAATAGGGCAGAAAGAACCAGGGTGTTTGGTGGGGTGTGCCTGAAATTTGTCCCTTAGCACCTACAAGGAGATGACACTGACTGCTCTGAGTAGCCGAATGACTGTACCCAAGCCCGTGTGATGATATTTGAAGCTGCCTTTGACTTATTGACTGAAAAGTATCTCTTGATTTGACAGAGGACTACTCTCCTCAGATTTCCAGACATGGCCATCTGTTTGAAGAACAACCAATGTGTTTGTCACGCTGCTGGCACATAGTGCAGGTATAACATTGTTATCATGCTGTACACTAACAAGTCTGCTGTTCAACTGCTGGCTTTGTGTCTGTGCTCTGGATGATGTGGTCTAAGTGCTAAAAGGCAAGGCATGTCAAGTCAGGGATGCTGCCTCTCCCTGTCCTTGTGCACAAAGTATCTCTGCAGCAGCATTCCAATGTTGCTGATATGCTCCAAAGTTCAGCATTAAAGTGTATCAGAGTACAGTAAGTGGAGTGGAGGTGTGCTACAATGGTGCAATGAGACTGGTGTGTGTCGGACACCAGAACCCGTGGATGTGGGATGTGTGTGTGGTCATTACCCATGAACCATGCCCGAGTCACTGACACTGGGTCTCCAAAATGAAGATCCAAATGAGCAAGGCATGAGCTGGAGTCACCAGGTACCCACTCTGATTGTCATGTTGGGAATTCTCTATGTCAAGTTTCTGTCCTGTGGGTAGTAGAATAAAAATGAGACAAGAATAAATAATAATGAGGGTGATAAGAAATGATAGTCCTTGTTAATTGCCTCTCATTGCTCACTCACAAGAATCTCTTCTCACATCTGGAACTTCATTGGAAAATGCATCTTGACACTCCTCCATTGAGAAAGATTTTGCTTGATCTGTTATGCAATTCTCCCAAACTTCTCACCATTGGCCATGTTGTTCAGGGCCTGGGATGATTCTGCCCAACATTACTTAATTGTCCTACTGGAGGAAAAAATGTAATTTTCAGAGTTGACATGACCACTCCTTCGTTGTAAAGACAGCGGTTTCCAAAATGTTGGAACCTCTTGAAAATATCGGTATATTCTTGAAGAATTTGCCAGCTTATTTCTGGAATGTGAGTAAGCCAACAAAAAGGACAATAATTGTAGGAAGCGTGTTTGTATGTCATATACAATTAATGTCTTGGTAAGCCCGCAATTGCAGAAATACGATGACCTTCTTGACTCCTTACAATTCAAGAATTCCGATTTGATTAAATGTTAGATGGTATAATCAACAATTTTAAAATTGTCAGCCGATGCCATATAAACGTGTCCTGTTAAAGTTCTTGATTGTCTTTCTGGCTATTTTGCTACATTTCAAGTTACATCTGCATTAAAGTACACAGGATTAATACAACCAGAGCCGTGATATGTACAAAGTGAGGTTTAGGACTCCATTATCTTTCTATTGTTTTACTTCGATTTACAAGCTCAAATAGATACAACCTCACACTCTCAGGATTTGACACAAAGCCCATTACTAAATGAGTCTTTTTTAACACAACGCAGGTTTCAAATTATAGAACAAAGAACACTGCAGCCCACCATGTCTGCGCCATCCATGATGGCATTCTGACCTAAGCCTGTCTGTCTGCAAGTGGTCCATATCCCTGTATTCCCTGCCAGTTCATATGTCTGTCCAAGTGCCTCTTAAACATTGCTATTGTATTTGTTTCTACCACCTCCCATGGCAGCATGTTCCAGGCACCTACCACCTTCGGTGTAAAAAAACCTGCATTGGACATCTCCTTTAACCTTTCCCCCCTCTCACTTTAAACCTATCCCCCTAGTATTAGATATTTCCACCCTGGGAAGAAGACACTGACAATTTTATATACTTCTATCAGGTCACCTCCTCAGCCTCCAATGCTCTAGCAAAAACAATCCACATTTTCCCAGTCTCTCCAATAGCTAATACACTCCAATTAAGGCAATATGTTGGCAAACCTCTTTTGCACCCTTTCCAAAGCTTCCACATCCTTCCTACAGTGTGGTGACCAGAACTGCACACAATATGGCCTAACTAAAATATGGCCTAACTAAAGTTTTATACAGCTGCAACATGACTTACCAACTTTTATACTCAATGCCCTGACCAACGAAAGCAAGCATGGCATATGCCTTCTTGACTGCCTTATCCACTTGCATTGCCACTTTCAAGGAGCTATGGACCTGCACTCTAAGATCCCTTTATATTTCAGTGCTCCTAAAGATCCTGCCAATTACTGTATACTTTCCTCATGCATTTGACCTCTTGACATGCATCACCTCACCCCTGTCCAGATTAATTCCATCTGCCATTTCTCTGCCCAAATTTCCAACTAATCTATATCCTGCTGTACCCTTTGACAACCATCCTCACTATCCACAGCTCCAACAATTTTCATGTCATCTGCGAACTTATTAATCAGACCAACTACATTTTCATCCAAATCATTTATGTATATTACAAATAGAGTTCCCAGCACTGATCCTCAGCAGAACTAGTCACAGCTCTCCACTCAGAAAAACACACCAACAGAACTACCCTCTGTTTTTTATGACTAAGCCAATTTTGTATCTAACTTATCAACTCACCGTGGATTCAATGTGACCTAATCTTCTGAACCAGTCTACTGTGAGGGACCTTGTCAAATGCTTTAGTAAAGTCTACGCAAACAACATCCACTGCCCTACCCTCAATCATCTTTGTCACTTACTCAAAAAACTCAAATTTATGAGACAAGACCTCCCCTGCACATAGCCATGCTGACTATCACTAATAATTATTTTCCTTTTCCAAATACTAAAAAAGTGAACCCAAAAAATGTGCTGAAGCATCATGCATGTTTATGGTTGCCATATACATCAGAGCAGCTCATTATTAAAATGTGCATCCACAACTATAACAGTGAAGATTTGTTCCTTATTACAGTTTAAAATGCATAGTGGCAGTGCATTAGGCACTGAAAACAGTTTTAAAATGATCTATTGAATCCAGCACTGATTTTTCAAAATGTGTGTATAAATTTCTAAGTGGGAGGTTTTAACTAAAATTATTCTTGGTCTCATGTGCTAACTAGTTAATGACTTTGATGCAATGACTCAGGCATAATTAATGATCACAAATTATGTCAGATTGCAAAATTTATTACATGACTGTCTAAGATTTTGGAAGACAAACCAAAGTGTTGATTACAATAACAAGCTCCATTCAAGGACAGTAACATTTGTATGCTTCACCACCTTCACATGATTCACAGTGCAAAATAATCAACATAAGATACTGTGAAAATAGACACCCTCAGTTTGAATCACATTTTCCCTTTTACTGTCTCCAGTTAACACATTTGACCTCTCAATGTGATTTGTTTCTTACCATTTTAAGAAACTACTAATCAGTCAACACGTACATTGAACCTGATAACCATTCTCATCAAATAGACAAAAAACAGCTATCCATTTTGTACTACTTTATTTAGTCCAGCACTCAGATATTGCTTGTCAGGACACAAAAACACTAAACAATCACAACAACATATGCTACAGGGAAAAATATGTTTATTGGTCAACAAATCATCTCTGATTGACTTCGGCATCCTTCTCTCCAATTGTATACATTTTTCTTGCAAATTTTTGAAACTATTCTCCTTCGCGTGAATGATTGATGTTCAAATCAACCATACCACCCAGTTCTCAGGATTCATTGTTGCTAAATGATAGCAGAATAACATGAACAGGATCTGGTGTTCTGCTACTAAAGCAGTAGCTCAGATAAGAAACTTTTTCTATTGGGCAGACCTGCCTCGGTATAAAAGGCTTCATGACAACTTTTGCTCCAGCTAGAAAGGGAATGTGTTATGGCTGCTGCCTCTGGAGGCAGTTTAGAGGCAGCTATAGAAGCAGGCAAGTGTCGACGTTGCCTGATTAGAAGGCCCACCTCAGACTGAGACTTTCACCTGGCTTTACAAAAAGCTGATGGCCTTCAGCCCCACTCATTCCCAAGTCCTTTCCATGCCACATTACATCCTCATCCCCCCATTCCATGCCCCCTAATACCACTTCAAACTCTCTATGTTGCCTTCATGGTTTCTCATTCAGCACATAAATTGAAATAGACTTCAGGAACTATGTGGAATTGAAAATAATTAAACTTATAACAATCTAATAGAGCCCTCTAAATTTCAGAACTGACACAGCAAAAAAAACTCTCATTAATGAAATCCAAAGATTTTAAAGCCCCCTCAATGGTCAATATCAAATAAAAATAAGCAAAAATTATTCAGTAATCACCTCAAGAAACTTTGAATCAGTAATCACAATGGTACATAACTTTTTAATAGCCTCTTTAAACTGTCAATCAAAAACTAAACTCAGCTCCCATGCATTCCCAACAGACTCAGCTTTAATTCAAGCCCTTAGGAAATATCAACACCCAAATCTATTTAAATTGCAGGAATAAATGGTAATAGTTTCTCCTAAGCTATACTGGATGGCCTGTCAATCAATGCACATGAGCACTGTTTTTTTAATACTCTGGTCAACAGTTGTAGCCTGCATTTTTTTGCTTTTGAAAAGCTGGGGTTTAAACAACTTCAGATCATGATATTTAAACATACCTTATCTGTGGTTCAAGAGTTATTATGTTTCCTCCACAAATTTGCAACTCTCATTGTGGTTTGAGGTTTTGCAGAGTAGAAATGAAATTGGTTTAAAGTTAACAATATTTTTAAATGGCCCAGCAAATTCATGTTTTATGTCTCTGTGATCTTGCTTCACCCCATGCCATACATGTGAAAATTGTATCAGCTGGAAATGGAGGACAGCTCTATCCATTATTTTGAAAGGTCTTTGGAGTTATCTTCGCTCTTCAAAAATAATGCCCAATGTTCAGTTCCTTCTTTTAAATATCACTAAAACTAAATTTCTCTCAAAGAGTAACTTTGGGGACTTGAGACCTTCAACGTGTGGAACCAGTGTGCATATGCAGAACCAGATGTTTGTGCAAAACCCATGATCATTTACATTTAAGATTAAACATTTCTCAGCCAAACTTAGTGACAATTGTGATTAATTGTTTAAAATAGGCAAAAAATAATAATTTTTGTGTGTTTAACCAATAGCTTTCACTAAATGCCAAAGTAGTCACATCATAACATGGGGATAGAATGACAATTCATTGATATAGTCAACTAGTATATAGTAAGTCATTTGGTAATACATAACTTGAGTATTACTGAAAAAAGATATTTACATTCTCCATAGCAATGCCTCGACCAGCGTCCACGTGCCAACAAACTAGCACTGTCTTCTCATACAGTATAAAATGATGTTCATCTTTACATTAGTATTCATGTGAATTGTCCTGATGAGCATAAGGTAAAAAATTTGAATAAAATGTATCTTTTATCAGCAATATTGCAGTCTAGTTGCTGTATGCTAGTGATAATTTCTGGTCAACAGTGTTCTCACCCAATTTGTCTGCTGCAACTCTTCCATTGTCATGATTACATTGTAAGTTTAATATGTCAAATTCAACTGTGCATCTTATTTTACATCACAGAGTATCGCAACACCTCTCAGTACCCAGTAATCAGGAGACCGGTTTGTTCTCAAGTCAACAGCAGCAATATAGTTCACATCAGTTCTCACAGGCTTTTTATAAATTGGACAGGAATACACCAACGTATCTTTAGAACCTGTAAATAAAAAGACAAAACCTAAATCAGAGGAGTTACTGGGTGTCATAAAGGTATATACAATAAATATATAGGTTTGAATCAAGCCAATGAAAGCTGTTGGGGAGAACCATTTGATCAACCTCACTAAGCATTCTGCCATGAGAGCAGAGGTGGTCTATTTGAGCTGCTGAATATAATTGGCTGCCTGCTAAAGCTAAATGTGATCTCTTTATAGGAAAACATACAGGGTAATGTCAGTTTTGGCTGGCCATCACATGAATGCTTTGACACCAATGTTAAGTCAAAACAGAGTTGAATTCTGGGACCAACATGGAATACATTCTTCGCCAACACTGTATATTCTTCTCTTTGCAGGACAAGAGGTAAGTAAAGGAAAGGAGAAAACAAGAACAAGAAAAGAGGGAAGAAAGAAAAGAAATCCATCGAGTGGACGAGCCCTGGCTCAGGAGCCCGAACATCAAAACAAACAAACCATCTCATGGTAGTAGTCTTACTATAGTTAAGGCATTTTGGTCACACTTGGGAATGGCCTGCATGAAGTTGGTGAAGAGATCCATGACTATGAACATTTGCTCATTCCCATTGTTACTGGGATCAAGGTCTGTCAAATCCATGCAAAGACTTCTGGAGTCTTTTGGGATCCAGGGATCCCATTCTGGAGTGAACTTATTTCTTTACTTTGGTCAAAGTACACCTCTCACGATTTCAACATTTGTGATCCAGTTCAGCAGCCATCCTGGGCCACTAACACCACCATCTCATCACAGCAACCATTTTTTCCATTGTTTGGTGTCCTGCTTAATCACAAGCCAACTGCAACACTTGAGACTTAAGTGCCAGGAAGGATGAGTTGCTTCACCTCACTCTGCTAGTTATAAACCAGCTGATATAGGACACCATCCTCCTCTTCCAGCACTGCAACAATTTTCATGCCGTTTTGGATTCCCTCAACAGCTACTGCACAGCATCAGCCTTTTATATAAAAGGGAGACTTGAGCCCAGGCTCTTCCAAGAACAGAGGCCCTGGTGTTTTGCAGCTTGTTCATATCTCTCAGGCTCCAAGGAAAAGGTCTTGACTTAGGTCTAGAATGTGCTAATTCCATCAGCATACACTCATTGCTGAGCCAACAATGTCTATGATGGCTTGGCCGATCAGATGAATTATGACCATATCCTCAAAAACTTTCTGTATAATTAACTAGCCACTTTGTCAGGGCCTGCTGCGAGGTCACCAACAGGTGAGGCATGATAATTGCAGACATTGCCGCTGTCTTCCATTTATCAGTGTCAATGACCATGACCTTTGGAAGCTAATAAGTTGAGGGGAATTGAAAGAGGTGAGGCTAAATGGAAAGCTCAGTTCACCAAAAAACAGAGGCCTACAGTCACCCTATATAGTAAATGCAGCAGAGAGCATGATATCATAGTGGGCTCCTAAAATACATTGTGATGTTTATCACAGAGCAGACCACCATAGCACAAACCATCATCTCACGACATGGAATGCTGCCAAGAAGAATCACTTCTTAGATTATGTGAGCTTGCCCATTACCTAACTTGTACCAATGGGCTTCTTTAAATCCAACTCACCATAATTTATTGTATTGACTTGATGAAAATCCTTCAATAAAGCTAATTCAATCAATTCATAATTCTGTCCACTCTATCAAATCTTCTCTTAATATTCCCCCGTGCCTGTAAACACAGGCCCATTTTCTCCTGACTTTCTTCTTGACACAAAATAGTTTTACTTAGCGTTTCAATTGAATCTGAACAGTATAGTGTTCCATGAAGTCCAATTATTGCTATCAGTTGCACAATGTAAGTAGTTTCCTACTAACAAGAGCGTCCACAGGGCTTTAGTTGCAGAGTTTAACTTATAATAAACAAAAGCAGTGAAATGGAAAGACAAAGGCTTGTCCTCCAGATTGCAATTGAGTGACCCTTACTGAAGGTGCAAATGTGGATGCTGGGCTTCTCTGGAAGCTCCTGGGTCAAATAGCCCATTATCACACTCTAGGCTCAATCTGGGAAAATGGCTATTAGGGAAAGATAAACAGTGATTCAACCAATTATTATTGTCACATTTGCCATGTTGGTGAATTGCATGGTCCAAAGACACAAATACTTTCCAATATTTTGATATACTGCAACCTAACATTGGATATATGACACAGAAATTCGGTCCAACCAAACCATACCAGTGTTTATGCTCCACTCAGGCCTTCCATCTTTTCTCATCCAAATCAATCATCATAACCATCTATTCTTCTCTCCCTCATATACTTGCTTAGTTTCCCCATATATGTATTTAAACTATTCACTTCAAACACATGTTACAGTCGTAAATTTCACGTACTCACCATTCCTGGGGTAAGGAATTTTAATCTAAACTTGGTGACTATCTTATATTGATGATCTATGCTTCTTCCTTACAAGAGGAAACACTCCTTCTGTGTATTGTATATCAAAACCTTTCAGAATTTTAAAACCTCTATTAGGTTATCCCTCAGTCTTCTTGCAAGAGAAAAGAGATCCACCCTGTGAATCTTTCCCATTATGTATTTTCACCCATTTCTGTATCATCCTTATAGACCTTCACACATCATTTCCAGTGCCTTTTAATTGCTTTAATAAAATAGTGACTAGAACTGCATGCAGTACTCATTAAGTATGATCTAAACAAGGTTTGGGACAGGTTCAGCATAACTTTCCTATCCTTTCAATTCAATCTTTCTACAAACAAAACATGGTGTTTCTAATGCCCTTGTTAAGCTGAGGCTCCCCTTTAGTGATTAGTGTATTTGTAATCCAAGTTTCATTATTCCTCCGCCCCACCTAGACTTGAAGCTTACACATAATAAATGACTTCCCAATTAGTTCTGTCAAAATTTACAACCCTACATTTATCTGCTTCGAACTTTATTTGACTTGTGTCCATTCTGCAAGCTGTCCTATAATTAGCAGTGCTAACTACCACATCTCCTGCAACCATTCCCCCACCAACAGCAGCAGCAGCACCACCACCACCACCACCACTGAAACCAACTCCCATGATTTGGCGTCGTCTGTGAATTTATAATTTTTTTTTTTATTCTGAAGATCAAATCATTCATTGTAATGTCTGAATAGCAGTGCTGTCAGCACTGTTATGATGTTATGAAACATCACTTCTGCCATTCCGAAGATCTACCCTTTGTTGTTATTCTCTGTTTTCTGTCTTGAAACTAGCTTACAATTTATTCTGTCACTTGTCGCCTGATTCCATATTCTCAGCATTATTGATTAGCCTCCTATATGGCACATTATTGTAGGCTTTTAAATATCCAGATAAACTACATTATTGTAGTCTATTCTCTCAGTTACCTCCTCACAAATTCAATAAGGTTGATTAAGCAAGATTTTAAAATCCAGGCTGATTATTCATTATTATATTTCACATTTCCAGACATTCTTCTATTCACTGTTCTTGTAAGAGTGCCATTATTTTTAGATGGATTCTTACATGATGGCATAAAACAAAAATGATGTTTTGAGATTGTGAAATATACAGGTGGAGATTTTATAGCTGTGATGAGGAGAAACTCATTACCCACTGCTCTTTCTAACATTAAATCTGTTTAAACTGTAGAAACCCATTAGAAACACAGTTACAATTCATTCAACAAGACAAACATTTTCTAAGATTTTTGCAGTGAGAGTAAAAGTATAAAAGTGGTAGTTCTCATCAATTCAAGTGAATCAGAAGATTTCGATCTCCGGAGACTTCAACACCACAGGTAGAAGGCATCACTGACTGGAGTTTCTGGATTTCTGAATTTAAATAACATAGTTGCTGTAGATATTGGATCAATGATGTTAAAATACAATTGCTGATGCTACAAGACAAATTGTAAGTGCAATATATTTCAGTGCGGTGCTCAGTGTGAACAACATTTCTGACTTACTGTGGTGGTTAATAGCAGAGATATGAATAACGGGCAAAATTTCAAACAAAACTTTTGGCTTTGATTCTGTCAGTCTGTTGTTACGTCGGTCCCATCCAGCACCTTCTAAATACAAGCCATAGACAAAGACTCCCTCAGAAGGAGGCTGCATAACATCTTCCTTTGATGATCTAGTGACATCATTGTGAAGCATCACACTGTCCAGAGCCCAGCCCTTATGAAGCCGAGTAACTTCCTGTTATTAGTCAAAAGAAACACGATTTTAATGCAGAATGCACAGGGAAGATAACTAATTGCATTTTGATATTAAGCAGCAACAATTCCTGCAAGACCTCCTAAAAGGCTCTAATTAATTCTTCTAATCATAAAATGTCAAGCAAAGCTGTGAATCTGTTCAACATGACTTGCAATGTTCAGGGTTTCATTAGAGGCAATATCAGCCTTTGCCTTTTTGTGAGACATGCTGAGAAGTCAAATGTTGTAGTTTAATCTTCCTGGTGACTTATCATGCTTTGAGGTAAAGAAGGTCAGCACTGAAAAATGTGGAATCTACTCCACATAATATCAAGATTAGCTGGTCACATGCTTAATAAAACCTTCTCAAATGCATACATTTTTTGACTTAATTTCTACCCCAGATGTACCCCAGTTCATCTTACTACATCAGTGGGCAAGATGCCCTCCCTGAGTTATATAATTTATTTAATGAAGAATGATAGAGAATTTTATCATGTCTTCCCATGCTCTTATGGCACTGGGCTGATATACTCCAAAATCATTTCGCATAGGATTTCTGCAAGAAAAAATAACACAGAAAGCAACTTAGTGATGAAATTGAAATTGTCATCAGTGTTAATTGTATATTAATTATTAAATTGTATTCAGATGATGGGCATGAACTGGAGTTCACATATGCTTCTACATGGAGGAACAGACTGAGACCATAGTTGTTTGGTTTGATAGTGAATGATTGCAATGCGTATCACAGAAAACATAAGCTTCTAAGTATGTAAAGACTAATCCCATGTCCAGCACTACATGGCTATCTTGAATAAAATGATAAATCAATTTGATGCCTTCCCTCAGCAAACTGTTGGGACAGGAATATTTTTAATACATTCCTCCAACCAAGGAAATTTATATCTATATTACTGTGTTTCAAATTGATCCACATATCAACATAGCTGCAAAATTTCCATGATATCCTTAATGACTCAAGCCACATTGAAGGAATTTGACATTTTATAGCTGATAGCTGGGTTTAGGGAAACAGAAAAACGTTTGCAAATACTCAGCAAATATCCCATATCTATGGAGAGAAAAATAGAATTAACATTTCAGGTTCATGCCCCATCATCAGAACTCAAAGTGCTTCGCAAATATTTTCAAAGGTATCACTGACCTTCATTTTGTTCTTTCCACCCCTCACCTCATCTCTACTTTACCTGTTACCTCACCACTCATGCAAACCCCCATTTCTGTGTCTTGCTTAAAACCTGTTATCTGTCTAAGTAGTGGCACGGTGGCTCAGTGGTTAGCACTGCTGCTTCACAGTGCCAGGGACCTGGGTTCGATTCGGGCCTTAGGCAATTCTCTGTGGAGTTTGCACATTCTCCCCACGTCTGCATGGAGTTCCTCCGGGTGCTCCGGTTTCCTTCTGCAGTCCAAAGATCTGCAGTGTAGGTGGATTGGCCATGCTAAATTGCCCATAGTGTCCAGGGATGTTTAGGTTAGGTGGGTTAGACATGGGGAAATGCAGGGGTTGGGGAATAGGTCTAGGTGGGATGCTCTTCGGAGGGGCAAGGGACTTGTTGGGTCAAATGGCCTGTTCACACGGTAGGGGTTCTATGAATCTACTCCCAGTCCTGACAGAGGGTCACCAATCTAAAATGTTAACTCTGCTGATACTAAGAGATGTGTCCAGAGTTTTCCGTATCTTTGGCTCTATTTCAGGTCTCCAATGTCTATTGTGTCACTAGTGATGCTCTGGCAGCATATGTGCGGAAAGGATCAGGGATAATGTTTTGTTGCAAATGAGTCACCTTTTCTGAACAGTCATGTTCAACTCAAAAATATAAATTCTCCTTTTACTCCTACAGATACTACAGACCAGATGAATATTTCCAAAATTTCCTCTTTCCATTTCGGTTTACAGCATCCTCAGCATTTGATTTTAATCATTCTGCTGTGTTCTGCTTTTGTGAACAAATTAATGTAGCTTCAATAGCACACTAATGGAGTTCTTGCTCAAGGTGGCATTACTGAAAGTTTGAAGCAATACCACTTGAAGGCAAAGAGATGTTACTTTAGCACTGGAAGGTGCAGAGGCTCCTTCACAAGAACACTACATGTTGCCAAAGATTTAAGTTAAATTTTACAAATCATAAAAAAAAACTCAGCACTTTCTTCCTGACATTGTACATTTGTAACCAGGGTCAGTTAAGATGGAATGCTCTGATGATCAACAACTATATCCTTGTGCAGGAGCAAGAGTAATAAACATATTTTATGTTTTGAACATGAACTAGATCAGTTACTCAGTAGCAAAAATCTTCAGTGTTGCCAACAAAAAAAGGACATGGGGGTGAATCTTACCTTTCATGACTAAGTCCAAGTTGCATCAAGTTTTTAGGAGAGATTCTCGCCATAAGGCTTAGCAAGATTTCTCAATATATCTCACCAAACTCACCTCATTAACTAGCTACCCCATCCCTATGACATTCCTCACACTCGTTTCTAGTCCCATCTTACAATATGCCATACCTGGAATAACTTGCCACTCAAAAGGTATCTGTTGAAAGATCAGCATCATTTGCATCTGTGCCATCTTTAAAAGCCCATCGTGTACCCAGACAAACACTATCAGTTCAGAACAGCACTACGCAGTTCCTGACATTTGCCCAGACATGACAGACAAAGAGAAACAGTGCCCCACTTTGTAGACAAGGATCTGGATGTCCTGGGGGACAGGGTGATTCATGCATGAGGCATCTTCTTCCTCAGGCAGTGGAGCCTCTAGCAAGCATAAGTGAACCAGGTTAGGATTATTTGCCAGGCTTATACCACATCCAATCACAGAATCACATCTAATATTTGACATTATATTTCAGGTTTTACATGCATGGGCAAATTAAGTATAAATCATTACTCTCCCTATTGTAGACAGCCAAAAGGAGGAGCTTTGTATCGAAAGGAAATTGCATAAGCACCTGAAGGGAAATACTTTTCACAGCTACAGCAAAAAGTAGGAAAGTGGGACTAATTCAAATGCTCTTACAGAAATCTAGCATGGATTGAAAGGATTACATGGCCTCCTTTGCTGCTATAACTATTTTATAATTAGACTGCAAAATCACTTTTTAAAAACATGATTGAATTCAAAGAACTTTGAGAGACTCCATCAGGGAAAATACATTTTGAGAAATTCAAACCCCTTGTCCATCATTCTTTCAAAAGATAGATTTAATAAACAGTCGCTTAGCCCTATATTCTCTGGTATGCGCTTGACCATTTGGCTCCTAATAATCTTCATTAAGATTAACTGGATGAAAATGATGCACTATTGACTGACCTGTCTCATAGCTGTAAGGAATCCCTGAGGATTGAAGAAACCTGTCATCCAGAAACAGTTTGGCCTCCCTTCAAAAATCCAAGAGTGGAACTGATGGTTCCTTTCCAGTAACTCAGTGAACCAGAATCCCAAAGTACTTGAAGCCCAAGATGCCTTTGTAAAATTAAAAACTAAAATTAAACACAATACCAGAACACTGAAAACAGATCCAATATTCACAAATGTTTCATAACCAGAATCTGTATATATATTGCTCAAGATATTAAGCAACATATAATTATATCAGAGATTTCCTTTTTGTGAAACATTTAATGTTTTGTTTCAATGTCACTTTGAATGGTAAGAGGACATTAAGATGTGTGGCCACATACATAAGTATTCATTCAACCTACTGACAGATCTTGCTCAGACAGGGAGCTGGTTTATACAGAAATGATTTCAAAACAGGTTGAAATTCCCTCTGCACCACCCGAGTAAGAAACTTTACTCATAACCCAAGAAGAGCACCCTATATTGCACCAGGAAAATGGCTGTCTCCTAGACTACTCATTCTTGTGGCTGACAATGCTTCAGGTATGTTTGAACATTGACCAATTTATACCATATTGACACTACTGCTTAGATTTTCACAACAGAGCCTCCCGCTCATTGTGAAAATTGCAGAGGGTACTGAGAGTCAGAAATCCTGCCCCTGAACATGTATCCAACACCATTTTCCTAGCTTCAGGAATAGTGACAGGTCGCGTTTCACATATGTGCATTTTGTGGTGGCAGCTGCCAATATAGACCAATGGCTGCCTCCAATCATGTGAGATTTTGGTTTCCCAGGTTTGGGAAACACGTATGCACAGTAGACCTTATAAGTGCTGGTCTGAATCTTGTGGAATTCTTCTGGATAAGTCAGATACCTTTTTTGGATATGTTGCCAAGACACCTCTGGATAGAACGGGAAGATTTCAAATTGTTAAAATTACACATGTATGTGCATAATAAGTGCATAAACTCATTACCTGTCAAGCTCATTGGGAACTGGCAGAAGTGTCAAAAAATTGTGAAAAGCAAATGTCAAAGTTTCAAAAGGGCCGGTTAAAAGTGACTTTCAAGCTTACAAGGAATTATAAACTTCTGTCCTTTAGATCTTTAAAAATGTCTTAAATGTGTTAAAAAAATTGCTTGTTATTTACTCTGTTGACTTAAAGCTGAAGGCTACAATTACTAGATTAGTGCTGCATGAATGATTTCACAAAGGTTCTTGACTTGCTCGCCGAGCTGGCTTGTTTTCGTTCAGGCATTTCATCACCATGCTACATAACATCATCAGTGAGGCCTCTGATGAAGCAATGTTGTTCTACTCCGCTTGGAATTTATACTGTCCAGTCCATTATGATAAGTAGTGTCATTTCCGGTTTTGTCACTCGGCAATCAAATCAACAATCTCACCCACAACCTGAGCAAAAATCTTTGCTAAAACTTTATTCATAAAAGGTCCATTTTCATGGTAGGGTGCCTGCCGATTGACGGCTTGATTGACAGCTCTGCACATTTCTAGACTCTTTGAAGAGGTATCATGTATTCCAATATCTGTTTTTTAATAAGGGATTATACACTTGAATAAAAATTGTCCTCTTACAAGGGATTATAAAGTTGAAGGAATATAGATTTAGTGATTTTTTTTAAGAATTATGGAGGCTTTTTTAGTTAAATAATGTCAACTGTAGGCTCTTGACTCAAAGCTTAATATTATTTAATCACATTTTGGGTCTTGGGGCCTGCCCACAAGAGACAATGGTTAAGTTGGCAAAGTAGGTGTAAGGACAAAAAGGGGTTGGAAGGGACAAGGTATGAAATGAGTTTGCACTAAGTTGACGTAGGGGCTATATAGGAGGCAGAGAGTGGCATAGGTTGTATAGGGGTTGTGTGACTTGGATTAGCATTGATGGGGCATCGTGAGAGAGTGGAAGGAAAGGGGGTGTGAAGATTGAGGCTTGTTTTATGTTTTATTGTGTTTTTAAAACTTCAGTGCAATGTTGGTGCAGACAGTCAGGCCTTCTAGAGTCATCTGGTCCAATTCCCAGAGAACCGGGGCATCCAGGAATGAAAATTCTAAATTCCGAGAGACTGTCTCTTTGGGGTTGGTTTGTGAAACCTGGAAATGTCCTTACTCTGTGTTCAGGCCTAACAATTTGTATGGCATTCACTTTGTACGTATTATGAACAACTAACCCAAATATGCGAATGTGCACATTAGACATACTGCAGCAGAGTATACTGCAGGGTCAGCTGTACAAAAATTGCCAATAGAAAGCACCATCAATATGAATATAAGCATCAAGACCAAATGTCTCCATGACAAGAAGGAAGTTCTGCTACATTGTGATAGCCAAAGTGAAACTGTTGGGCATTGCAATGTGTACAGAGGTGGTGCAGAAAACTCTCCAAATTATCTTCCTTATCAAACAAAATGCTGATCCCAGCATAAGCTCAAACTACTACCCATCCCATTGTACATATGCATGTAGCCTTCTGTAAGTGCTATCTATCCAAATGCATAACAACTTTATAAAATATATGAACATCGTTTTAAAAAATGCATTGTTCAAAATAACTGTCTGGTAGAGAAAACAAAATAGTTATAGAATGTGCTAACTTTTCCCTTTCAGTTCTGACATTATTAATAAAACACGGTTCCAGGTTAATATATTGTTTTGAGAGATGATTTACAGTCTCCAATGAACTTCCTGACACAAACAGATTGGCTTAAAAAAATGGTACAACCTGCCTGGTGTGCAACCTCTCTACTTAAACTCAATAGCTGGATTGACAATCAACTTTTAACACAATCAGAGCATTGTTGCAGATAACCTTTAAAATCAAGGTAGATTACTGTCCTACTATAAATGGCCTAATTCTTGAATGTTAATCATTTGCCACAGCTAAACAGTTAGTAAACGAGCAAAGATTTGAACCTGATGCTACTGTATGTTGGTGAATCAGTGTGCTACATCATGAAAGATATAACAATTATCATTCTAATTATTATGAAAAATTGCAACTTAAAACAAATTTAAGTTTTAATCAGACAAAATTATGGGATAAATTTATTGCCTGTGGTCTAGCAGAAAATGATCTTGTGTGATTGAAGGAGTCCTCTGAAATTAACAGTTAATGTGGAAGCTACTCCATCTCAATCACCACACAAAATATTGTGCATATTTATAAAGCATCTATCTTACCTTTAGCCACCTGGCTGGTATACGTGCATCATACATACAGTCTAGTGCATCACGCAGGTTTTCACTCATTATAATTGAACCGTCTATGGCAAGTTTCAGATCCATTAGTGTGTTGCGCACCAATGAAATCACTTGTTGCATATGATCGATCTCCTGATGGAGGAAAATGTTCATTGGCTGAAAAATACCCATCTGTGCCAATCTTTCTTTAACCTGAAGTAAGGAAAAGAAAACTGTAGAATTAAGTAAAGAGCAAATAAGTTATTATCACGAAGTGAAACTAAGCATTCCATCAAAAACACCGCACAGTAAAATATCAGAAATATTGAGACAATACTAATGAATTATATTTAAATAGCACACTGTTGTGGCTCAGAAACATCTCAAAGAGCTTTACGTACAGCAAATTATTTTGAACTGCAGTCATGCTATTACACAGGCAAACCTAGAATCACTTTTACACAAATGCCAAATGGGACAAACAGCCAGCTCAATTGTTTTTGGTAGCTTACGTTGAAAGTGAAATATTGGTCAGAATGCTTGGAAAATGTCTTGCTCTTCTTTAAATAATACAACAGAATCTTTAAAAAATTGACTTCATATATCATCCAAAAGTATCATCTTCAAATATATAGGACTGCCTCAGTAATGTTAGACTGGAATATAGTCTGAAATCCTGGAGTGGCCTTCAACCTATAAGCATCCACCTCAAAATCAAAACTAATAAAAATCACATCTTGTAAACTATTAGCTGTGAACTTTCTCAATCTAAGTAAATTACTAATTGAAAAAGTATATCCTAAACCATTTTAATGAATTTATTCCGATGTTCCTTCTTCAACAAAAACTGGTTAAAGGGAAATGCACACTTCAGAAAACCTATAATTTAAGAGGAACAACCACCTGCAGAGTTCTTAGTTATAGCTTTGGAGCAAATGTCGGAAATAATCACATCATTCACAATGCAAAAACAACCATCAACAATTTGCTGCTCAAAAAATGAGACAACACCAACATGTTTGATCTTGGGCTAAAATGGTAACTAAACTTAGATAGTGCTGGAATCAGCATTTTTTTGCCGTAGGGTGAATGGTATTTGTATCAGGTTTTATATATATATATACACCTTATATGTGCATATAGAAGGTTGGCACTTTATAGGGCTAGTTAAATTTACCTCACATTTCTATACTGTTAATAGAATAATGGTCTTTTTAAATTTTCCTTGGATGTTTGTGTATTCAAATCATTCTGCCTTCTCTGCAAAAGACTAAGGTTGCCAATATTTGAAGACAGTATCCTTCAATAGTCAAAGTGTGGTACACGTTTTATAAATCCAGAATGGTTGGGACAACAGAATATCCAAGATATGCATACATTTTGCAAACAATAGCCATCTTGCTAAATAAGCATGTGTTTAAAGCTGAAATCAAAAGTAATTTGTTTCAGAAATTAATATATTTTATAATATGTGTTCTCAGTGCATTCTTTAATGTTCAAAAGCTGAATAAAAAAAATGAGAACATGTTGCCTTGCCTAATGATTTTAACATTGAACAATATTATTGCATCAGTTTCTGATTCATCAAATCCAACTCTGTAATGGTTTCAAAAATGTATAGTATTTATGTACAACATCCTCATCCTGAGATCTCAAGTCTACAAATACATCTTGCAGGATGATCATAGAATAGGATCCGTACAGTGTGGAAGCAGGCCACACCGCCCCTCTGAACAGCATCCCATCCAGACGCCTGCTGTATCTCTGTAACCCTGCATTTTTCCCATGGCTCATCCACCTGGCCTATACATCCCTGGATATTATGGGCAATTTAGCATGGCCAATACACCCAACCTTCACATCTTTGGAGTGTGGGAGGAAACCAGAGCACCTGGAAAAAACCCACGCAGACACAGGGAGAATGTGCAAACTCCACAGACAGTTGCCCAAGGCTGGAATTGAACCCGGGTCCCTGGTGCTGTGAGGCAGCAGTGCTAACCACTGAGTCACCGTGCCACTCCAATTTGATATTTGAGTTAGTCCATATTTTCCAGTACATGAAATATCTAAGGTTACTATTTTAAATACAGTGAATTAGGACTTTCTACACAACTTACTTTATAATTTACGTAATCTGGAGGTAATTTCATCAACATGTCATCAGCTAAATGGACAACTACAGCCTCTCGTGTTTCTCTGATCCCTGTTGAGCTATCCTTTGGCTGGATGCTGAGAATTGTATCAAGCACATCCTGAGCCAATTTCCTTTGATAGATGATGTCAGCATTAGGATGGAGGCCAAAGACCTCTGGTGTATCGTATGCTGGTAGACTCTATCAAACACAAAAATATATTATGCAGACAGGCATAGTTTTATTCTTAATTATTTAGGGTATAACAACAAAATTTTCTTGCATATTTCATGTTGCAGGTTTGAGGAACACTTTCTGCAGTCTCTTTTAATCTCATGTCATTACTTCTTCAGAAGCATTGAAAAATCAGCATAAACAGCTTTCTTATGATTTCTCCAAAGACAATCAGGAAAGACATGCAAAAGCTGCAAATGATGGGTTAATTGAAATTTGCAAGATTCAAATCAATATGTCATATGTATGATTTATATAGATTTCAATATCATTTATTTTAGAACTTAGATTTTGAAATAAGGACAGGTGGGTTTAGTGATTAACTTATCAGCATTTCTAGAGCCACGGTTTTTTTCAAAGCAGTATGAGCCAAATTTCAGCCTTCAAATTGCACGAACTACTGTGTTTGTGGGAAAGATAACAGGAGTTAAAAACTCAATATTGATTTTTATGTTCACTCTTAATGCTCAGAAACATTTTCAATTGCAGTTGCTCCTGAAATATATTAAAACATTGTATTTTTATTACCAGCAATTTCATTCTTAATTGTTGAAATAGCCAAGAGACTTTGGACAAGTGAAACAAAAACAGAAAATTGCAGAACTGAAGAGGAGTCACCGTATTCAAAATGGTAACTTTGCTTTCTCCCTGCAGATGTTGCCAGACCTGCTGAGTTTCACCGAAAAATTCTGTTTTTGTTTCAGATCTCCACCAATCACAGTTCTTTGTTTTATTTTCGACTTTGGACAATGATCATTTACACATTGCAGTGGAAGAGGTGATTGGCAACAGATTCCATGATACCATTCTCAGAAAATCAGGAGATTTTACAGAGTCTTCTTTCAAAATACCATGCACAAGCAAGTTTTTCTTCAAAATCAAATGTGTTGCTTCAAGGGAGTTTGCTTTGGACAAATCGATTTCCACATTTTGTTACATCATAAGAACAATTCTAGTCTGAAAAGTATTTAGTTGATTGTGAAACTTTAAGAAATAACCAGCAAACCTGGTGAATGAGGCATACTGGTCCCAATGTGTCTTGTTTACTTAACATGGAGGTCCAGTATGGCTACTATGTTCATTTCCAAGTATTATTTTTTGTTTATGATTACCTGTATGTCTTTTTTTGTGACCAACATGTCAAAAAGCCATATTAATGCTATGAAAATTGATCATTAAAGATAGGAACCGCTGCAGTCATATCAAATTGATGTAGCATAACTTTATATGTTTTACTTTTTTGCTTACATGTACAACAACTTTGTCATAAATATTCTCATTACAATGAAAATTACTGAATGATTCTGTTTTATTATGTACATAATTCAAACCCATTTGTACTATGTATTATATGTATTTGTCTTTATATAAACCAACAAATTTTGAATGGATCAGTTATGTTAAATTGGATGTCACACAATGAAAAAGTGTTACACTTTGCAAAACATAAAACGTATTTTCTATTGCTAAAGTTGCCTTAAGAATGCAATGTTCCATTCAAAACATATTTTAGTTGAATTGTTTTTTTTGGTAATAATTGTATACTGGATACAGTTGTTCAGTCTTTAATCACTCCATGGGTTGGGAGTCAGAATTTGAGGTAAAAGTTGTTTTCTTTCTCTGTACATTACAGTTCTTCTATATGAGAAATTTGCCTAAAATAAATTTGCCTATAACTAAGCATGGCATACAATAAAAAATATGATTAAATATGATAAAGATTTATATGAAATGTGAGCACAAATATTTTTATTATTTAGACAGATACAGATGGTTTCCTCTATAGGCATTTTTAGGCTACTTGAAATTTTCTTTTAAATTAAATGATAGAAATGAATTTCTTTCTAATAACAGATGTGAGATATAGGGCATTGCATTTCCTCAGCCAGTTTCTGCACAGCATACCCATTTCCAACCCACAATGTATTAACTGCCATCACCTTCCTATCTCAGTTGCCTTCTTCCATCCAATTATCCCTGATTTCTAAACTAAGTCAACTAAGTCCTAAGGCTGGACCTCTGAAGCCACGGCAAACCAATGAAGCACAACCTTACGTTCTTAGAAGCTTGAACCTACTGCTAATTTACCGTGTACATGAAAGCACTGTCAGGAAAAATTCACAAAGTAATAAAAAAAGCTTTATATGAAAAACAAACCTGTATGTGTTGCAAGTATTGTTCTACTGTAGTACCGTTAGGGATGGTGTAATCCTTATAAAAGCAGAAGCTTGGTCCAAACATATGCTCACCGAACCACACTTTAGCAAAAGTTTTCAATAGTCGCTTATCATAATCATCTGTGACACGACCTCCATATTGGATTTCACTAATCATGTAGTAAACTGTATTCCAAGATATGCCCTGGTGAATAGGATCAAGTATATATGCATTCTCTGATTAGTCTAGAACCAGACTGAAACTGGAAATGACAGTTTAAAATATAAATTACAGTGCATAACAATGCTGTGGAAATATGCAGTTTAAAAAAAAAAATCAAGTGATGAAATGTAATCACACAACAAACAGATACAACTGGTATCAATTTCTATAGTACAGAGTGCAATCCGCAGATAGTAAGTTTTAAACCCTTACTAGGACACAAGAGAAGGTAGACAGTTCTATTACATGAAGGTGAGAAAACAAAATAACAAAGAATTACTGAAAGTAGCTGAAAGCAACTATTGCCTTGAACACCTGCTGGGGAATAATTTCTACTGATTGTTACACGTCAGTGGCATTTTCCATATTAGCTATTTCCAGAAAGATCTAAAATTTAAACAACAGATGGCAGTAACACAGAGTCAGGGAAAATCTCTCCTTCCATTGACAGTGGCACTGTTAAAAGTTCGGTCTGGTAAACAAGCCCGTGGGAGACCGAATAAGAGAATTTAACTTTTGCCTGTGACATCCCATACTATCAATTTCAATCATGCTCTCAGGAGGAGACATGGAGAAGTAGGAGAAGAACTGAGCAGCTGGACATTCATTGCCATAGGTGAGGTTTGAAAGCAACTCAAGCTGTCTACATTCTTAATTAGCACCTATGTGGATTAACTGAGGAAGGAAAAAGGCATTTTACCTGAAGATGCGATGACCATCCCATATTATATTCTCTCTCACCAACACTGACTAGTTCAACCTCTGTTTATCACACTTCTTTGCCCTTGCCTCGGCCCATGTGCTGCTGAAACCCTCATCCATCCTTTTGGTTACCCAAGGACTCAGATAATGTAATGTTCTCCTGAAGGTCTCCTGTTCTTCATCCACAGTATAAGTTTTAGTTCATTCAAAGTTTGCGCTGGTACCTTAGCTCTCACCATGTGATATTCATACATCATGTCTGCGCTCACCAACTTCCAGTGACTCCTTGTCCAGCAATATCTTACATTGACAATTATCACTCTTTGGTTAAAATCACTCAATGGCCTCTCCTCTCACTATCTTTGTAACTTTCCCCAGTCCTCTCAGAACTTGATGTTCCTCCATTTCTGGCCATATTTGCACCCCTGATTTTTTTTGTTCCATGATTGTCAGCTGTGCATTCAGTTTATTAAACACAAGACTCTTGGATTTCCTGCTTAAACTCCCCACCATTCTGCCTCATTTAAGATGCTCTGTAAAATTTACCACTTCGATCAACTAATTGGCCACTAATCTATATGTAGTTAGGTGCTAAATTTTTTTCAGATTAAGCTCGACTTGCCTTTAGAGGTTTTACTACATTAAACTAACTATATAACTGTAGGTGTTGTTACAAACAAGATAATTAAAAGGCTGTGCAGTACATAACATTTTCATGGAATGACATATTAAACATCAGTGTTCTCATGTAGTAATACTTCCATTCTACATAACTGCATAGAAAACATTACTTTTGGGTTTTGGTTTTCTAAATCTGCCCTATCCCTTTTTTATACCAACAGAATGTAACTACACTCAAATTCTTATATTCCCCATCTGTTACAATGTGCAGCATGACCAGGGAAGAAATGAGGATGACTATTTGTCTGCATTGCTACAGAGTGGCAAGCATGATTACATCAGCATTTAGGGAAAGTTCTAACTATTTAGAATTACAATTACATTTGTTGGAACTAAAACAGAATTGGTACGATTAAAAACATTAACTGTTCATCTGTGAGGAAAAGTTTTTGTACCTTTTTGCTGTCTGTATCGTCGAGGTGGTTTTGCACAAACTGGATTGTAGCATTTAAATCAGCTTGATTAAACTCATAAGGAATATTCCAGCCAAGAGGTCCAAACTTGCGTCTTTCCTGCACCGTGGAATGAAGGAAAGCTATTGCATATAGCATGGGTTTCCAATGAGGTGCGTTATTAACATCTAGTTTGTCTTGGCTGATACCTTAACAGTCAATAAAATTAGAATTGCATTGATGGAATTCTCTTGACAATCCTTAAAGTTACAAGGATTATTTGCTATAAATTTCTGATTCTATGGTCAATTGTCAATTAATTGATGGCACACAGGTTTAAGCAATGGTCTTGAGGAAGTTTGAGCGTTTAGTATAAATCTTTAAGGAAGGCATCAAAAATGGAAAAAAATTCATTGTTACACCTCGATCTCATTCAGCCTAACATTTCTATGTTGACGTTTATGTTTCTCATCAGCCTCTTCCCACCCTTCAACATTTAACTGCATTAGCCTGTCTTTCTATTCAATTTTCCATCATGCGTTCATCTAGCTTCCCCTTAAATGCAGTTATTCCATTCACTACATTTGTTGCAAATTAATTCCAAGTTCAAACCACTCTCTAGAGAATTCTCCTGAATTTCCAAACTAGATTTATTGGTGATTATCTTATATTTTGGCCCTCAGAACCAAAATTGCCAACATGTAGAAACATCTCTAGATCTACCCTATCAAACCTTTCATAATTCTAAAGACTGCTGTTATGTTACCACTCTTCTCTTTCCCCAGTTAAAAAACACCCTAAGCTCATCCAATCCTTCCTGGTGGTGTCTGATGCTGCTTGGCCTGCTGTGTTCATCCAGCTCTACACCTTGTTATCTCAGACCCTCTGATGCTGCTTGGCCTGCTGTGTTCATCCAGCTCTACACCTTGTTATCTCAGACCCTCTGATGCTGCTTGGCCTCCTGCGTTCATCCAGCTCTACACCTTGTTATCTCAGATTCCCCAGCATCTGCAGTTCCTACTATCTCTGAAACAATTTCAACATGCAATGCTTTATCAGCCACCCGAGTTCACTAAAAAGAAAAATGTTCTCTAGGGCAAGAAACCTGTTGTGTGGCCTATGTTTCACTCCAGTACCACACTTTTATGGTTGACTCTTAATTGTCCTTATA
>NC_063346.1:44973658-45117496 GCF_021869965.1 Rhincodon typus
CTGTTTTTTCCTTCACAGATGCTGCCAGACCTGCTGAGCTTTTCCAGCAACTTTGTTTTTGTTCCCGATTTACAGCATCTCCAGTTCTTTCATTTTTTTAGTGTGGTAAAATAAATGTTAGCATTACCAGTGATGTCCACACCCCAAGAATTAATATTTCAAATAAGTAGCGCGTTCATTGTCAACATTATCAGACCTATGTAATACTATTAGAGACTTGAAGTCCACAGAAAATGTCATAAGTCAACATTTTTTTTCGTGGATCACCACATTTCTAACATCTGGAGATTTCAGCTTTTTTATTTAAAAGAAATTCTATCTACTGGTTCCAGCTGGAAAGGCAGAGAGTATTTGATAACTCCCCACGGTCACTGGAATGTGGTGTTCTGGGCCAAAACAAAGCATGCAGAGTGATAACATAATATGAAGATTAGACGAGGCTTAGAAATTTATTTCCTGGTGTGAGAATAATTAATTTACATCCTAAAGTCCTGAACTGCATTTAACACTCTAATGAATTCCCACTTGGTAATTTGACAAATGGAACGAGCCGGAAGATGATGATTCTTACACATGGAAACACATGCAATGCTGACCTACAAATAACATTTAGTCAACATGCATAAAACAATTTTTAAAGCTGTTCAACAATTCTACTTCAATATTCAACAAAAAGTAGTAAACTATGTAAGATATAGAAATCAAGCAATCTCTCTACATGGGGTACCAATGTTCAAAAATGAGAAAGCTACCGAAGCTTAAAAATGTGACGCTATATTTGATAAAAAACACAAGTAGCTTTTCAAGCTGTCAATGTAAATGTTTGTAGTGAAACTAGTGAAAATGTAGAGATTGTCGTAAATGGAAAAAAGAGAAAACTGTACTCAGAATAAGTAGCTTTGTAGAATATAGAGTCAAGCATACACATTATCAACTGAGCATCGGGTTACGTTAAATTTTCCATGTAGACATTGAGTCATCTATTTGATGTAAACACTGTTTGCCACCTGAAATTATGTTGTTTCTCTGTAACATCCAAGTATGACTGCCATAATGTGTTGAAACCTCTTAAATAAGTGCCTGTCTCAATCCATTAAAGATTTATTCGAATGCAAATTTGAATAATAATGTACAGTTTGTACATAGCCATGCACTGCAAGTTCAAAATCCAATTTGCACTTCATTTTACAAAAGGTAATTAATTTGAACAGTTTTAATTAAACAAAACTCAAAAGCATTTTTTTTATAATTTATGGATTAACAAAGACAATTCATTAATTTTCAATAGAGGTTTCAATTGCAGGTCATTATTAATATTGGAGTATCTGCTGCCAATGCACTTGAACTGAAAGTTGGTGCAGTTGATGACATCATTGTGAGCCACACCACACTGGAATCAAACACTGGGACCACAAGCTAAAGTACTGCATTGAAGTTACTGCCTTCCCCTGGCAATCCTCCTGGCCTCCCTACTCACTGTTCCATCTTCAACGTCCCACTAGTCGTTCCCCTCTCACTACTCCCTTCACCATCCCACTGGTCAGCCCCTTCACCATCCCACTGGTCAGCCCCTTCACCATTCCACTCATCACTCCCCCTCACCATTCCACTGGTCACTTCACTTGCTGCAACCCTCAACCATCCCACCAATCACTTCCCCTCAACATTCCCACTGGTCACTCCCCTCACTGATCCCCTCACCAATAGACTGGTCACCCCCTCGCTGCTCCTATCATCATCTCACTGGTCACTCCCTCACACCATACCACTTGTCACCCCACACTGCACTTCTCACTATCCCTCCGGTCCGTCCCTTGTACCATCCCATTGCTCACTCCCCTTCAATGCACCCCTCACCACCCCACTGCTCACTCCCCCTCAATGCTCCTCTCACTATCTCACTGCTCACTCCCCCTCACCATCCCACTGCTCACTCTCACCCAATGCTCCCCTTACCATCCCGCTGCTCACCCTCACCCAATGCACCCCTCACCATCTCACTGCTCACCTCCCCTCACTCCCCCTCAAAGCTCCCCTCACTATCCCACTGGTCACTCCCTCTCAATGCTCCACTCACCATCCCACTGGTCACTTGCCCTCACAGCTCCCCTAACCACCCCACTGCTCACTCCCCCTCACTGTTCCCCTCACCATCCCACTGGTCACTCCTACTCAATGTTCCCCTCACTTCCCACTGCTTACTTCCCCTCACTGTCTCCTTCACCATCCCACTGGTCACTCCCACTCAATGTTCCCCTCACTATCCCATTGGTGACTCCCCTCACTGCTCCTCTCACCATAATTGGGTTACAGTATCCCTTCCCTCTCCATGTTAGAGTGTTGTGCTGACATTCACTGACATTACTTGCATAAGGTGCAAGGAGAGCAGCCAAAGCTCATTGAGCCAACATATTCTGGAGAGGAAGGGAGATAACATTAAAGAAGGGAAAGCGCATTTAAATTTTCATCTGGTTTGAAGCCTGTTTATGTATAAATTAACACATGGCAATTGGGAAGATATTACAGCATCAAATTATTACACATAATCATCTAACCATTGACTTTTCTACCTGTGTATGTTCGCTTCAGGCCAGCTTTTAATCCTTGTGGTGGTTCGTTGGTAAACTTTATCGCCATTTGCAGCAGTGTAATAGGGAAGTGCCTGTGGACTTCGGTTGTCATCCATAGTCTGAATGATTCGTCAATAGTCTCAGTTTCTGAAATTGTGTCCATCAATTCATCCATGAAATCCAGTCCTAAGTGGCAGTTCTGAAGGAGTGCCCAACCTCCCTTAAAATTGAATTTCCAAAGACAATTAAATTCAATGCAAATAAATTTGAAAGCCAACAAAAACAAAGTTATTATCTAAAGGTCTTTTAAAGTCTATTTTCTATGTAGTAATTTACTCATCACCAGATTTTTTTTTAAGTTTTACACTAATATCCTGAAGTTGACTCATTTTCTGATATGTCCCTTCTCTTTATTGGTTAATGTCTGGGCTCCACTTGGCAACTCATTCCATGAAGCTGCTGAGATCAGGAATTTATCAGTGAAAAAAGGCTGGGATATTACTCAATTCACAGTATTCTCAAGTTAATTGTAAATTGTGTGTTAATTGTATTGTTAAAGTATACAAGTGAAGGGCAGGGTTAATTATGAATTTAGTGCGCTTATAAATGAAAACCGCTGAAACGTTGGTGGTGGTGGGTAGAGTGATGAGGAGGTGCTGGTGTTGGACTGGGGTGGACAAGGTTAAAAATCACACGACACCAGGTTATAGTCCAACAGGCTTATATGAAGACACAAGCTTTCGGAGTCTCACTTCTTCTTCAGGTGTCAGTGGGAGATGTGGTATTATAAGCAAAAGATCAAAGGATCATTGAACTGATGCAAATGTATTGAGCAAACCTAAGATGGCTGTTAAATCTTTAATCAGTTAGAAAGAATTAATATGCAAACCCCAGAATTTCTGAGATTAAACTATTAACTGAATAAAGATTTAACAGTCACTTTAGGCTTATTCAATACATTTGCATCAGTTCTGTGGCCCTTTGATCTTTTGCCTATAAATTCTGAGTCTGATGCCGCCTCTCTCACTAACACCTGAAGAAGGAGCGAGACTCTGAAAGCTTGTGTCTTCAAATAAACCTGTTGCACTATAACAAAAACAGAAGTTGCTAGAAAAGCTCAGAAGGTCTGGCAGCATCTGTGAAGAAAAAAAATCAGAATTAACGTTTCGGGTCCGGTGACCCTTCCTCAGAACAATTGGACTGTAACCTGGTGTCATGTGATTTTTGACCATGGCAGGTAGAAGGCAGACATACACATACATTTTTTAAATACATTTATTACCAAGGAAAAGGAATGGTGCCCAATTTCATTCTTCATCATCTGGCTTGGGTTTCAATTAACAATCGCACCTTAATGTCCTGTGGCGATATATTGACAACAGGATGTGGTTCAAATCTCTATAAATAGTAGAATGTTCTTAAGATAATCATATTATAAAATTGCACAATCTCACACAAAAAAATGTTCTTTGAACTAGACTGTCAACTTAAAGAAAATAAAGAAATAAGTGCACTTTCTTTGAGGAGACAGATCTCAGCTTCTGGAAAGATTGGTTTGTACAGAAATTGGAAATTAATAATAATCCTCTTACACTTGACATGGTCTGTTGCAACAATCTGCGTGCATGCATCTCTTGGCCCTGACCCATAGAAACATAGCGAGTCTCAATTTTCAGTCTCTTCCCAAGAGCAATGATGCGGTCTGTAGGATCAGAGCCCATTGAGAGGAAACAGATGAGAGGGGTTCTGGTGTCAGATTCTTCCCAGCTTTTCTCAAGGTCCAGAATAACACCTTCTGCATACTTCTCACCCAAAGAATCAATTATGTATTTGCGGGCCTAAATGTATAAAAATAATTATTGGAGTTTTAGATTTTCAAAGGCAAACATTTTATTACTTTATCTGAAACACTTAAAATGTTCAAAGTTATAGCTAGCTGAGAAAGGCTTCTCAGTTTTGTATTTCTTACCATAACTGAATACAAATGCACTAGGGTTCAACGAAGATCAACTCATTAAACTGTTGACTCGCTGATGCTCTACTGAGAATACGCAGCACCTGATAGGTAACTGTGGTTACCTGACCTCAGTCAAGGAGGCAGTGAAGTCACTCAATTTAAGAGGCAGTTACACTTAAAACAACTGCTAGTTTGGACCAGAGAGTGTTATTTTCACTCTTGCCTCCAAATCAGAAGTTCATGGGCTCAAATGTCATCTAGACCTCTGTGTTTGCCTAACTCTTAAAAGCAATATTAATTGTATAGGTCTTTTTCTTTCTCTTGGAAGAACTGGGTAGTCAATGATTCTTATATTTAAAGACAAGATGAAGTTTTAAGAATGGCATTTCAGACGGAATAGTGCATGCAGTTCTTGGTAGATATGGGAGTTTCATTTTAACATCAACAAACATCATTTGAGGGAATTATCTCCAGTTGAGATTATTTAAGTTTATGATCACAGAGACAACTCAATAATGTCAAGTAATGAAAAAGAAGTGTCTGGAACAAAAGTTTCAAATGCAGTCATCCTGCTGAGGAACAGGGAACTGGTTGTTTTTGAAGCACTGTTGAGTATCCAGATGTTAGGAACATAAGGAAAGACAGACTAAAAGAGAAAAGCCCAGAGCAAGTTTACAATCCACAAACAATCCAAACCAATGGTTTCAGTTGGATTAGCTGAGAACAGGACTATCAAATAAGGCAAACAGAAAAGTGGATTTGAGACCACAACCAGAACAGGCACGATCTTACTGAATGGCACAGCAGGTTCAAAGGGCAGAGTGGCTAACTCTTGCTCCTACGTCTTATGTTCCTATGATTGCAATGAAATCAAACAGCATGACATGACTCTTGTCAGGGAAGATTGAAAATCCAATTGGCTACATATTAGGAATAGTAGAGTTGGTAATGTTCTGATAAAATGGAGTATATTCATGCTGAAAGTTTGGAAATAAACTGGATGAAAAGGAATAAAGAGAAATGAGAACAGAGTGGCCGCATAGGGCTAGGACTACTAGTTGAGTGCAGGATCAACACCTACATGAACTGGTTGAATGGATTAGCCTGCTTTGTTATATAATTTCTATGTAATTCAATGCTCAAGTGATAGCCTTACAGAAAGAAGCTATGAAGACAGTTATTATTTTCAAACATTCCACCTGTTCAATTGTTCTGTCTGGACACCAGGATCGGACCAACAGAAGTTTGCCAAAACAATCCAGACAATGATGGTAACCATCAGGCATAAGGTCCTCCTCTTCTGGAGCATCTTTCTCATACCAGGTTTTCCACTGTTTCTCATTTCGAGCAATCTACAAATGTTATAGATGGACAGCTGTCAATTACAAGAGTATATTACCCTTAGGAAAAGGATTTATTCAGCAGAATTTCTTCAGCAAAAAGGCTCAAAATTGAAACAGTTGATTAGTACTACCTCTCAGTGCTGACATTCCTGATCTCAAACCCAGAGTCCAGCCTAAGCATTTTCCAGCCTGTGTGCCCAATTTTTTATTCATTAAAATAAATATCTGGAAAATTGGTGAAGTTGCAATATGACCATACTGACCTTTACAGCTGACACTTTGATTTGTTCTGCAAATCACAAACATTTGCACTGGGACAACTAATTCATAAAATCTGCTCTTATAATCTTCGAGTAGATATCTACCTCTGGTTGGATTACATTTTTTACAAGGTTGACCTGAATGCCATTTAACAAAATAAATAAATTGCTAAATCATCAAGATCATCTACATCCAGCTGTGTTCAGAAAAGATCAGCCATTTTTTAAAAAAAGTGAAGAAAGAGAACGAAGTATAATATTGAATCAAAGTTAACACGATTGTTTATGACATTTTGTGGGTTTATGATTTTATCAACCGCCTTAAATTATTTACGATCTAGAAATAAACATCTTTGATCCAATCACATTTCCCACCTTGTATATTTTTTTATAGAGCTTCAGTTGATGCTGCTATTAATTCACAAATGCTGTATGTAGCCATCATTTTGAAGCGCGGGAAATTGATGCCTGAAAACTGGTTGCCGTTCACCTTTCCCGCCTTCACGAGTTCAGTAAACGTCTCAGGGAACTGCATCCAGATTCAAGGGATCACACTGCTACTGCTCAGTTCCCCTTTTTTTTTGGACCTCAATAGATAGGGATCATGGGGAGTGCAGGTTCAGAGTCAAGGACAACATGTGGTAGACTGTGGAATATACTTGTCCTCCATTCTTGCCCCAATTGGTCTAGATTGGGGCAAATGGAGGTCACCTTCCCAACTCAGCAGACAGGCCACTCTGGTCTCCCAGTTGATAAACCATCCACTTTTCTCCATAACATAGTTAATTAGGTTAGTAATAAGTCATGAAGGTTGTTTATGGACCTTCTTATCCAGGATTTAATTGCTGAGGTGGTGAGAAAGGATGGGTATCTTTCCAGTGCAAACCTTTCCAATTATTTGCCCTTCGTGCCACCTTTCTCACCATCCCCAGGAAGGGGATAATTGTGCCCAGTGTTTCACTTCAATCCCTCATATTCAACAGCAGGACCTCCAGGGAAGAGGTAGGGATACTAGGATTTAGAGGTGGTGGTGTGTAGGGAACAGTGGGACAGCATTTCCATTCCTATGGTTGCTGGGAGGCAATGTTTAATTCAGTATTTCTAACTCTTGCCAGGGTCCCTTTAACCAGAGATTCTTCTCTTGACAAGGTGCAGGTCTTAACAAGCTCGCAGGAAACCCAAAAGAAGTATGTAAATGCCATGGCTGATCTAAAGATTTGTGGCAAAGCTCATAAATAAAACAATAGGTTCCTGACCCAGAGATAGTAGGAACTGCAGATGCTGGAGAATCTGAGATAACAAGGTGTAGAGCTGGATGAACACAGCAGAAATTCAGATTTCTGAAGAAGGGTCCAGGCCCGATATGTCAGCCTTCCTGCTCCTCTGATGCTGTTTGGCCTGCTGTGTTCATCCAGCTCTACACCTTGTTATCTCAGGTTCCTGACCCAATGCTGATCCCTTTAACGTGAAACTATTCAGCAGAATTCTGCCCATCGTGTCTCCTGCAGTACCTGGATACTGTATTCGAATGTTGCATATTTTGGATATAGGCACAGTAATTATTTGTTTGGAAAATGTGAGTATGACATAGGTTAAATTGACAGAAAGTGGGTGAGAACAAGCAGTATATTACATTGGTCGTACAATAGGAAATACGCAGGCCATTCAGACCATTGAGCCTGCTCTGCCATTTAATACAATTATTGCTGATCAAGCATTTCAATGCTTTCCACCCACACTATCCCTATAACCATGCTATTGACAATCAAAACTGTATCAACCCCTACCTTAAATATACTCAAAGTTTGAGCTTCTACAGTCCTGTGGGGTTGAAAATTCCAAAGATTCACCACCCTCCAAGTAAAATGATTTCTGCTCATCCATGTCTCAAATGGCATCCCCCTTATTTTTGAATTGTGCCCCCAGGTCTGAACTTGCCAGCCAGGCAAAACATTTTACGTGCAGCTATCCTGAGTGTCCTTTAAGTATTTTGTAGGTTTCAATGAGATTACCTCTCATTCTTCAAAACTCTGGAGAATACAGGCCCAGTTTGCCCAATCTCTCTTCATAGGATTGTCCCACCATCTCTGGAACAAGTCTGGTGAACCTTTGTTGTAGTCCCTCTATGGCAATGATATCACTCCTAAGGTGAGGAGCCTAAACTTCACTCCAGGTGCAATCTAACCAAGCTCTTATACAATTGAAGTAAGCCTTCATTACTCCAGTACTCAAATTCTGTTGCAATTAATATTCCCTTAGTCTTACTAATAGCTTCCTGCACCTGCATGTTAGCCTTCAGTGACTTATTGACAAGGACACCTAGGTCTCTTTGCACATCTACACCTACCAACCTCTTACTATTTGAGAAATACTTTGCATTTCTGTTCTTCCTACCAAAGTGGAGAACCTCACATTTTTCCAAATTATATTCCATCTGTCATGTTTTCAGGCACTCACTAAGCCTGTCTAAATCTTTCTCACAACACAGATTCTTGTTTTTTTTGGATCATCTGAAAATCTAGAATTACTACATTTGTACCTCACATCCAAAACCTTGATATTTATTGTCAATAGCTGGAGTCAAAAAATTAATCTTTGTAGTATCCCACTAGTCACAGCCTGCCAATGTGAGATTGACCGTTTATTCCTACTCCTTGTTTTCTGTTGGTTAGCTAATCCTTAACTATGCCAGGACAACACCACCTATCCCATGTGTTTTGATTTTGCTGACCAACCTCTGAAAGGGGAGTCCAAATATTCCAAATCCATTGAAATGAAAATCTAAATTATTACATCCATCAACTCTCCTTTAGCAATATAAACTGGACAGTGCTGATAACATTGAATACATGCTGCTCAATGATGTCCTGCTACTCATAATGCTGGTGATTTGCTCCCATCTTCTGCAACATGCCATAGTCTTCTTCACCCAGCTCTCGAACACTCTACCAGTCCTAATATTCTGAGTTCTGCTGTTCCAGCACTTTACTGGACCTGAAACTCTTGACTTAACAAAGTCTTCAGTCTTGATGCTCTTTAGTGCTTTTTCCACATCTTCATACAAGTAGGAAATATCAAAGGAAGCAAAAGACCTTCCAATACAACAGTATTCAAAATTGTAAGAAATTGTCTTTGGTTACAACATGAAACCATAATCTGTCTTTTGTACTTTTGTTGATGCAATACAGGTCAGCATCTCACCAGTTCTTATTCTCTGCACGCAGTGCCCCTGGCATTTTACAAGACCAGTTGGTCTTACCATAGAATAGAATCCTTACAGTGTGGAAACAAGCCATTCGGCCCAACTGGTCTACACCAACTCTCCGAAGAGCATCTCACCCAAGCTCACCCCCTACCATATGCCTGTAACCCTGCATTTCCCATGGCTAATCCACTTAACCTACACACTATGGGCAATTTAGCATGGCCAATCCACCTAACCTACACATCTTTGGAGTGTGGGAGGAAACCAGAGCATCCAGAGGAAACTCACGCAGACACAGGGGGAATGTGCAAACTCTACACAGACAGTCACCTGAGGCTGGAATTGAACTCGGGTCCCTGGTGCTATAAGGCTGCATCGCTAACCACTTACTCTCCCTACAGTGTTTCCACGCTATGATAAGACCAACTGGTCTTGTGAGCCACTAAGCTGCCTGACTGGTCTGTTCCCAATTTCCATAAAACACATCACTGCTCCTCTGTTCTGATTTCCTGGAACATCCTACTGATCTCTTCCTAGCTCCCGAAGCATCTGAGTCCTTTTAATTTATTTTTAAATATGGCTCAGCCATAAAGGCAATTTAATTAAGTTCTTTTTTAAAATCAGCAATTTTTGTTCTTGGCTTTTTTAATTCACCAGTTGCTGTCATCTTGCAGCCTGTTTCCTGTCCACCAAGTTCCCAGCACTGCACATATATCATACTGTCCTCACGACAAGTGAATCTCAATACTTTGAAGATGATTACTGTTTTTGTAATCTATTTTTAAATGGTTAGAACTGTTGCACTTCTTTTAGTTAAATGCACCTGCTACGGACTGCAAAGGCAACCATCAGAAATCTATTAACAAACAGGAAGGATTAACCTTTCAGGAGGCCAATAAATAAGAGACTCAAATTTAAACATATTTATTTCAGTAGAGTTTTCAGTAACATTCAGTGCACCTTCAGAGTTACTTGGGTGTTTTTCTGCCCTACTTTGGGCTGTTTTTCTCTGGAGTGAGTTGCTCTGGGAACGGCGCATGCAAGACGGGACACACGTCGGATCTTATGGATGCCATGGGGTCGGGTAGGTAGTTAATGAGTTGGGTTTGGTAACATACATCGAGACAACCTGAAGCAACTTGAATTTAGCCAAAATAATGCAAGATTCTTGACAAAGTGCAGATCTTAACAAGCCCACAGGAAACATGGATGAACATATCAATGCCATGACTGAGTTAAAGAATCGTGGACAAGTTCATTGAAAATACAACAGGTTCCTGACCCACTGCTGATCCGTTTAATGCAGAGCAGAAGGCAGAAACCCTTATCAGCATTATTTGTAAGCTGGGAACATTGTCAAATGCCCAGAGTCACAAATGACCAATTTGTAAAACTGAGGGCTTGCGAATTTGAATGTCAAAGTTGAGATTTGATTCTCTAGCCTTGATCAAGTCTAGTATTAGAACTGCTGAGTCATACACAAACATTTTACATAAATCTCATGCATCAATATTTGTAAAAATTTGAGTCCATAATTCAATGAAAAATGATTATTATTCATTACCACAATAATATATTGATGTTACATTAAATCTTACCTGGACCAGGATGTTGAAGAACTGATGAAGTTTACTAAGTTCAACCAGATTCAGCCAAGTCATATCAAGAATCCATTTGGCAGGTTTTGGAGGACATGTTTTGAGGTCTAGAGAAGCACCACCTGGAATTTGCAATGACAGTGTGCATAACATGCAGACCACACTCAGAAACATGATAAATTTAGCACTGTCACATTTCAATGTATTGCTGTAGGTGTATTACAGAATTCACTGTCTGAAACCGGCTGGCTGTTGGGTACAAAACAACAGCTGCAGAGCTGCTCTCTATACCTGGGAAAATGTTCTACAGTTCAGAGAGATCTAAAGACAGAGTTATATTGGTAACTTAAAAGAAGTTTGACATCCCAACAAAGTATATTTTTATATACATCCAAATTAGAAAACTTAATCTTTGGAGTTTATGGGTTTTACTAGAAAACAGACTAGTAAGTGGATTCTAATTTCTGGCTATATGACACAAGGTGGAAGAACATATAGCACAGCATATTTCTAAAACCAGTTACTATTTAGAGTTCTGTTACATATCGATTTTGGCATTGCTGCAAGGCAATTCTGGATGAGTGGCACACAAGTAGTAGGGTGCTCCATGAGCTTGTTGAACGTACTAATGCCATGAAACTGAAGTCACCTCCAGGCGGCTATCTTGTTTGCGTTTGCACTGTCTTCTACAGTATCACTGCAGTTTCATTACAATAGCGTTTTCTATTGTAAGGAGGAGTACCAAAGGAGAGATACTTCCTACATCAGTTGTGTCATAAAAGTTAAATATTTTACAGAAGAAACTATGGTGATTATCTTGACTTTGAAAGTTTGTGTAAAATCGGTGAAAGCAAATAGGAATTTGTACTAGAGATAGTAGGAACTGCAGATGCTGGTGAATCCGAGACAACAAGGTGCAGGGCTGGATGAACACAGCAGGCCAAGCAGCATCATAGGAGCAGAGAGGCTGACGTTTCGGGCCTAGACCCTTCATCAGAAAGAGTTTGTACTACATCTCTTCCTATTGAACAGAATGGAAATAAAAGTTGTATCACTCACTTTACACTATCACACAAAGCCAAAGTTATCCCCGAAGATGCTGATGGACTATTTTCATTTACAATTTCTCTAACACAGGAAGATCAATTTAACTGTGAAAGACTGACTATCTTGGTTCATCCTTCTGGAAAACAATTTTGAGGGTTTTTTGTCTTATTAACAAATTCCATGTTAAATCAAATATTTTGCCCACCAAAATTAAGATCAAAACTATCACTGACAGAATTATGGTGCAAGTAATTTGTAAAATCTACATTAAATACCACATATTTCCTGTTCAATATAATGCTGTTACAAATTAAAATATGTAACTACAGATTATAAATTAAAACTTCTCATCAAATGAGCAAAAGAAGAGGTGGGGGGTACATTTATACATAATTGGAAGGTTGAAATAGGATAATACCCTACCAAAAGCAATGCTATAAAGTGAATCCATACTACCTTTTGGAAAAAAAAGGATAATTTTAAAAAAAAAATACTTGAAAGTCAACAGGAAGAAGGCTATACAGATCATTATTTCAGAGGGTTCGCTCACATTGGTGGATTGAAAAGTCTCCTTCTGTGCTGTAAAATTCTATGATTTTATGATACATTTAAGATCATTGAACATTTTCATGGAAATAGTATTTATCAGTCATATATCCACACAGCATCTGAGGGAACTTCTGAGGGAAACTGTCCTGAATTTCTTTCACGTACGTTTTATCTACTACTTCAATGAATCCTCTCTTAGGTAAAATTTCAGACCCTGTACAAAGAAAACCAATAATTTACAAATGAAGAGAGGAAACAAGCACTTTTATTAAAATTACAGATCTTGAGAATTAAAGATGATGGTTTCCAATTCATTTTATTATAATGTTAAATGTTCTATAAAAATGCAAGTTCATATTGATGTGAAGCAGTATGACAGACTCTTTGCACAGCAGAATTTAATTGTCTTATTTAAACTCTAAGTAAAAGTTTGATTTTCTTGCTTTGTTCTCCAATTTAGCCAACACAAAATCATTGTAGCAATTTTTAAGAAGTGCAGTTCTACTTCATCCATTTATGAACCAACATACCTTTAATGAGTGTGAGAAATTCATCATGCTTAACCTTGTGGCATTGCATATCAATTTTTAAAGTAAGCAAGAGCGTGAAAAGGAACTTGTGTTGCTCATAAAATCCTCGAGCAGTATAGGTGTAGACTTCATAGGTCATATAATCAATAATGTAGACTATTCGCTTACTGGTGAATGGACTTTTAGCAGACCTGGTGGAATTGGTTTTGAAAACACATTAAATGCAAAATGAAAAATACACAAAATAGAATGCAAAGATATAAAATATAAATCATAATGAAAGGTAGGGTGGGTTGGGCAGGAAGTACGAAAATAAATCTGACTGGTAAATCGAAGTAAATAGAACCATGGTACCAAACCTGACCAGCGACAGGTCAAAAATCCCAAGGAATTGCTTCAGAGAAGTTTGATACATCACGTTCACCATACTCATCTCCACAATCAAGAAGTAAAGAATGCTGCCTCTTGTAGCAACTGTGAGATAATAAAATGATGCACAATTAATCACCATTACAATGATTATTTACTGCAACACAAAGTTAATCAAATACTGCCCAGAAAACCCTCTTTTATTTTAACAAAAGTCATGACTTTTATATAACTTCAATCTTGTCTTAAGCTCAAACTGGTTCAAATAACTAGTTTAGTAAATTACATTCCAATTTTCACATTTAATCAGTCTTTCTGTGGATTGACACATTAAACTTTTTAACTTCAAACGTTCACTCAAGGAAACTGTACTGAACATTTTAGAGGGATGCACAACATTAAGGAAGATATGATATAGTGATAGCATAGGGATTTAACTATTTTGAAATAGTCATAGGCAGCCTAGAATTTGAGTATTGCCGAAACCACACCTTTTGTCAAAGCTTTTCATCATGCATTCATCAGGACAATTCATAAGAATTGACTCTTGTACTGCAGCACTATGTCATGGCTCTGGACTGGCCACCATTGTGTGAATCAGTATTCATTAAACTATGAACTCAGCAACTTAAGTTCAGTTTTACTGATACTATATATGCCCAAATAGGTGGTTTTTGTTATAGGAACTCCGCTCTCACAAACATCTTTGTTGTGTTCCATGAGAAACATGTCTTCGATGGCATGACACCTAACCTCTTACACTTTGCATATTCTGATAAATAAATGACATGTAGGCAATCTGAAGCTGCATACAAGAATTTCTGTACATGTCTTAATGCATTCCTTCCTACGATCAAATTCACCTTTGAAATGGGCAGTCAAATGTTCATGTTTTCCTTGATGTCCTAGTTGAGAAATCAACTGGGGGTGCTCTACCACAAACTTAGATTTACTGGCCAACAATACACATTTGAATTCCTTCAGTTCCACGCACTATGATATTGACCTTATTGGCAATATCATATATTAGGCCAAATAAAGGTTTTCCCTTATTTTGGTATTTGTTGTGAATCTTCCTGCTGACTGCGATATAAAATCTTTCAATGTGCCTTTTTTCAGCAATACTTTTAAATAATTAAAATTAATAAGTAACAATCGGCAGCCCTGAACACTCAAAGAGTTTCCCTTCTTTAGTCTAAAGCCACGGTCTGATTATACCTTTTCTTACTTTTTCAGACCTTTAAAGCCAAAATAAAGAGCAGTTGAATCTGAATAAATTCATATACAAACATGTAAACTAAAGTCCTAAATGCATAATCTGTGAAAAAATTGAATTTTATGCACTGATTGACTTGATACATCAGATTCCCGCAGAGTTCTGACCTACCAGGTCGGTATTCCTCCCTGGCAGCGTTTATTTGCAGTTCTGTCTCAGCTGCTGTCTTTAACTTTTGTGTTACTTCTTCAGCAGTCAGCTTGGTGTTTCGAAGCACTATGATCAGGCTCTCGTCATCTACCAGGGAACCTTGGGTGGTTGTTAAACGGTAAAGTAGGTTATCTTCCAGCTCTTTCATCTTCCTTTTATTTGCTGTCACATCCTCCATCAGATTCGTTCGCTTTCTCTCCAGTTCCTAAAAAAAATTTCAGACACAATTATCTACAGTTTAATATAGCTTTCGGCTTTAAACGAAATAACTCTCCTACTTGAAAACGTTATACTTTGAAGCCTAAATGGGCATTATTTATCTATCAGTTTTTTTACACTGCATTTACCATACTCAAACTAAACTTTGTTTCCATTCTTTTGGTTCAATATCGCAAATTATTTGTCAAAAAATTGTTATTATTACTAGTTCAAAATGATCTTAAACATTGTTCTGAATTCTGCTACAAGCCTCAGGATCCTGACATTGGGCCAAAGAGCAGGTCCTGAGTTTGCATTTACTGACAGCAGGAACGCAAAGCAATTTTTCTGCAGCAAAGGGAATTCCTGTTTGACAGATTTATTAGAGCATTTTGAGGATGTAAGCAGTAGAGTAGATAAAGGAGAACTTGTAGATGTAACAGACTTAGAATTCCAAACAGCACCTGATAAATCTATATGAAAGCTTAGTACACAACATAAGAGCTCATGGAGTTGAGGTGATAGATTAACATGGATTCAGAACTCGTTAATGGGCAGAAAGTAGGGCTAAATGCAACATTTTCAAACTGGCACTCTGTGACTAAAGTCACCACATTCCCAGAGGATCATAGAGCTGCTCTCTGATTAGACAGAAACAACTGGTGGGGAATTCAACCTAAAAGTCAACACACCTCAGGAGAGGGGCAAGGTTGAAAAGGCAGAACTTTCATGGTATCCTCACCCAGTGTGGGAACTGAATCCCTGATTTTTGCATCACTCTGCGAGCAAACCAGTCATCCAACTGAGCTTACTGACTCACAGCAAGCTGTGACTAGCGAAATGTTGGAAGTAACAGCTACTTAAACTGATGTAGTGATTTAGACAAATGGAGAGTAATATATCTAAAGCTTTGCTGATGTTACAAAGCTAAATGGAACTGCAAGCTATAAGGAAGAACCAAAATGACTTTAAAGAAATATAGGCAGATTAAGTGAATTGGCAAAGTGGCAGAAGGTGTATAATACAGAGAAGTGAGAAGTGTGAGGTCATAAGAACAGAAAAACATTTTTCAAGATCAATAAACTTGTAAATGTTGATTCAGCGAGACTTGGATATGTTGATACAAGGAACACAAAAGGTTAGCAAATAAGTACAGAAAGCAGTTAAGAGAAATGATATGTTCACCTTTATTGCAAGGGAATTGAAGCACAGGAATAAGTAGATTTGTTACAATTATATGAAACTTTGATGAGACCACATCTAAAATGAAGTATGTAATTTCAGTCTCAGTGTTCAAAAGGGTAAATTTGCACTGGAGGCAGCACAGCAAAAGTTCACGAGATTGGGCTCAGGGATGAGAAGGCTGTCCTACAATGAGAGGCCAAATAATTTGAGTCTGCTTCTTAGATGTTTAAAAGAATGAAGATGATATCATTGAAACATTCAAGATTATGAAGGGGTTTGAGCAGTAGATACTGAGAGGCTGTTTCCTCTGGCTGAGGAATTGAGAACCAGGGGCATAATTTCAGCATACGGAGCCAATAATTTAGGACTGAGATAAAAAGAAATTTCTCTATCCAAAGAGTTGTGAATCTTTGGAATTCTCCCAGATGGCTACCAATGTACCACTATTGAATATATTTAGGGCTGAACTACACATTTTTAGTCTCTCAGAGAATCGAGGTTTATGGGAAGAAGTTGGGACAGTGGTGTCCAAGATGAATATGACCACATTGAATAGTGACAGATTTGACCAACCATATATTTCCTGAGATAGTAGGAACTGCCGAAGAATTTTTCTGAAGAAGGGTCTCGACCCGAAACGGCAGCTTTCCTGCTTCTCTGATGCTGCTTGGCCTGCTGTGTTCATCCAGCTCTACACCTTGTTATATCATATATTTCCTGATTCTATTTCTTGTGTACTTATGTTCGAAAAGGCCCATGTTTTGGTTGACTGCCCAATTAAGAATGGCAGGCAATATTCTGATGCTGCCTGCCAATCAGAGGACAAGCAGTTCTGCAGTCTCAGCTGTGCCACTAGTAGAGGTGGGTATTGCTGATGCAGGAGAGGAAATTATTATTGGTGTAATTAAGAACAAAGTTTTCACATTTGGCTGGAAGAAAATAAAACAGATGAAAGTAGATGAGTTCCTCACCATTTTGGGGCCGGATGCTTTTGAAATGTGTCAAAACAATGTGGCCTGTGAGATGTCAGTACTATGAACTCTTCTGAAATTAATGAGAATCTGGACTGATACTGTGGAACAGCTAAGAATATGATTACACAGAATTGCATTGTATGAAAGGAAGCAGTTGCCAGGTGAGATTGTTGCAGATTACATTTTCAAATTAAATGGACTGTCACATGACTGTCAATATGACTCAAACTGCAAAATTAACCTGAGGGACACATTTTTTGAATGCATAAATAAGAACAAAATCTAGAAAAAGTTTTGTGATTTTCTCCTTAAGCTTTAAATGGCCATTTCTGAGCCTCACTCTTGAGCAGTGACTATTTTATTTCCAAGTATTTGCATCTCATTAATGCTCAAACTTGCCTTATTTATATAGCACAAGAAAAAACACTCTCATTATGTCCACTGTATCAAAACCTTCCATAACTTTAAATACCTCTATTAAGTTATTCCTCAGTCTTCTCTTTCCAAGAGAAAAGAGATTCAGCCTGTCAATCTTTCCCAAATACATACCCACTTCTTTTTGGTTTCATCCTAGCAATCTTGTTTGCACCTACTACAGTGCCTCTGTATACTTTTCATCAGGTAGTGACCAGAACTGCACACAGTATTTTTTTAAGTATGCTCTAACCAAGGTTTGAGATAGGAAAGTTATTAATTTTACTAATTTTTCTATCCCTCTAGAAATATAACTAGGGCAAAATTTTCCTCTCTCTGGTGTGGCGTGAGCAATGGTGAGAAAGGTGGGAAATACAAAGACAACGAAAGAGATCAGAATTTCAACATCAAGAAACATTATTGCAATTTTCACTGAAGGATTTTCATTCATACATGTTATAGTTGTGACTACTGTAAGAATAAGAATGCTTCCCAACTTGTCAATTCTTCATATATTGTTATTTTACTGATTTGATACCTGGGAACTTTTGTACATGCACCATATTATGTTCTAATGTACTCTCTTTTAAAAGTGAGGGGTGTCCATAGCTGCCTGCAGCTGAATGAGTCTTAGTTTTACTAAATGCAATATACAGCAGCCTCCAACAAGCTTCCCTGTACAGACAGGGAGAGCCCTGCCATCAGCAAAGTGCCAGTACAATCCACTCAATTAGGGCCCAGAATTATGTAAGTCAGCTGTCTGTCTCGGAGGATCAGACAGCCTTTCTGCTTCTCGGAGTGCAACTACCCTGGCGAAGGGACAATGAAGGAGAGCTGCTCCAATGTGGCTCTCTTCTACTCTACCAACCCTCACCCCTGATCCTGCCACCCAGGGATCAGTGAAATTCAACCCAGTAAGAGAAGAAAATATGGAGGGAAATTTGACAGAATTGAATGGGACCTCTATAACATTCATTACACCTTAACGTTAATCTAATTCTATTAAGTAATTTGAAATGTTGCAATAAAGTGCAATCTAAATATAAGGGTTTTCATTAATAAGAGTACTGTACCTGGATCAAATGAAATTCCTGCCACCTCCTATTTATTATTTTCCTAAGGCTTTCTGGGCCAGGCAAGGAATGACCTCCAGTCCCTAAAACTGTGTGACAGTGTAACCAATCTTCTACTGCCATTCCAATGCAGGCTTTTATTCTTTATTGGTCAATTACTAGGCTCCAGTTAGAACCAAAGAACATATAAACACATTGTTTGCTGCAACCCAACAGGGAGATTTTATTCTGAAGCTGTGCACTCTGCAAGAATTTGGAACAAACCAGAACAAGCCCAAGAACTTGACTGATGACTCACTAGTATGACTTATCTGTGTTCATGTGACTCATCTTTGAGACGGACACTGTCCCAACATAATACATAATAGTTGCATAGTAATGGATCTCTTAAGAATAGAACAAAAACCAAACACTTGGTTGAAATAAACTCTGAAATTATTATGAAAATGTACTCATTTCAATGTTAAGCTATTTTCCTAATCAACCTGTTCAGAGATGTTATTACACACCTCTGGAGCAGATAGTCTTCAATCCAGGTCTCTTGGTCCAAGAGTAGGGACACTACCACAGTGCCACAACAGGGCCCTACATCTGGTGTTAAGTCATTAATTGAAGGATTTGCATCACCTGTTTCTCAGTGAGAATGGCTCTTCCCAACAGTTGATCCTCCAAACCTTTAATGGTGACAGTGAAGTCAATAATTGAAGTTCGAGCACTTATCTCTGGAGTATAAGCCGGATTTGCCAGTTTTGTAGTAATGTACAATCGGAAACCACTCATGACATCCATCTCCTTATCTCCTATCTTTACCTGCAGAAAGGACATCCAGAGGTTTGGTCTATAAATGCTGGTTTTGTCAATGGCAACATAACCGTACAATAAATATTTTTAAAAGTACAATGTTGAAATCTCTGCATTTTAATTATTACAATACAAATGATGCACTAAATAAATACTTAGAAATCACCTTATGTGTAGAGCCAGTTTTGATGAAGTTTTTCTCCAGCACATTGTCCAATGCTGGGTCAAGTTCTTCCCCTACATCCTCAATTAATAATGGTCTTCCGAGTGAAAGGCAGTCTTCCAAGTGATTTCTGAAGTATTTATGATTTAAGGATGTTATCTGTAAAAAATTAATTACTTATTTAAAAAATTTGAAATACATTCATGTCTACTCAATTCTATAATCATCAAGGTTTCATGCCAAGACTTCACAGTCACACAATAAAACAGTGAAAAATGATTCTCAAGTATCAGAAACATGTATTTATCATTGCAGTTTGTGTCCACTACCTGAAGTTCATGCTTAGCTTCTTTATTCTTTATCCAGGTTTTCCCCTGAGCCTGAGGATCAATCAACAATGGGAAGCGAGCTGCCTTTGCAACAATTATCCCATTTTGTATTGAGAGGTCATCATTAGGAAGGCCTTGCAAGTTCCACTCTCCAACTGTGGGTCCATCAATAAGCATTTCTGAGACATTTAGATTTATGGTGAATGGAATGTTATGTAATATTATTTCTTGCTGCCAACTGTTCAACAACAGATTTCTAAATTCCTGGTTGAATGGGCCTGCATAAGACAGGAAAGCTGTAGCCAGCAAAACATTCCCTGTCAAAAAAAAAGACATAGAAAAGCGCAGAATGAGAAAAGGCTATTCAATCTATAAAATTCACTCTTTCCCCTGACAAGTCTGATCTCCCATGAACTCCACCCTCTTGAAGCCTATGAGATGAAAGATGTCATTCCTTTCCGTTATCACGTCTGTGGAAGGATTAAACAGACAAATAACAAACTGCTAAAACACCACTTGATCAGTGACTGACTAAAAGAACATCAGAAGAAAGGAATTACATCATCCTTACAGAATCGCCATTGTCAAGAATATTTTTGCAAATCTTTCCAAATTTCTTCACATGATGTTACTTATACTGATACTCAGCAGCCAAACAGCAGTGTGGTGAAAGTATTGCACAGTTATTCTGTCTAACAATTTAAAAACATCCTTTCCTAGAAATAATGCTCTGCATTGTACTTTACACATTACTGTGCTCTTTTACTGTAGTGTTATTTCAAGAACAACTTACACTTATATGGCCTCTTTAATGCAGTAAAAAGTTCCAATGTGCTTTAGGTTTAGTATTATCGAACAAACAGAACATGGAGCAACTTACGGTGGTGTTAAGGCTGATGGGATACAAAGATAGGTTTTAAAGAATATCCTAAAGGGTGAGAGAGAAGTGGTGAGACATAGAGGAACTCTGGAACTTAAAACGGGCATGGATGTAAATGGACTAGTGATTAAAATCAGGGATGTGCAAGAGGCCAGAATTGAGGACAGCACAGATCACATATAAGATGGAAAACATTGCCAATTTGAGAATAGAAAAATGAAGGAGAGATTGGAAACAAAAAAAAATGCAAATTTGAAAATCAAGACATTGCCAGAACGGGAGGCAAGGCTGATCAATGAGTGCAAGAGTAATGTTTTAGCAAGATTTTTCAAATTTTTACCAGATCGGAGTGTCATTGGCAAGGCCGTCATTTGCTGGCTAATTTTCATTCTTAATTGCCCTTACTGAGTTGTTAAAAGTTATCACATCACAGTGAGCCTGCATGTGGCATGCCCACATGTTAGACATTCAAGAATTTTAACTATTTTGAGTAATGTCAACAAAAATGCATCCCAGTAAAGAGGAAAGATTCTAAGAGAGGGATAACCAACCATGGCTAATCAATGAAAGTAAGGACAGTATTAAGTTGAAAGGAAAAGCATACAAGGAGGCAAAAGTCAGTGATAGCCCAAAGTTAGGAATAAATTCAGAATTCAGCAAAGGAGGACTAAAAAGATAATACGGACAGTGAAAATAAACTACAAGGGCAAACTAGTGAGGAATATTAAAACTGACAATAAGAGCTCTTCTTTAAATATACGAAAAGGAAGAGAGAGGTCAAAGTGAAAATAGGCCTCTTAGAAAATGAATCTGGGGAGATAGTTATGGGAACAAGGAAATGACAGAGGAGTTAAACAGATATTTTGCATCAGTCTTTACTGAGGTAGAAGATACCTCAAACATCCCATTAATACTAAAGAATACAGAGGAAGAATTAAGTACCATCGCCATCACTAGAGAAGTAATATTAGACAAATTGATGGGGGCAAAAAACAGATAAGTCCTCTGGCCTCGATGGCTTGCATCCAAGGATCCTAAAACAGTAGCTACAGAGATAGTGGATGTATTGGTTGTAATTTTCCAAGAATCACTGGATTCTGGGGAAGTGCCAGAGGATTAGAAAACTGCCAATGTGACACCTCTATTCAAAAAGTGAGAGATGCCAAAAGCGGATAACTATAGGCTGATTAGCCTAACATCTATTGTTGGAAAAGTATTGGAATCAATTATTCATGAAGTAATAACAAAATTTGGAAAATCGTAATCTAATTAATCGTAGTTAGCATGGCTTCATAAAAGGGAAATCTGTTTGACTAATTTATTAGAGTTTTGAGGGGAAGTCTCAACCAGAGTGGGTAGAGGGAAACCAGCAGATGTGTTGTTTTTGGACTTCCAGAAGACACTCAAACAAGGTATCTTACAAAAGGTAAAGTCATAAGGTAACAGCCCACGGTGCTGGAGTTAGTATATTGACATGAGTACAGAATTGGCTCATGGGCAGAAAACAGTGAGTAGGGATAAAGGGTTCCCTTACAGGTTGGTGACCTGTGACTAGTGGTATTTCATAGGTATCAGTGCTGGGACCACAACTGTTTACGATATATATTAATGACTTGGAAGAAAGAAACAAATGCGCTGTAGCTGAATTTGCAGATGACACAAAAGTTAGTGTCAAGGCAGGTAATGGGAGGGATACAAACAGTTTACAGAGAGATATTGATAGGTTAAGTGAGTGGGGTTACAAGCTGGCAAATGGAGTATAATTTGGAAAAATGTGGAGCTGTTCATTTTAGAAGGGAAAACAAAAGAATAGAGTATTATTTAAATGGAGAGAACTGCAGAAAGCTGCAACATAGAAGGATTTAGGAGTACTTGTGCATGAAACACAGAAAGCTAGCACACAGGGGCAGTAGGCAATCAGGAAAGCTAATGGAATGTTGGCTCTTATTTCAAGTAGGTTGGCGTGGAAGAGTAGGAAAGTCTTACTGCAACTGTACAAAGTGCTGGTGAGACCATATCTTGAGTACTGTGAGCAGTTTTAATCCCCTTATTTAAAGAAAGATCTCATTTCATTGGAGACAGTTCAGAGAAGGTTCACTGGATGATCACTGGTATGGAGGGATAGTCTTAGGTGCACAGGTTAACAAGGTTGGGACTCTGTTCAATGGAATTTAAAAGAATGAGGGATGATCTTATTGAAACATACAGGATTCTGAAGGTGCTTGACAGGGTAAATGCTGAAAGGATGTTTCCCTCCATGGGAGAGTCTAGGATCAGAGGGCATTGCCTCAGGATAAAAGGGCACCATTTTAAGACTGAGGTGAGGAGGAATTCCTGTTATCAGAGGGCTGAGAGTCTTTGAAACACTTTGCTGCACAAAACTGTGGGGGCAGGGTCCCTGTGTATATTTAAAGTTGAGATAGATTCTTGGACAATAGGGAAATCAAGGATGATGAGGAAAGGGCAGGAAAATGGATGTGAGGAATGACAGATCATCCATGATCCTATTAAATGGCGGAGTAGGCTTGAGGGGGTCAATGGCTTACTTTTGTTCCTATTTCTTAATGTCTTATCATTTTATGCAAGCCAGACCAAATAAGGACAGCAGACACCCTTCGCTGAAGGGTTGGTATTTTTTAACCAGATGGGTGTTTTTTGTTTAAAACAATGATCTCTAATAATGTCATGGTTACCATTACTGATACTTACTTACAATTCCATTTTTTTCATTATTAGTTAATTGATTTGATCAATTAATTGAATTTAAATTCCACCAGTTGATGTGGTGGATATGAACCCATGCCCTTGGAGTACCAGCCCTTGGTTGGTACTCGATGTAAGTTATAAGAAACAATGTAATTCTGGTCCATTTTAGATTGCAACACTGCATTTGATATGAATTCTGTGTTATTTGTTCATAAATAATTAATGATTATTTGTTCAATTTTTCATGAGTGAGTACTTTGCAGTTCTTTAAAAAAATAACAGAGATGTTTCACAGCATGAGGTAATTACTTTCTTGCCACTTACCCACAAGTCTTTTCTCCTCAGCAGCAAATTCCTTGCTTTGTTTGGTCCAACGTTCTTTCTCGTCTGACAAACCATCAATTAAACTTGAAGCCATTTGCATCTTCTGCCGGCAACGCTCAGCATCCTCTAGTAACATCTCAGAATCAAGTAATATAATTATTTCAATATTCAAAAGTCATCAACCTTCCTTTCTATATCGCGTCATTAATTTGTTTCTACTTTGTGAGTATATACCATCTGCTAAAATTGGCAAGTTCAGAGATTACCTATAACATGGGATGATTCAATTTATGTCGAACCTCGCTCCAGTTACCCCTTTTGGCACACAGAAATCTTCTTTTGCTGATACCATAAGCTTGGTTTCAAAAATTATTTTGTCATTGCTGAGATACACATGCTAAAGGAATAAATTCTGCTAGATAATCAAGGAGATTAAATTCGTCAAGTGGAAGTTGGAGGTCAAATAATTTCTGGCTGCTGTCACAATAACTCTGGTGTTATGGTACAATATCTCCAAACTTTTAACTTTTTGACTAAACCTCATTAGTGGTACAATTCTTCCGGCATCTTATGTTATGTTCAATATTCTAACAGAGTGTATGTTGGGGCTGAAATGTATACGGAGAACACAAGCAATTTAAAAAATGAAAATTATGTCTCAGTGTGAGGACAGACTTTGCCTGAATGAGGCAAAGGCCAAGTGAGTATATCTGAGAATTTACCAAAAAGTGGGACTTCAACTGGGAATTCTTTTTCAAAATTACTTTTAAAAAGCAAAAGTCAGATTCAGACCTACAGCTAATAGCCTTTCAGTAAGTTAACATGACCTAATTATAAAAGCAGCAGTCTCATAGTGGCAATAATCCATCAAACATCAGAAATCCCTTGTCCAAATAAGGTGCTGACTATTGTAATATGAAGTGAAGCCAAAAAGTGACTCATAGCAACTCCATATAAAGGAGTTTTAAACGACATGGTCAGTAAGCAGCATGATCAGTGCGAATGGAGACTTTACCTGTTTGACACAAAGGCTGAGGAAATTTGGGACAGATGAAGGAAAAAGGTGCTTTAAGTAAGATTTACTGCAAGAGGTAAAGCCTCTGAGAAGCTTCCTTGGAAGCTGACAAAACAAGTGGCAGTGGATTGGTCACCCATTGTACCTGATACTTGATTTCATTTCTTGTTTGACTTACTGTTGCAGATACACATTTATTCCTCAATGTTACCAAAGGTCAGATTGTCTGTTTGATTATTTATTTCACTGCTGTTTGTAGAAACCTGCTGCATGCAGGTTGTCTGTTGCATTTCCCTATGTTATAACAGTGATTATTGTTCAAATGTATTTAGTTGCTAAGCACTTTGGAATAACATAAGGTCATTAAAGGGTAGCAGATAAATGCAAGTTCTGTCTTTCTTGCATATCAGAACAAAATATATAAAAGAACACAAAATAACTCAGTCAAATTAGCTGTATTGTAATTACCTGCTTCTCTCTCATTGCTTGTACATATTCCATCTGCACGATATCAAGCTCAATTTGTTTGGCATCAAGTTCACACTGGGCCTTCTTCAGATCCTCCATAGCAGTGGCCAAGCGACTTTCCTGTCTGGTAAGGTTTGCCTTGAGAATATTGGGGGGAAGAAGAAAGCTGTTTATAAATGGCAACTACTTTGAATATGGCAGTGTAAAAACATGGAAATGGAAACAAACTAGGAGCACGAACTGGCCATTTGGACCTTTGAGCCTGTTCTCTCATCCAATATCATCACGGCTAATTCTCCATCTCAACACCATATTCCTGCTGTCTTGACAACGCTTGATGCTCTTAATATCTTATTTAAAAGAATCATTTTCTTGAATAAACTCATTGATTTGGCTTCCGCAGCCTTCTGTGGTTGTGAATTCCACAGGTTATTGATTCCTCATCTTATTGGTGAATTTACCTACCTTTTATCCTGAGGTTGTGACCCATGGTTCAACAACCCCACGACCAGGGAAACCCTCCTCCCTGCATCTATTTTGTCGAGCCCTGTTAGAATTTTATGTTTCAATCAGATCCCCCTTCATCATCTAAACTCTAGTGAATAAGGCCTAGTCAAACCAATCTCATTTCATTCTAAAGTCTTACCATCCCCAGTATCAGCCAAGTGAAGCCTCACTGCACTCCCTCTATGGAAATTATTGAAATGAAATGTTTAATTGAAATGAAGATCTAATGTTCAGAAAGGCAGGCCCTTGACACCCTGTTCACTGCCTCCTAACACTACCCAATGAGCATTCACCCAAATAAGGTAAGGTCAGAGTATATCCTCTCTTAGGTAGGGAGAACAAAACTGCATTTAATCTTACAGGTGTGGTTTTATGTGTGCATATCTGTAGTAAGACATACCTGCATCTAAACTCAAGGCCACCATATAATTTGCTTTCCTAATTGCTTGCTGCACCTGCCTGTTGATTGGTGTACAAATACACCCAGATTCGCTTGTACATCCACATTGTCTAACATGCCACTGTTAAAATAATATCCTACCTTTTTTCTTTTACACCAAAGTGTATAACTTCACATTTATCCATTGCATCTGCCATGTATTTGAACTTGCCTAGACCATTTTCCCACCCCCCTCTCAATTTTTGTATCATCAGCAAACTTGCAAATATTGCATTTGGTTCCCTCATCCAAGTTATTTATCCATATGTGAATAACTGGGGCCCAATCACTGATCCCTATAGTACAGTACTAGTCACCACCTGCCACCAGGAAAAAGATCCATTTATTCTCACCCTCTGTTCCTGGCCTGTCAACCAATCTCAATCCATGCAAGTATATTAACTCAATCCTATGTGCTTTAATTTTCCCACAAGACTCTTAAGTGGGACTTTATCAAAAGCTGTCTTGAAATCCAAGTATACCACATCTACTCATTCTCCCTTATCTATTCTACTGGTTACATTCTCAAAAAACTCCAATAGGTTAGTTAAGCATATCTCTCTTTGTTAAATCCATGCTGATTTTTTCCAAACCCATTAATGAATAGAGCAGAATCCCTACAGTGAGGAAGCACGCCATTCAGCCCATTGAGTCCACATCAAGCCTCTGAAGAGCAGCCATCCAGACCCACATCCCTACCTTATCCCTGCATTTCCCCATGGCTAATCTACCAAGCCAGCATATCCCTGGACACTATGGGCAATTTAACATAGCCAATCCACCTAACCTGCACATCTTGGACTGTGCAAGGAGACCAGTGCAAACCCATGCAGACACGGGGAGAATGTGCAAATTACAAACAGACAGTTGTCTGAGGGTAGAATCAAACCAAGGTCCCTGGCACTGTGAGGCAGCAGTGCTAACCACTGAGTCATTGTGCCTCCCCAAATGCTTTCCAATTTTTCTTTTATCACGTCTTCTGTAGGCGAGTCTAGCATAATATTAAACATCTGCTACAGCTCCTGTTACAATTTACGCTCAGAAATCACATTGCCACTATTTTACACGAAAACAACCATATGCTAAAAACATGTCAATGCTTAAATTTTACAATAACTTCAAACAGGGAAGATGCGTGGATAAAAAGTAGTCACTCTTCAGGTTGCACTGCTCCTGGTTAACTCTGAAAATAACATCCTATTTTGTGCCTTATCAAAAAATATAAGAAGCGATGTGGTATTGATGTAATTATACTGTGAGAAAGCAAGGCTTACAAATGGCAGATGGTGTTACATGCCTTGCTGCTGCAAGATATCCTACAGTAATCCTATTATTTTTCATTAACAAACCTTAAGTGGCAACACCTCTTTATTTATTCCATGAAAGTAAGCCATTGCTTGAGTCCAGGAACAAAGACCTGCAACATTACCACAGACCCGTCTGGCAACATCAATGTTGTAATCTGGCATTTCAAAATAAGGACACAGTAGTTCTATAGTTTCCTCATTGATGCTGTCCTTGGGAAAGTGCTGTGAAAACAAAAGATCATTTTAATGACACATACATTCAGAAATGTTCAGTTAGAAGATGGTTTTCCAATAACTAGCACATTGGTCTCAGGGTCTAACCTCATTTTTGATACAAGGTTCAAATGAAGTGATGGACAACATATGATAAAGCAAAAGAGGCTGGATTTTCCCTCCAGCGGGGAGGAAACACAGATCTGGTCTATTTCTGGGTTTCAAGCCTGCCCACATGATTTTGCCTGTGATTTCCCCCCAGGTAGCCAATTAATGATTAAGTTAAGTTAAGATCAGTGGCTGAGCTCTTATAACTGCAATACAATCAGAGGATTGCCAGTTTGAAAGGATCAACATGCCATAATGAAAGGTATGTAAGCAAAGAGGCTCTTTAAAATGGAGATGCCTTCTCTTTAACATTTTCAAATTTGTTAATTTAAAATTAGATTCAGCAGCAGGCCACCACTGAGAGAGTTAGAAGGTTATGGGGTGAAACCCCCACTACAGGGTGAAACCCCACTACAGGGTGACCTGTGGCAGCTCATGCAAATCGTCAAGCAAGGAACGCTGCCAGTCTTTTCTTGAGCTCCCTGGCCTACCACTTGATAGCCACCTGCTAGTTTTTTATTGTCCCATCACACCAAAACATCTAGGCTTGTGGTTGCTTCCTGGCAATCACAATTTTAAGCAGCGACTTTAAGTAAATCATAGTTTCCATAGGAATCAATGTTAAAGCCACCATTAGGTTCTTTTGGACATTTCTCACTCAGAAAAAATAATGTAGGAGTTCAAATACTGTACCATCATGTACAACACCTAATTTCTAGCTGAATTAGTTTGCAAAGTAAAATGTATCACTAAATATATAAATATTAAAATGACGTACCTTTATTGTTCAACACTGTTATATTAACCAGTTTCCATTCAATGACAGAAGTTGGTCAATGCAAGTAGCAGCTGGATTCCCTGAACAATTTATACTATCTGACCTCTGCCACTAGACAGAATCCAGAGCCTCAGTGAGAGTTCAGGAACGGAGCCCGTAATGAAGAGAAGAACAGGGGCAGGAGATGAGGCCAGAGCAGGCCAAACTGAGACACAGAGCCAAAAGGGAGATAAGGCCAGGAGGGTGGCAAGCCCAGGAAACAAGGTGGCAGTGGGTGCAGTAGGAAGCAATGTTGGGAAGGATAGCTTTGTGTCAAGGATGGCAGCAATATGGGGATGTAGGTAGACTATGGGTGAAGGAGGAAGTGCAGTGAAAAAGTTATCTGAACAAGCAGGCCAAATAACAGGAAAGCTGGGAATGATATTCGTGTGAAACTGACAATGTTGAACCATTATACTGGCGCTACCTTATTAACAGAGTTGCAGTAAAATAATGTCAAAGGAATCATTAAGCAGGGACTTACTATAGATGTAATCAAAAAAATTTAAGTTACATAAGTGACAGACTACGGAAAAATAAAGTCCAGAATCACAATGAGCAGCAAGTTCTGCATTATCATCTTATTCAAATGGAAAGGGCCAAACTGTGTCAGAATCTGTCTCTTCAATTACAACAGTTTTTATACAGTTTGTTGGCAAGCTACTGTTCCACACTGTGCAGAAGTTTAATGTTGTAGAAGTGGGAGAGAGGGAAAAGCTGAAAGTAAAAGGGTTTCTTAATTCTTTAAGCTGTCTAAATGTATCGATTAACAGGACTTGTTGGTTTTCATTGCTGATTGAGCCATCAAATTTATTAAAAGATCGAAACATATTTTAAGCTGCAACTGCTAAAATAATTCCAGAATTTTGAATGGATTAAAGCTGCTAATTTTCATCACATCTTTGCAGAACATGGTGCACATTTTCTGACTAAAGATGCCAGTTTACTATATTCTAATGTGTTACTAGACTGCTATAGTAACTAATAACAATACTACTCAGTTGCATTCACCTGTAATGCTTGTAGAAGGTTTCCTGCCATAAGTTTCAGTGATTCCTGCCATGATGGAATAACACAGTTCCTTCCTACATCAAGTTTCACTGGGCTCAACTTCCTTTGGAAAAGCAGCAGCACACAGTCCATTATCCTCATAATCAGATGAGGAGGCCGACCAAGTGTTCGCACTAAGGTTATGTCTGCTGGTTTAATTGTCTGCAATGTTTAAAGCGAATGGATTAGTACGTTGACTGCAAAACCTGGCTTGGATAAATGACAATAAAGGTGAAGTACATTACCATGCTGCCTAGTTCACTGCTCCATACAGCATCTATTGCTCTTCCTATCCAAGGGGACTGCATTTCATGCAACTATTAGAAGTTCACCACTGGAATTCTGTGCCAGACATTTGGAGATTTTTGACAGAGGTTGCATTTGTATTACTGGGAGTTTTCTGGTTCTGCAGAGTTGAATAGGGAGGTGGAACTATGCGAAAACTTGTAAACTAGTGCATCAGGTTGACCTCCTGATGCATCCCTACCTCCGAGTGAATGTGACAAAGGATGGATCAATGAGGCAGAGGTTACCCTACTTGCAGCAGTGATTAGCCAATTAGACCCAGTTAATGGCTGTTTGGGGTAAAGATGTTGCTGCGATCTTCCTGAAGACAGGCAGGTCCCTGCTAAAATTTGACAGTAGTATTTAACTGGAGCTAGCTTCGTGTGGACATGCCATGACGCCATGCACATTCCTTCTCACTCAACCCAGAATGTTGTGATATGGCACCCAGATCCATGACTGAAAACCATCCTGAGGAAGTTATACCCTTCCAACAGATTAACCTTACAGCTTGGCCATTCATGTTTGTTTAATTTATCCCCATCCTGCAGAAAATACCTCCATTTTGAAGTGCCCCTGCAGTGTCCTGCCTGCCTCCATAGTGGCTGATTGTCCCAGTCATATTGCTGACAAGACATCACAGTAAACCCTCAAATAGGGACTCCCACACCTCCATTTCTCTGGTCCATTCATCATTGGATTGGACTTCCAGAGAAGGTTTTTTAATATCTTCTTGTAGGAAGATTATGACCAACATCCCACCATAGTCAACCCTGGGTCGATGCCAGGATTGCAACCTAGCGGAAAAATTTAACACAACCGTATCTTTCTGAAGAAGGGTCCCGACCTGAAACATCAACTTTCCTGCTCCTCTGATGCTGCCTGGCCTGCTATGTTCCTCCAGCTCCACACTGTGTTATCTCTGAGACTCCAGCATCTGCAGTTCTTACTATCTCTAACCATATCTATATAGTCTTTCTATTTGAAAATATCAAACCTTCCTCAACAACCTTATCAAGCTTGGCAACTCGTGATATGCATCACATTCATTTCCTACCAGATTGTGATACAGCACATTCACAGAAGAAAATAAGCTTTTTTAAATATAAAAGCAGCCAAACACTTCAGCAAGGATGATTTCATTAGAGTCATCGAGTCACAGAGATATAGGGCACAGAAAAAGGCCCTTTGCCCATTGCATCTGAGCCAGTCAAAAACAATTATGTAACTAATTGAAGCTAAACCAGATTCACCTTAATGAATATTCCACCATTGCCCTGGCATACCTGCAGAGCAGCTTTAGCTTCCTCTAGTGCTGGTCTGGCAGCTTCAAGTTTTTGCTCAGCCACTGCCTTATCTGCCGATATGCTGTCCACAATTGCCTGGGCTCGGTCTTTGACATTTTGTACCTCCATTTTCACTTTCTCTGAAGCATGAGCCTTCAGAGTCACCTCTTTCAGCACCTTGTAACAGCAGTTAATAAGTACCATTATTAATTATTTATTAGTGTACAGGATCTGTAACCAGATTTCTTTCCAACTTCATTACATATCAATGCACCTCAACCCTCTACAGAATTAAACTTGCTTATGTCAATTATACAGTGACAACAGTACATTACAGCGCATCCAAAATATTAAATGTTCTCATTTAAACTGTGCTGGTACTTTGAAGGCTGCATGAATGTATAGTAAAGAAGGCACCTTTATGGTATTATGTTCTATTTCATTTCTTTCTTTTAAAATCCTTTTCTCCTCTCAGTAACCTGTTCTATGCCAATTTTTATGCCTTTCTGAAGCACAGTCAACAAAAGTAACTTTCACTAGATGGTACTTTCAAAGTACCAAAGCAGTTCAGGACCCATCATAAGATTATAGATAAAATTTGACACTGAGCCCAAGAATGAGACAAGAATATATAACCAAAAGCACGTTGATGGAGGTAGGCTTTAAAGAGGGTCTTGAAGGATAGAGAGGTGAAAAGGTGTGGGGAGAAAATTGCAATACTTGTACCCTAGGTGGCTAAAGGCACGGATGTCAATGATGAGGTGAAGGAAATTGGTGATGCACAAGGTCAGAATTTCAGCAATTTCCAGTGGATTGAAATTCTGGAGAAGATTAGAGATGGAGATTGAAGGTCTACACTCATTTGAGTGAACATTAACAGACTTTATTAAACGTAACTATTTATGGTAATAAAATATCCCTCTGGAATGTTATTGATGCAGGTTCCAGTAGCATGTCATCTGACGTCATAGTGACAAAACGCCTTCTGCACATGCTCAGTAGTATTAGAGTAAAAGTATTATTATTCTTTTACTCCAAAGAGCTTGCAGAATTTTGAAGCTGAGGATGAGCAATTTCAAATGTAGGCACTGGTTCGCTTTGAGCCTATGGAGGTTACTCAGTTGAAGGATATTAAATTAATGACATTTGATGAGAGATAGAGCGCAAGTTGCAGGATTTTGAATGAGTTCAGGTTTACAGGGAATGGAAGGTAAAAAGCCAACCAGGAGAGAACTGGAGTGGTTCAATACATCAGAGAATTAATTGCGATTCGGACTCAGGTTTGCATCTTACCAATCTATTGTATGTTTGCTGAAAACATTCCAATGCTTCGGTGGATTTAGATTGCAACACACTGGTTGAAATATAGGACACTAAACCTAACTTCCAAAATTTATTCTGATATTTGTTATTAAAGAATTATTGACATTTACTTTCAATGCAACATGTTTACTCTTGACAAATATTAAAACCTTTCCAAAGGAGAATAACTGTAAGAGAATATCCCTTTATTGCAACACAGTTATATTAACTATTTGTCTCTGGTACCATGGTAGGATATTGCAGACTTTTTGCAAAAATTGGTTACAAGCAAGAGCATACATTGTTTATAGTATTTAAATGTAGTCATTAGTCTCCATTATTTAATACACTATGAACAATAGATTAATAATATTCTGTGAAAAGTTGCACAATTAGTGCTGATTCAAAATTAATATTGGAAAATATCACTGGCAAAGGTGATCATTTTCAAATGTGCCATGGATTAGTATTTTGAATATACAAAAATGTAATTGATGTGTTTTAACCATTTGTCATTTAGTGAATTTATCACCTCATTACCATGTCAGCTTTGTCATTGGCTATTTTAAGTTCTTTTTCCTTTGTTTCTAATTCTTTGCTGAGGGCCACAACCGATTCTGAGGCTTCCTTCAACTTCTGCAAACCCGTCTTCATTCTTTAGGAGAAAAAAAATCAAACATTAGTACCAATTCTACTTATGCCTTTAACCAACATCAAGAAAAAAAGTCCAATATAACAGTAAAATCACCATTCTTCATTTTAAACTTAGATTGTGTCCATTTATGTACCAGTTGTGGATCAGTGATAACATCATGGGCATGTGTCCAATTTCAAAGACTTGAGCATAAAAACCTAGACTGAGAGTCAAGTGCACAAATGAAGGATTGCTGCACTTTTGGAGGTGCTGTTTTTGGATAATACATTAAACCAAAGCCCTTTATGCTTTCTGCAATTAAGTTAAAAGATCCCAAGGCACCAATCAGAAAAGAATAGGGGACTTTTCATAATGTTCTGGCAAAAATGTATCCCTTAATCAACACATCAAGGAACATATTATCTGATCATTTACTTACGCTCTGTAAAATTTTACAGTGAATATATTGGCTGCCTTATTTATTACATTGCATGGACCGAATTTTGCTATCTACAGGCAATTCCACTCACTGGACCAAAAGGGGAGGAGGGTAACAGGACCTAGGATGGCATTTTGCTGGTGTCTCTTTAAAGATGACACCCTAACCCCAAAAGCTAACAGCCGGTCAGAAAGCTAATAGCTCAATGGCCTAATAGTGCCATTGTTAACTGGTGGTCATTGCTGTAGGCATCCCAAAGACAGATTAGTGAGGTTCAAGGCAGCGCTTGTGGTGTCTGGAAGTTGTTAAAGGTGCTATATATATGTGTAAGAACTTTCTTTTGTAATTCTGTAAAATACACAGTATGCTTTTTAAATGAACAGAGAATCCATAGTTCAGAATAGGTCAGCTTACACTACCTTTCTGCCACAGTTTGCAGCTCTGACTGCTTCTCCTTGTATACAGCTTTGTAGCCCTGAATGAAGGATAGGTAGGATTTAGGTGTAACATGGGTTGACCGCCGGAATCTGTTAATGCAACATAAAAGCTGGTTATCCAAGTACAATGAATAATTTTGTATTTGTGACAAAATATGCAGCAGCAGTCTAATTCCTGCTTGTCACAGTTCCTGCCAAAAACATTTTATGTCTGCTGATAAATTCATTTACCGTCAACACATAGTTAACTGAGACTATAACAGATAACGACAAGTTAATGCCAATTGCGTTACATGTTGTGCTGCTACAAAGGTCAACTCCAGAGAGTTATATAGAACTGCAAGTGTGACCTTTAAATCTAAAAGTTTTTTATGGGGCGATGGATATATGATACACTGAATGTATTGGCCAAAATAACACTGATTCTTCTTCTCTCCGAACCTAATTAAACATATGTTTAGGTCAATTCTTTTTAAAATATAATTTTGCTAAAACTAAATGCCAAAACCATAAGTAACAGCTTAAAATTAAATTATTCTGGAAGATTTGTAGTAGAAGGGTTTTCCATGGAATAGCTTCAATATATATCAGGGAGGAAAAATTAAGACTATATGTAAAGGATATGTTCATTTTTGTGATTTTTTTTTCTTTATTCATTCACAGGATGAGGGTGTCACTGGCTAGGCAGCATTTATTGCCCATCCCTAATTGCCCAGAGGGCAGTGAAGAGTCAACCACATTGCGATGGGTCTGGTGTCACATGTAGGCCAGACCAGGTAAGGATGGCTGTTTCCTTCCCTGAAGGACATTAGTGAACCAGATGGGTTTTTCCAGACAATTGACACTTGACTCATGGTAATCGTTAGATCCTTAATTCCAGATATTTTATTGAATTCAAATTCTACCATCTGCCATGGTGGGATTCAAACTCGGATCCCCAGAATATTATCTGGCTCTCTGGGTTAACAGGCCACAGACAATACCACTAGGCCATTTGGGAGGCTATATTCCTACATGAAGGATCTATTTCAGGTTAAAAAAAAATCACATGACCACCTTAAATTTAAAACTGAACATAACCATGGATTCCTTCCAGCTTCAAACATTCCTGGTGATACAGCAGATCACCACACTGGGGAATTGTCAATGACTTCCAATGTTTTGAAAATACAGTATCACTGGCCTATTGATGTTAAGTTGGCTTAAGGTATCTCCTCTGATGTTTTCATTTTTACAGGTGGATAATATTGGAGTGTAAATGTAACCATGTCATATGCAAAATCCACATTACAATAAACAATGTTTCAATCAGCAATACCTTAAAAGCCAATATAGCCAATATCTCCAGTATAATGGAGATGTTCAAATATTCAGATGCAAGCATCCTTACATTGAAAATTCAATAGTATTCCCACCAGTCATGTCTCTGACTTAATAGGTTAATCTCAATGAGTTGGTTGACGCACCTTTCAAAGTACAATACGCTTTTCTCTGCTACACCATCTTGGAAAGTACCCATGCACTCCACCACTTGCTGTTTTACCTCCAGTGTGCATTCAATCTCAAATGAGGACAAGAAATGGTCGGACACTAAAGAAAAAACAATGCATATATTTTAAAACCCTAGATATAAATCCAGGTAGTGTGTCTCCTTTGTTTAATGAAACAGAATTTCAACCAGTATTTCAGTTCCAACTCAACCTCAATTCAACAATGGTTGTTTTGTTATGGTCTGATGCGAAGTTCAGTGCCGACTCTCATGACATTTCCTCCCATCTCCCCTGGATCATGACCCCATTATGTAACATCAGGCTGTAGTTTCCAGGACTGACACTTTCCTCATCAGTTCTGGAGATTTCACCTCCACAGGTTCTCATCTCTTAGACCCCAACCCCGCAAAGCCCGTTTCTATTTCCTTCCCAAAAGCTACAAGCAGGACTGCCCTGGCACACCTATCCTTTCAGCTTGTTCCTGCCCCATGGAACTTATTTCTTCCTATGATGGAATCATAGAATGCCTACAGCGTGGAAAGAGGCCATTCGGCACATGTGAGTGTACCGACTCTCAGAAGAACAACCCATCAATACCTAGCAAACGCCCACCCTATCCCCATAACCCCACATTTACATTGGCTAACCCACCTAGCCTGCACATCTTTGGACACTACAGGGGAATTTAGCATGGCCAATCGACCTAACCCGCACGTCTTTGTACTGTGAGAGGAAACCAAAGCCCCCAGTTGACTCTATTTATCCCCCCTTTATTCAGCCTGTTCCCACTTACAATTGTGATTCATTAGATACTTTAGGTCAGTTCCATAATTTCCAGTTTTCTGGTCCTAGCCATCTCTTTTTCATCATGGATGTGCAATCCCTCTACACATCCATCCCTCATCAGGATGGTCTGAAAGCTCAATGCTTCTTCCTTGAAAATAGGCCTGCAGAGTTCCATCCTTCTCCTTGCTGAGCTCATTCTCACTTTGAATAACTTCTCCTTTAAACTCATCTCATTTTCTCCGAGTCAAAGGTGTTGCTATGAGTACCTACATGGGTCCCAGCTGTGCCTGTCTCTTTGTGGGATATGTGGAACATTCCTTGTTCCAGTCCTAATTGGAACCCCACCGACAACTCTTTCTCCAATTCATCGATGAGGTCTACATTGCTTCCTCCTGCTCTCACCCAAAACTGGAAAAAATTCAGTTTTGTTTCCAATTTCCATCCTTCTCTTACCTTCATCAGGTCCATCTCTAAATCTCCCTGATTCCTTGATTTTATTGCTTTCATTTCATAATAGGCAGCCCACTATTATCCATTACAAGCCTAATGACTGCCACAGTTACCTTGACTACACTCCCTCACAACAATATAAGGAAATAATAAGTGGTGAGGAATTTCAATGCTCTGCCTGGGTGTATTGTAGAGGTAGATTCAATTAAAAGCCTTCAAATGAAATTCGCTAATTAATCGGCAAAGAAAAATTTTGCTGTACTGTGGAAAATAGACAAGTGTGTGGATCTAGGTGAACTGCACTCTTGAAGAGGCAGCATGTACATCATGGGACAAATGGCTTTCATCAGTGCTATGATTATATAAATATTGAAAGGTCTGAAGCTATTGTTTGGTTCCTACAATAAAATCTGCTGCCTCCTACTTACAACCTCCATCTCTATCATTGGCAACTGTATGAAGTCAAATCAGACTGTTCACAATCGGAATGCCAAGGTGAACTTTCAATCACATATTCAAAACAACACAAAAATTGCCTATTTCTACTTGTATAGCATTGTTCAACTCCAACCCTGACTCAGTTCATCTGCTGCTGAAATCTTCAAGAAAGCTTTTGTTTCTTCCAAATTAGAGGATTCAAAAGCATTTCTGACCAACTTTCAATGTTCTATCCTCCATAACCTTGATCTCATCCAAAACTCTGCTGTTCATGTTGTAACTTGTATCAAGTCTCATTTACTCCATTGCTCGTTGGCCCACATTGGCTCCCAATTAAGCAAAACTTTGATTTTTTTTTAAAAAGAGATTATCTTTGTTTTCAAATGTCTGTATTGCTTTACACCCTCCACATTCTATAACTCGTCAAGTCCCACAACCATCCTAGATATCTGTACTTTTCTAATCATGACCTCTTAAACATCCTTGATTTTAATCTGTTCAAAATTGGCAACTGCACATTCAACTGCCAAGACCCTAAGTTCAGGAACTCCCTAACTAAATGTCTTTTCCTCTATACCTCTTTTAAGAGGTACCTTAAAATCTGCCTCCTTGATCAGCCATCTTATTATGGTACAATGTCCCTTTTATGTGGCTCAGTGTAAAGTTTGATTTATAACGGAATAATGAAGCATCATGGAATGTTTATTACATTAGAAGTGTTACACAAGTAGAAGCTGTTGCCGTTACATCATTTGGCTTACTGTTTCCTCAATCGTAAAATTGTAAAATCTATCCTTCTCAATCTCAAACAGAAGCCTACAAGATTAATTCAAATGGGAAAAGAGTCACACTGATACAGGAAGGGGTTCTCTTTTATGGTTGAAACATAGGCAAATTAATAGGGCAATGTGTAGCATTGGGATGTACCTGAAACGAAAATGTTCCTTGCCCAACACAACCATGTGGATCAGTACAAAATTCAGACACATTTTCTCCTTTGTGCAAATGGCTAAATTGAATTTTTCATCCATCACTGACTGATGCAATTCCAAACATATCAATGTCCAAAGTCTAATTTTACAAGGTACATTTTACAACCCAGCTCTATGATTCACTGTTTCAATTTGGAAATATCATTGCTCATTTCTGCATTGATTGGTTTTCAAAAATATTGCCATAACAGCAAAATTCTTCTCAAATAAAGGTTGAGGGTAATATCTGCAGAAATTGTCAAAACTATCATATTGAAAATAAATCTAATAATTTTTACATTTTAATACTGGATTATTGAATAATTTACTGGCCATTTAATATTCATAAAGCAACCTTTTATTCTGTTTTCTTCCAGGAAAGAAAAAGCAATAAGGTCCATTTAAAACTAGCCAGACTTCAAATGCAATACTTTACTGTTTATGAAAAGTTAGTGCAAATGGAATTTTCTCTATCTGTTTATTAAGTTGCCTAAATATAACTATGCTGATCAATTTAGTTTTTCAGCACAAATTCATTATTTGAAAAAAAAAATCAGAATTGCAGTATTGTCAAAACATTTTGTTTCCTTAGAATGAGCTAAACTAATGTATAGAACAAAAAAAGTACTCGATGTTACTTCAACAAGCATTAGAGTACTTCCAGGACATTAAAATGTTAGTGTAAGAATACTGCTTCACTGTTCAAGATAAGAATGAGTTAGTTCATCACTTTAAACCTTATTCTGTCAAACAAACTTTGCTTAATTAAGAAATTAAATGCAATGTCCAAATGTCTTAAGGTTAAATTAGGAGCTTCCCCAATGATTGAATGAACAAAGGCATCAATGGACCTCAATACCCTAAGTCGGAAGGGAATTTTAGCCAAGATCTCTAAACCTGATCATTCTCCAGTATCTCTTGCTGGAAAGTGCACGTTGACAGACATTGACAGAAAACAGGATACCTCCCATATCAATTAGCCAAAACATGAGGACTGTTTGCATCAGTTTGAATTCCAGATTAGCCAACCGCTGCAATAAAAGAATGGAAGAAAAAAGGTCAGAAAATGGCAATTAAGAATAAGTAAAATTATCCAAATGTTGGAAACTGAGGTACCTATTTATTCAATTTACACTCTGACATGGTGAAATTAATGGTGAGCATGTTGAGTTAGTCAGATGACTGTCTGTGCCAAAGTAAACATTCACAATGAGATTCTCCTTCCTTAAGCAGCAAATTGAATTTATTACCATCAGGTGGAGAGAAGCCTATATACATGCATTTGCATCTCATTAATTACTCAACTTGATGTATTGAACGTCCCCTTCTCAATTAACTTCTGCACAATGGAGATACTCGACACTTCAGAAATTCGACTGCATAAACCAATCATGTACCTGGTGACTTTATTTTTCAGCCTCGTCTTAGTGAGTACATAGCTTTGGCTGCCTGTGCCAAAACTTTCTCAATGGTCCTTGACTTCACTTTTACTGTAACCTCTACAACTGCAGTACATTTCTCCATGGCGACTAAGGCTCATGGACATATCTCCCTGACCTCTCTATTTACACAACTGGAGGATGGCAATGCACCAATTTCAGCCTCTCAGACAGCACTTCAGTGGACAGGATCATGCAGCAGTTTTTATATCAGAAAGGCACTTTAGAAGGCATAGCTGACAGCTTGAGGCTGTGAGTGTCACTTTAGTGCAGGAGACAAGGTAGGAGCACGTGGCTGTAGGAAACAGTGAGGCATCAATGTGAAGGGGGGAAATATGTTGCCATATAACAGGGTGTTGTGCTAAAGTCAGAGGTGGCAAATATGCCAGCAGCTTATGCAGCAAATACACTACATGTACACAAAAGAGCATGGCCATGTGTAAAAGGAAAATGGGAGGCATGTTTAGTGGGCTGCGGGTGAACTCCAGTCACTTAGGGGATGCTACCACAGTCAGTCCAGGATTGGACTAATTCTAGTCTGGGGGCTGGTCACAGTCAGGCATGCTTTGGTCCAACCGCTTGACTGAGGTTTGATTCCATTTCAGTCAAGGAATGTGGCCAAGATCAATCCTAGAATTCAGGGCTACAGTGTGAGTTTACCTATAAGGGCTGTTCCAGTAAACATGAGTTAGGTACTTTCTAATCAACCTGTTCAGGGACGTTATTACAACCCTCTGGAATAGCTGGACCTAGGTCTCCCTGTTTTGATTTGATTTGATTTATTAATGTCACATGTACCGACATGCAGTGAAAAGTATTGTTTTGTGTGCTATCCAGGCAAATCATGGCTTATATAAATACATCAGGGTAATAGAACGGAATGTAGAATATAGTGTTACAGCTACAGAGAAAGTGCAGAGAAAAATCAACTTTAATATATAAAGGGTCTGTTCAAAAGTGTCATAAGGTATGGTTAGTAAGTTTGCAGATGACACCAAAATTGGAGGTATAGTGGACAGCGAAGAAGTTTACTTCAGAGTACAGCGGGATCTTGATCAGATGGGCCAATGGGCCGAGGAGCAGCAGGTGGAGTTTAATTTAGATAAATGTGAGATGCTGCATTTTGGAAAAGCAAATCAAGGCAGGATTTATATACTTAATGGTAAGGTCCTGGCGAGTGTTGCTGAACAAAGAGACCTTGGAGTGCAGGTTCACAGCTCTTTGAAAGTGGAGTCACAGGTAGACAGGATAGTGAAGGCGGCATTTGGTACACTTGCCTTTATTGGTCAGTGCATTGAGTATAGGAGTTGGGAGGTAATGTTGCGGTTGTACAGGACATTGATTAGGCCACTATTGGAATACTGTGTGCAATTCTGGTTGCCCTGCCAAAGAAACAATGTTACAAAACTTGAAAGGGTTCAGAAAAGATTTACAAGGATGTTGCCAGGGTTGGAAGGTTTGAGCTATAGGGGGAGACTGAATAGGCTGGGGTTATTTTCCCCGAACCATCAAAGGCTGAGGGGAGACCTTAAAGAGATTTATAAAATCATGGGGGGCACGGATACGGTAAATAGACAAGGTCTTTTCCCTGAGGTGGGGGTGTCCAAAACTAGTAGGCATAGGTTTAAGGTGAGGGGGGAAAAGATTTAAAAGGGACCAAAATGCAACTTTTTTATGCAAAGGGTTGTGTGTGTGTATGGAATGAGCTGCCAGAGGAAGTGGTGGAGGCTGGTACAATTACAACATTTAAAAGGCTTCTGGATGGGTGTATGAATAGGAAGAGTTTAGAGGGATATGGGCCAAATGCTGGGAAATGGGAGTAGATTTATCCAGGATATCTGGTTGGTCTGGACGAGTTGGACCGAACGGTCTGTTTCCGTGCTGTACATCTCTATGATTCTATGGCTCTAACAGTGGGGAAGAAGCTGTTCTTGAATCCGTTGGTACATGTTTTCAAACTTTTGTACCTTCTGCCCGATGGAAGAAGGTGGAAGAGTAGCTGAGTGATCTCATTTTGGAGCTATTATAGTAATCAAAGTTTGGAAGGACTCCTCCATCTTGCTACTAAGGCCTCTGGAACTCCTGCCTGATGTGCCCTGCCTCTTTCTGTAGATTGATCATGTGATTTACAGTCAAGTACAGAGGCACATCTTAAATATGAAGCTCAGCTAGTGCCTGGTCCCCAGCATTCCTCAGAGTGTCAAGGATCTTGGGCACTTCTTCCTCCACCAGCTGTGGATGCATGTTAATGGTCTGTTCACCAGACTGTATCCCCATTTCTAATCTAGCTGAAGTACTAGTCAAGGTACAGGTGACTGCTTTGCTGATACATTCTCTTGGGGTGATGGGTTCAAAGATGGTGATGGCACAAGGTGACTCAGGTTGTAGCTTCTTGTCCTGGGCCTGGTGATAATGCCTACAGAAGAGCAGATAAAGAATTAATTGGTGAGGATACAGAATAATATATGCAGAGAAATGTGTTTGCCTTCATGCTAATCCAGGAAGAGCAGAGATTTCTGTTAACTTACTGGGTTGCTGGCCCATTCATGTCTCTCTATCACTACAGTAACTGTCCTAGTTTTCCTGGCCAGCTCAACGGTCCTTTCTTCAAAGCGATGAAGATCTTTAGTTCACAACAGAATCTCCCCCCCACTAACCTTGCTGCAGTTGTGTGCCAATGTCTCCAGCACTGGGCTAAACAGAAAGGTTGAGCATGATTGAAATGGCTGCAGGAGCAGTTTTTGAACATGTATAATCATACAAGCTGGAAGCCATCCCCAGTAACTAAGTAGGCAGGAGGGTTTAGTAGTTTAAGGGAATTAGATGGGTATGAGTCCTTGAGAGTATGTCATGTAAGTGATGCAGACTTTCGCAGGTTATGGAGCAGCAGAGCGAAAGTGAGTGATCCGAGTTTGTAGCAGTGGAGAGAAATAAGTGCCACTTATCTTTGCACACAGCAGGAGATCATTCATTCTCCTGTGATACTGCTTGTTGTCCAAGGCTCAAATAATGCTCGACAACAAGGTGCAGGGCTGGATGAAAACAGCAGGCCAAGGAGCATCATAGGAACAGAAAGGCTGACGTTTCGGGCCTAGACCCTTCATCAGAAAAGGTGATGCTGCTTGGCCTGCTGTGTTCATCCAGCCCTGCACCTTGTTGTCTCGGATTCTCCAGCATCTGCAGTTCCTACTATCTCTGATTCAAATAATGCTCCTTTTGTGGTTTCTTGAGTGCTACCTTCTGGTTTCCAGTGGCTACTTTTTCAGTCTCACAAACTCCTGCATTAATAACAATACCTTTTGTACTTGTGTTGTTATACAGGGAATTAGACACTCACAGAAGCAGACTACATCAATATTCCCAATATTTTTCACTGATCCATCAAACTTAAAGTCAAAACACATAAGGAAAGTATTAAATCTGAATACAATGGCATTTAAATTGTCACAAGACACCTGATACAAGTTAGTAACAAATGGTTTTTTAAAAATAACGGACACTTCTGTGAAAAAACTATCACTTTAAATAGTGTTTTCGATGGATTGGTGAAATCACAGCTAAATCATTGTATGTTTGTCTCTATTGCAGTCACTGCAACTCAAGAAATTCATAGCATATGAAATGTGATAGGACATAAATACAAATCTCTGTGAAATAAAACTGTTTCATATTAAATTATACCATTTACTCAATGTTCATTAAAATCATATCATTAAATCTCCATCATATAGTTGCTCCCTGGAAACGTAGAAGATAGGAGCAGAAGTAAGCCATTCTACCCCTCAAGCCTGCTCCACCATTCAATGTGATCATGGCTAATCATCGAACTCCACACCCTAATTTCACTTTCCCCGCATATTTCTTGATCCCTTTAGCCACAACAGCATACCTACCTCCTTCCTCAGGACACACATGCTTTGGCCTCAACCGTTTTTTGTGGTAGTGAATTCCAGTAGCCCAACACTCTCAAGGTGAAGAAATTTCTCCTCATCACAGTCCTAAAAGGTTTGCCCCTTATCCTTAAATTACATCCAGAATTCTTGAAGCTTTAATCCATGGACTCAACATTAACTTGCAAAGAATTAATTACTTCAGTTTTCTGTTGCCAGTTAGGTGAGTATTCTTTTATTTTAGACGTTTGAAACTGTATTCTCCCTCTCCTGACTTTTCAGCCACTCAAGCAACATACCAGCCCCTCTCTGCACTTTAAAGTTTCCACACCTCACTGAACCCACCCCCTTGTAAATCCCCACCTGCAAGAAGCTCTTCTGGTTCACTCACCATGTTTTCTAAAGTAACTCATGCAGCATTTGGCTTGCATAGATAATGAGCTGAGAAACATGTGATTGTGTGTGATAGGTCGCCCCTGGCTTTTTTGGATATGACACGAAGGCATTCATTGAAAATCTTGGCCAATGTTTCTCATGTTGAATCTTGACTATTGTTACATCATTTCCTGTGCGCTGAGATATGATCCTACCTGCAATTAGGGCATCCTTTGGCCAACGGCTAAACCAATCCATTGTACACCCAGAAATCAGTGCTGGGAATTTCAAAGCTCGATTACGAAACTTTTCTCCGACTGGTGAGAAACAAAGCACTACATGCAAGTTCTGCTGGACCCGGCTCATGAAGTATTCATATAGGTTCTCGTTGGTTGCAGGCCGTCTTGGAAACTCCTGCTTCAATACAGGAGTGAGATCATTGTTAACTTCATCCATTTCATCTCGTGTAAACAGGTTTGAAACCTATATTGGAAAAAAGGACAAATTAAAAACAACTTCTAAGCCAACCGTCAATAGAAAGTACACCTAGGCAAAATATCCATTGGTTTTAAAGCCTGTGACAACCTCACCAGGAAGTTAAGCTATAAAGCTTGCAGCAAGGTTTGTGCTTGATCCGAAAGCTACATCATCTTTATTATTTTTGCATGTTCAGGAAAATAAAGAAATACATTTTTCATTGTGTTAGATTGGTTCTGTTCGTTCATATGTGTGATTTTGAATAGTGTGCTGGGAGTTAATTGAGGCGGAAAAATAGGTGTTCCCTTGCTCATTCCAACCTTTTTATTCTGTTAGAATTAGTTCTTACTCTACAATGAGGGAAGAAACTAGCTACTTGCTAAGTATCCGGTAAGTGATTAAGGTCTATTTTATTCCTAAGCTTTAATATTGATTGAACACATATTTGTTACAAATAAAGTGAAAAGTGTTGTATAATGTCACCACTATTTGGCACCATCTTAAAAACACAGAAAAGAAACCAAGGCATAGAGCATAAACGTAAAAAATAACAAAATAAAGTTTAAGGTTCAACTTTACAGTCCTTGTTAAGTGCCTTAGCCATGGGCCTGGATTCAGACTCTTCCATCCTGATGCTGAGTCCAACACCAGCATGAAGCAAAACTTAGCCAAACTGCTGCCGTTGAAACAATGTAGCCATTCTTCAGCGCAATTTTGCTTCCACTGGCGCCATCACTGCCATGAGTCTGCTCTGGGCCGACCTCAGCACTGCAGCTGAAGGTGTCGGGTCTCAATCCGGGCCCAAACTCAACATAATGCCCACCACTGCTGCTGCCAGCTCCCACACCAGGCACTAGGCCCAATCTTGCCTCCCTCCGCTGCCAGGGACAGAAGCTTGCTTCTGACTTGCTGGAAAACTCACCACTGCTGATGCTGTCCAAGCTATCCACAAGACGGTAAGCCAAAAAAAGAGGAAAAAGGAAATGGAACAAAAAGAAAGGAAGAAAAAGGAAAAGCAGATGAGCCATGGACTCCTGAGCCCAGGAGTCAGAACACTGCTCTGCTTACTCCGCCGCCATCTTGACCAACTCCATAACATAGTACAGGAACTGGTGCTAAGATTAATATAATATATATAAAATAAAAATAAATAATTGAAGGAAAAAAACAATTAATTAAAACATATTAGGATGGCAGTGCATGTGATGTGTCTGAATTGTGAAATGTAGGATCTCCTGGATGTCAGCATGATCCAGGTCAATAACATCTACACTAAGTATTTGCAGCTCGAGTAACTTTGACTCTGTTTGAGCTAGGGGCCAAACAACGGAGACTGCAACACTTCAGGGATGGGTAACTTACCTGCACACTTTTTCTCAGGAAGCAGTCTTCCGATTTGTTCACTGTTCAGGAAGAGGAGAGTATGACTACAAGTGAGGCAGGTAAGGGGACCAAGATAGCATGAGTATAGATGCACCAGCCTTTGCAATTGTGAAACAGGTTTTTTTCAACTTGTTTGGATAACAGTTTGGGTGAGATAGCCGAACTTGCCACGATGTAACAGGAAACCATCCCAGAGTAGGGCAGCAGAAAGGAACGTTAGTAGTAGAAGGGGACAGTCTTACGAGGGGAATTAACACTGTTCTTTACAGCAAAGAGTAGAAGTCCAGAAGGCTTTGTGATAAGACAGCTGCTTAAGGTCAGACAAGAACATCAAGTCGGGGTGGGGTGGGGGGCTGATGGTGGATATATCAGCATGATAGATGTAGATGCCAAAAACATAGGTAGAACAAGGAAAGCGATTCTGCATAGTTAATACAAGAAATCAGGCTCCAGATTAAGAAACAGAATCTCAAAAGCAATAAACCCTGGATTCAAGAAGTGAGAGATACAGAAAGGAGGAAACTGAGGCCAGTGAGCATAACATCTGACATAAGCAAGATATTAAAGCTATAATTAAAGACATTAGCAGACCACTTAGAAAAAGTTGAAGGTAATCAGGCAGAGTTAACCAACTTATTTGAATATTTTGAGGAAATACGTGCAATGGATAAAGGGGAACTGGTGGATGTAACGTTCATTGAAATCATAGATTTCATAGATTTCCCGAAGGCATATGGTTATTGTAGAAAATAAAGGCTCATGATCTTGAGGGTAACATATTAGCACTAGTGATCGCTCCACAGACACCTCTGTCTCCTGACTCTCTTGAAGTTCTATATTACTAGCTAGCTTACTCTCATATTTCATCTTCTACCCCCTTATTGCTTTTTATAGTTATCCTCTGCTGGTTTTCAAGTCTTCCCAAACCTCTGGCTTCCTACTAATCTTCACCACATTGCATGTTTTTTCTTTCGCTTTGATGATGTCCCTGACTTCCCTTGTCAGCCATGGTTGCTTCATTCTCCCCTTAGCATACTTAATCTTCCTTGGGATGTATTTCTCCTGTGCCTCCTGAATTATCCACAGAAATGGTGCTCCATTACTCCACACCCCCATTGCTGCTCCGCTTTCTTTCCTGCTAGGCTCTCCACCACTCAGATGAGACCAGAGCTCTTCCAGTCCTCAACAGTATGCCTCCATTGAGGCTTTAGACCACTTGACTGCGAGACTCTAACACAGCAATGAGAAATTTCCCATATTCTCTACATCTTTCCAAATCATTGTTGAGCAGGAAAATATGTATGGCCTTGTAGCTCATCTACTCACAGGATGCAAACAAACCAAACCAACACCCTCACCCCCAACATTCCACATCAGCAGGCACAGTGACATATCCCAGAACATACACCACCCATTAGGGAACAGGGAGATAAAAATGTAGACCAGGTCATCACTAACCACAGCATCAAACAGAACTGGAGACTCTAGACCTCGCACTGTTCTTTTAGAGACAATGATGTAGGACAACTTCCAGGAACTCACAGAAATTGCACAACCAACACAGGGCCTTCCAGACTGCCCAAGAAATTCAAGAATATCCCTTTGTGTCACAACACAATCAACGAATGAGGAAGTGCAAAGGGCAGCATGCAACTACACTCCTTTTATCAGTCAAACAAAGAAATCGTGGAGTGCCAGAGCCAAAGGAAAGCAAGGAACAACTGAAATGTCAGCAATGTCGGAGCCCTCAGGAGAGATACAGGATGAATTGCTTTCAAACAACAAGAACCTGTATCACTGAATCAGAAGTCACACGACACCAGGTTTAGGTCCAACAGGTTTATTTGAAATCACAAATTTTTGGAGCATTGCTCTTTTGTCAGGTGGCAGAGTGGCACTCTGAAAGCTTGTGATTTCAAGTAAACCTGTTGGGCTATAACCTAGTGTTGTTTGACTTCTGACTCTGTCCACTCCAGTCCAATACTGGCACCTTTACATCATAACTGTATCGCTGAAGCCTTAAAAGATATGCCAAATGCAAGCTCCAGCCTAGAGCATCATGTGGTAGCAGAAAGCTTGAGAGGGCACTTCAAAGATACTGCACAACTGGAAAATTACTCCATCATGAACCCAGAAGGTATTAAAGATGAGCTTAATACAAGTGATGAAAGAACTTATGCAGACCACTTCTTCAGGGAAGAACATTGAAGGGTTACCCAGAAGATTGAGCTCAGATCAGCACAGATGGAGATTCATCTACAGATATGATCAATCAAAAAGAGAAGAATCCCTGCCAGTTCACAGAAAAATAAAAAGACAGAAAATAGGAACAGAAGTAGGCCATTCAACACTTTGAGTCTGCACTGCCATCCAATATGATTAGACCTGATCATTCTACTCTGTGCTCTTTTCTTGCTTTCACCCCATACCTTTTGATCTCTTTCGTCCTAAGAACTATGACTTATTCCTCCTTGAAAACATTCAATGTTTTGGACTAAACCACTTTCTGTGGCAGAAAATTCCATAGACTCAACACTCTCTGGGTGAATAAATTTCTCCTCATCTCAGTCTTAAATGGCCTACTCCATATCCTCAAACTGTCACCCTGATCGTGGGCTCCCCAGTCATTGGAAACACCCTTCCTGTGTTTACCCTGTCTCGTCTTGTTAGAATTTTCTAGGTCGTGGTTGGTTCACTCGCCGAGCTGGTTCATTAGTTCGCAGATGTTTCATTACCCTGCTCGGTAACATCATCAGTGCAGCCTCCGATGAAGCGCTGTTGTGTTTTCCCACCTGGTGTTTAAACTCTGGTGTCCGTTGGAATTTGTTACCTCATTTCTGGCTTTTTTTTGTAGGGGTATATATGTAAGGTCTAATTCTATGTGTTTATTAATGGCCTTCTTGGCAGAGAACCAAGCCTCTAGAAATTCCTATGCTTGTATCTGTTTGGCCTGTCCTAGTATCCTGATGTTGTCTCAATCAAACCGGTGGTTTTCCTTATCCGTGTGAATGGAGATGAGTGAGTACTGGCCATGTCTTTTTATTGTTCGTTGGTGTTCGTGTATTCTTGTGGTGAGTTTCCTTCCTGTCTGTCCAGTGTAATGTTTGTCGCAGTCTTTGCGTGGGATCTTGTGTATCACGTTGGTTCTGTGCATAGTGGGTAAGGGGTCTTCGGTTCAAATTGTGGCACACAAACCTATGTCAACCCTACACCAACTGCTAACTCGAACCAAAGACCCCTTTCCCACTATGGACAGAACCAACGTGATGTACAAGATTGGGGCGGCACAGTGGTTAGCACTATTGCCTCACAGCGCCAGGGACCCAGGTTCAATTCCAGCCTCGGGTGACTGTCTGTACGGAGTTTGCACATTCTCCCCGTGTCTGCGTGGGTTTCCTCTGGGTGCTCTGGTTTCCTCCCACAATCCAAAGATGTGCAGGTTAGGTGGATTGGCCATGCTAAAATTGCCCGTAGTGTTCAGGGAGGTGTAGATTAGGTGAGTTATAGGGGGATGGGTCTGGGTGGGATGTTCGGTGTGGACTTGTTGGGCCGAAGGGCCTGTTTCCATACTGTAGGGATTCTATGATCGGATTCCAAGATTCCATGCAAAGACTGCAACAAACATTACATTGGTCAGACAGGAAGGAAACTGGCCACAACAATACATGAACACCAACTAACAACAAAAAGACATGACCAGTAGTCACTCGTCTTCATTCACTCGAATAAGGAGAACCACCGGTTTGATTGAGACAACATCAGGATACTAGGACAGGCCAAACAGAGACAAGCACAGGACTTTCTAGAGGCTTAGTTCTCCGCCAAAAAAGCCATCAATAAACACGTAGAATTAGATCCTATATATACACCACTGCAAAGAAAAACCGGAAATGAGGTAACGAATTCCAATGGACACACAAGTTTAAACACCAAGTGGGAAAACACAACAGCGCTTCATTGGAGGCTGCACTGATGATGTTACTGAGCAGGGTAATGAAATGTTTGCGAACTAACGAGCCAGTTCGGCAAGTGAACCAACCACAGCATCTACAACCCGAGCTACAAATCTACTCAAGAACCTTAATTTTCTAGGTTTCTATGAGGCCCCGCCTTCATTTTTCTAAACTCCTATGAATAGAGTCCTAACTGATCAAGTTTCTTCATATATTAGTCCTGTCATTCCAGGAATCATTTCACCAATGAATACACATGAGGATGTGGCAGAAACAGTCCCAATGACACTGAAAAAACTACAACATTGGGGCTCCAAAACCTAGTTTTGCTGACAAAATGGCACACAATGCACCACATGGTTTGCTGGAAGGTGGCCCTGAACCACTTCTTACCAGACAACAGACACTGTGGCCATGTGACATTCAATTCACAGGAAGAAGCCCACCCAGAAAAACAAAACAAATGGTTAATTCCACCAACAAGAGCAGCATTCCACTATGGGGAACTTCCCCAAAGAAAAAGGAACAAATGATGTTCATCTTAGCTCCCAAGAAAGAAGCATACACCCAGCACCATTCTTAGCCATTCACCATGGGGGCTGAGAACAATATCAACATTGAAGCCTAATCCCCAACAGACTTGGTGGTGAGGAAATGGGATATAGGACAAAGAAGAGAAATGTAGACATGGTAATGATGAATAAAATGTAGACATGTTAATGATGGGAAAGGGAAAAAACATTCAGGGATAGGTTGAATACTTGCAGGGAGGTGTTGTATTAGGCAGCAGCTATCAATAAGATAGCTGATGACATCACAGGAAGTGATGTCAGATTATGTGACATACCGTCTGCGGACGGACTCACTCTATGTCATCATGCAGGGATCGTATCCTACTCTGTACATAATGTATATAGTTTAATAAGCACTTCTGTTTACCAAGATCTGTTCTGTGTCCCATCTCTAAGCCTGCTACAACATTATTTTAACTGACTTTGCTGTGGTTGGTGGTTTACAAAGCTGTCTCAGTCTCTGTGAAGGAACAGTGAAGTCTCCATAGAACAGTATACTCTGACATTCACTAGCAAGGACAGGAATAAAACTGTAGCATATTTTGAAAGGAGAGGAAATACTAATGTTGGTTTAAAAATATATCATGAACGTTAAAGATTGCACCCTACCTCTCCAGAAGACAGAACATTGTTCAGGTACTCCAGAAAAGCCTCATCCTTGATATCATTGTCTGTAAAAATAAATGTCACTCCATTTCCCTCCTGCCCAGCTGTTCTGTACAGAAACTTCAGATCCTCCAGCAGGTTTGAGGCACTGTATGACCTAAGCATACATAAATGAAGTTACATATAGTTAGTTCTATTACCTATTCTGTCGTGCTTCAGTACTTTCAATCGATTACAATAGAAACCACACAAAAATAAATCTATTGCAAGATGGTTTAACATTCTCATCCCAATATAATGTTATTGCCTTAATTATTCAGTGTGGCTTATTTAACAGTTTGCATTTTAGTAAGTACAGATTTCCCAGGACAGAGTGCAGCTAAGAACATTGCTCCAAGGATTTCAGAAATGACAAAGTTATTGCACAAACAAGGACATTTCTGAAACAAGAAGTCACCTAATGACATTCTGCTTTATTATATTTTTGAACTTAGATTAATTTAAGAGATATTAGCACAAAGTGTGAGCTGAAAACCAAAAGGAAAATCTGCTCTGCACTTTCTAATTCCACAGTGGTAGGAATGGCACCTCAACAACGTAGCAGATTAACTTATATTATAATGTGAGTGCAGCTGAACAGTGAGTGCAAGTCTCTAGATTTAGGTCAGTGGGGAGATAGGGAAGTGGAGAAGAAAGTGTTTGTTTGCACTTGCTTTTGCCCTTCCAACCATCTTGCCGTGTAGAAACTGGTTCCTGCTGAACTATAGGGAAAGGAGCTAAGAGTTAAGCCACAGCGGTCCTGCAGCATTGAATGATCATGCCAGCATGTCATGGGTAAGTGATGGTAGGTGTGTATTCCTCTTTTCTATCTCTTCTGACTTGTTTTTCAGATTAAAGATTCAGGGCCTTTAAAATAAGCTTATATAAGCATAATTCTTTTAAGAAAAGGAATAACTGAGGGCTTAAGGAAATCATGGCAGCAGAGCTCACATCTGTGACATTCTCCTCCTGTGTTATGTGGCAAATCATGAAAACTTCAGTTTTCTTTCGTGGGCATGTGTGCAGGAAGTGTATCCAGCTGCAGCTACTGGCTAACTGCATTTCAGAGCTGGATCTGTGGGTGACTTCATCGTGGAGTATTCACAATGCTGAGTATGTCATGGTAGAGAGGTGGGTGTCATAATATTGATCAGGGAAACAATTACAGTAGGAAGGAGGAATAATATCTTAGAAGGCCCCTTACAAGAAGCCAAATGGGTCGTACTTAAAAACCAAAAAGGAGCAATCACATTGCTCGCAATGTTCAATAAGCTCCAAACAGTCAGAGAAAAATAGAACAGCAGATATGCAGGCATATTTCAGAGCCATGTAAAAGAAATAGAATAGTAATAGCAGGGAATTTCAACTTCCCCAAAATTAAATAGGGTAGACATAATGTGATAGGTTTAGACAGCACAGAATTCTTAAAATGCATCCAGAAAAGCTTTTTAAACCATAGAAGAGAGGGAGCAGGTCTTTACTTAATTTTAGTTAATGAAACTTGACAAGTGGTTGAACTATCGGTGGGGGAGTATTTTGCAGACAATGATCATCCTTTAAATTCAAGATTGTTATGGAAATGGACATGGCCCACATGATTCAGGCCCCTATAAGACTCTGCCCTAACATTTTAATCCAAAAGTAGAGATAGGCATCAGGTAGTCCATTCATGGACTATAAGCTGATCAGATATACAGTTGCTATTATTCTTTGACATGCTGTTCATACCAAGAAATATTAATACTTCAGTTGTGGATTTACCTTGTGAGAGTGACTTGGAATGTCTGGTATCCAGCAATAAATGAAGTAAGTCTTGTCAAGCTCTGTTTTCCTGACCCACCCACACCAACAAGCAAAGCATTACCTCGAGGAGTTCTAATGATACGCGATATCTATAAGTGAATCCCGAGACAAAGGTTAAGATGAAAATCCTATCATCAAAAATAATTGAAGAATTGTAGACAAGGACATTATAAATGATGATTGAAAATCAATCACAAAATTTTAAAAAATTATATACGATCATGTCACATCATAAAATTAATTCAGTTTTCCCTATATGGTTTATGATTAATCTCAGTTGCAATAGTTGCAGCGAAATTTTATCTTTTACTATACACTCTTTCCCCTGAGCTACTTTTAGAAAAATGATTGAGATGCACCCTCTCCCGTTGGCCAAATGTGTTTGCTTGTGCCTTCAGCAACATCAGCCATACATTCTGGAATAGCCTTCCTAAACCCTTCTGTTTAATTTCTTTTTCCTCCTTTAAGACCTTCCTTAAAGCCTATCACTTTGAGTAAACAGTTGGTTGACACATCACCCCATATCTCAATAACTCTTTTTTTAGATCAGGATCTATCGTAATTTAAAGCTTTGCCTCCGTGATGCAAGTTTCTACACATGAATGACAATGTACAAATGTAACTTATTCTATTCAAAGTTGTGCTAAAAACTTGCCACCCAACTTTAAGAAGGGATTCACAAAATAAAGCTTGAAGGAAAATAAAGTTAAAAGGAGAACTGACTGAGGTCAATAATTTAATAAAGGATATTGAATCCTATAGCCAGGAATCCTTGGTAGACCTCAGTTGACTTCTGACTGTAACAGCAATGCAAGTGCAAAAATGGGACTGGAACTCCATAATGTGAACTTCCATCTTCCCTAGTCCATAATAGGTTTGGCTTAAGAATGGTGGCCTCATGAGATGAGTTATATCAGCCTCCAGAAGAATATAATCCAGCCCTATCTTGCTTTGAAGAGCAGTGAAAGGCAACAGGTTAGACTTGAAGCCTGGACTCCATAAAAGATGAGGTCAAATTTTGAATTTTAAAATCAGCCATTTACACAGGAAAATGACAGATTAAAATAAAACAGAAGGTTACATGAGTTGCAGAGATGGCCGATGTACCAAGGAGAATCTGCTGATCACATGCAAATTAAATGACATCTCCCCCAACCCATTTCCTCCGCATCACCACCTACCCCTCCTGCAAACCTTGGGGGAGTCAGCCTTGAAGATCAGTAAGACTGTTACTACTGGGACTGCAGTAAATTTCAAAGGCCATAATGATGCCACCAAATAATGAAACCCTATCAAAACTGTTCAAAATCAAAAACAGAAGAGACAGATTTAAATGGGAGGAAAATGTCAAAATAAACTGTTTTACCTGGTGTTGCTAGCATGAACTGTTGGTCAGTGCACCTGTGGGACTCCAAGGCTATTCTTTGAATTGTATCATGGGATTTTTTTCCCACCTCAATTTAATATCATCCAAAAGATGGCAATTTCAACACTGTACTGCACTGAAATATCAGCCCAATGTTGTGATGACGGATGAGCCCTGAAGCATTTATGGGCACATTGAATTTGTAATTACAAAATATTTTTGTTACAAAAGGACATACAGCCAAAATTTGTTTGTAGATATGAATTCAATGACTGTCTAGAGAGACACACCTTGAAATGTCACACCTGATGAGATGTCAAGGAGGCTTCAAAGGAATGGACTTAACTGGGAGAAGTACAAACTGAGTTGTAATCTCCTGGGAATTATCACAGAAAGTTAACATGATGTGGAGGCAAAGACAGTAGGAAACATGGTTTTGTGTCTTCCTCTTTGAAGAGTGCACAATAACAGTGGTTGAAAGCCAGTTCAACCTTGGTCTGTCTGTGCTAGTAGAACAAAGTAAAGTCACTATATTACTTCTGGATCACAGGACTGTTCTATTCTGGGAGAAAGAGAGACGACTAGTGGTGATTTAACATGAGAATCACCTTGCCTCAGGCACTGGTAACCTCAGCCAGTGCAGGAATTGAACGGAAGTTGTTGGCATCACTCTGCATCACAAATCAGTCATCCAGCCAACTGAGACAACCGACCCATGCTGGTGGAATAAGGTGTGCTAGTAAGCTGAGGTGCCCATGCGTGCCATTTTGCTGAGGTACTCATGTGTAACAGCCTGAGTTTGAGGTGTATTGTGAAGGTCAAAATCAAAAATGGTCCACTAGTCATCCACACTTCACAGATAAAAGACTTCCTCACTCTGACAGCTGCCAACCAGCAACTGTCAAAAAGAAACAATTTGAAAGTATTTCAACTAATCTGCCAAGCCCAGAATCCTGAAATCAACTGCACATCTACCAATGTGTAGGAACAGTCTACTCTTCATGAATGACTCAGAGACTGTATTGCATATTTTTAACATTTTACCTTTTCTTGGACTCACTTCTCATTTCTAATCTGTGTATTTATTGCATTTTTTCACTACATTTAGTAACTAATAATCCCATTCTTTTCATTAACTCAAGACAGCCTGGTTAAATTGGCTTCTTTTGGAACATAAGTTTGGTCTCAGGGAAAGCTATCCATAACGAAGATGATCTTTTGTAAATTAATTTTGTAGCAAATAACTGAGTTGGGCAGATGAGTAAAAAAGGGGAGCTAGTTTATCCATCCTCAACTGAAAACTTGACAATTTGGGGTTTTCCATTTGGAACTGTAATAACTCGAGAAACCTTATCCAGGGTCTGGTCGCAACATTAGCTTATGCATTCTAGTCTTTGGAGTAAGGTTTTAGACTTCAGTCTACTAATTCAGAGGCGAGTGAAACAAGGCTAAAATCAGAAAACAATATTCCAGCCAACCTTAATCCTTTACTCCTAAAATTCCCAATAGTTTTGTCAATTCACTATGAACAAATATTAATCCAAACTCAGGCTTATAACAGAAAATCAGAATTCTCAAGTTTAGTAAGGGCTGAATTTTGTTCACAAGGTAAATAAATTCTATCCCACCTTGGCAAGGTGAATCATAGCATCTTCAAAGAAGACTAAATCTAAGTGCCCCCCGCGTACAGTCTCGTTGTAAAGGAACATGAATAGGTTCAACCTCTCTTTCAGCATATCTAAAGATTCAACAGCCTCATACACTTTGGGCATCTCATATTCTGTATCTTCTGGTTCCTCTCCTGGAAATAGTAAAAGAAAGAACAAATTATTCTGTACATTTTAACATGGAACATAACAGATGGGCATTCTCGAGGAAATAGAAAGGTTAGCTATTTCTCCCCTAAAATTTGAATATGAAAATTTAAAAGCAACTCAATCAGCTGAGCATAGAAAATGCTAACAGTGTACTTAAATACATTCTATAATTAGGAGCTTCTCTGAACAAAATGAATTCGTGAGATGCAAATGAAATGCAAAACAATTTGTGCAGCTTTTATCTCAAGGTGAATAAAACTGAAGAGAATTTTTTTTAAAAAAAACTAATTTCTGAAGAACCAGCAATTTAAGGTTTGGATTTTAACAGGTTCAGCAAGACCTGCACAGAATTCAGGTAAGTAACTGATAAGTAGCAAGTAAATGTTGCAAGACATTGTGCCAGGCATTGACCAATTTGAACATGAGAGAATCTAACCACCAGCCCTTCAATGGCATTACCACGACTGAATTGTCTGACTATCAACTGTCTCAGGGTGGGAGGGGGGACATCAGAATCTGAACTTGACCAGCAACATTAAATACCATGACTATAATAGTGGGTAAGAAGCTAGGAATTCTTAGATTTAGATTTTTATTGTCATGTGTACTTGAGTACAGGAGCATAGTGAAAAATATACAAAGAATTCTGTACTGAGTAATGCATCCTGAGTCTCCAAAGCTGTTTCACTTTCTACAAAGCAAACTGGATGGAATGTCTTCCAATTACTCGGATGATTGCAGATACACAAAATGCTATCAAAAGGGAAAACAATCTACTTGATCGGCACTCCATCCACCACCTTAAACATTTACTGCCTCCTCCACCATAGACTTTGAGTGTGTGAAATGCACTACAGCAACTCACCATCATTAGCTACTTCCAAATCCACCATTTGTACCATCTAGAAGGAACAAAAGCAGCAGATACATGTGGAACACCCATCAAGATCTTCTCCTAGTCACACACCATCCTGATTTGTTCTACTATTCCTTCATTGTCAGTGAGTCAAAATGCAGAAATTAACTGGCCCTCCCCTAGCTCTGAAGATTACCTTTGCTACACAATAATGGGTCAAGATGATAACTCCTCAATTTCTCCTCCAGGGCAATAACTGCTGGCCTTGCCATTGATACCAACGTTCCATGGATCAATAATAAAAAGCCCCTTTTAATTTGAGCCAGGTTTTCACTAGCCCAAATTAGACTCAATTTTGGCTGGTTTGGGAGCTGACGCCAATAATTCAGGTGGGCTCAAGTCCAGTAACTGTGGGTGCTTAGCTTTGCGTTAATGTTTAATTGCTCACCATGATTGTAAAATTGTGACCCTAAAATGACGAGATTTGATTCTGAGGAAGGGTGACTGGACCTGAAACACCAACACTGTTCCTCTCTCCACAGATGCTGCCAGATCCGCCAAGACCAACCAGCAACATCCCCCCTTGCCTTGGATTTGATTTTTTTTTTGTCTTTCATTTCCAGAAAAATGAATCCAAAATAGTGAAAGAATTTGAAATTCAACATGTGGCTGAAAAAGAGGAAGTTACGTTTAAAATTTCAGTTTTGAAGTTTGTCTGCCAGTTCTTTTCGTCGCTGCATCTGCCAAATGTTGTTGTATGTTCAGCAGGTAAAGTATCTTTCATGGACAATCAGTCCTTTATGTGGTGTTCATAGCAACGTTTCATCTGAAGGGAACTCTGCAAACCAATAGCTCAAAACTACCCAACAGTTGATTCCATCAGAAACTACAGCCAGAGCCACCTTCCTCTTTTCATTAATTTCCACTCCAAAGTCAAAAATACAGTAGCTGCAATTGCACATGAGAAAACACACACTTGCGATATTACATAGATGCCAGTATTGCAGAATTCTCAGCATATCCATCTGGGAAGCACACACAAACAGTACAGGTTTCATGCTACACAGGGCACTTAAAGCTCCAGGCATATGGGACCCTCATTTTTCCTGATATGTATCTAAATGATATAAACCCTGGTGTACAGGGCACCGATTTGAAGTTTGTGGATAATACAAAACTTGGGGACATGTTAAGTTGTGAAAAGGATAGTGTTGAATCTCAAGTGAATATGAAAAAGATGGTGAAATGGACAGACTGGTGGCAGATGAAGTTCAGTGTGTAGAAATATCAGGAGATTTATCATGGCAGGAAGAAGACTTGAAGCACCATCGCATACAAGGCAGGAAGTGTTTCTAGGAATAGTACTCGAGTAGAAAGATAAACATATAAACCTTGAAAATAAGAGCAGGAGGTGGCCTTCAAGCCTGCTCCACCATTCACTATGATCATGGCTGATCATCCAACTCAGTACTCTGTTCCTGCTTTCTCCCCATACCCTTTGATCTCCTTAGCCCTAACATCAATATCTTGAAAGCATTCAATATTTTGGCTTCAACCACTTTCTGTGGCAGAGAATTCCAGAGGCTCGCCACCATTTGGACCTCATCTCAGTCATAAATGGCCTATCCTATATCCTTCAACAGTGACCTCCTGGTTCTGGACTCCCTGGTTACCGGGAACATCCATTTTGTGCTCCCCCTGACTAGTCCTGTTAGAATTATATAGGTTTCTATGAGATTCCCCCTCATTCTTCTAAACTCCAGGTACTTGATGCCAACTGAACCTGCATGTTGACCTTAAGAGAATCCTGAACTAGGATTCCCAAGTCCCTTTATGCTTCAGAATTCTGAAGCCTTTTCCCTTTTAGAAAACAGTCCATACCTCTATTCTTCCTACCAAAGTCCATAACCTCTTACTTCCTCACATAGTATTCTATCTGCCACTTGTTTGCTCACTCTCCTACCCTGTCCAATTTCTCCTGCAGCTTCCCCACTTCCTCAACACTACCTGTCCCTCCACCTATATTTCTGTCATCTGCACACTTAGCAGCAATGCCTTCAACTCCTTTATCCAGATCGTTAATGTACATCATGAATAGTTGTGGTTCCAACACGGACCTCTGCAGAACTCCACTCATCACCAGATGCCATCTTGAAAAAGGACCCTTTATCCCCACTCTGCCTTCGGCCATCTGCCAATCCTCTATTCATGTCAGTATCTTGCCCCTAACACTATGGACTCACATCTTACTTAGCAGCCTTCTGTGCAGCACCTTGTCAAAGACCTTCTGGAAATCCAAATAGATCACATCCACTGGCTCTCCTTTGTGTAACATGCTCGTTACTTCCTCAAAGAATTCTAACAAATTTGTCAGGTATGACTTCCCCTTGATGAAGCTGTGCTGACTCATCTCTATTTTACCATGCATTTCCAATTACTCCACAGTCTCATCCTTAATACTAGACTCTAAAATCTTACCAAAGACCGAGTTCAGGCTAACTGGCCGATAATTTCCTATCTTCCGCCTCTCTCCCTTCTTAAACAGGGGTGTTACATTAGCCATTTTCCAGTCCTCTGGGATTCTTTCTGACTCCAGTGATTCCTAAAAGATCACTGGCCGATGTCTCCTCAATCTCTTCAGCTACCTCCTTCAGAACCCTTGGGTGTAGTCCATCTGGTCTGGGTAATTTGTGCGCCTTCAGACCTTTCAGCTTCCCTAGCAGCTTCTCCTTAGTGTTGGCCATTATACTCACCTCTGTCCTGACTCTCTTGAAATTCTGGTATGCTACTAATGTCTTCCATTATGAAAACTGACGCAAAGTACCTATTCAGTTCCTCCATCATTTCTTTGTTCCCCATTACTACTTTTCCAGCCTCATTTTCCAGTGGTCCATTGTCCACTCTTGCCTCTCTCTCACATTTTATATATCTTTAAAAAAAAAATGCTTGCAATCTTCTTTTAACGTTACTAGCTCATATTTCATCTTCTCCTCCCCTTGTTGTTGTTTTAGTTGTCTTCTACTGGTTTTTAAAGGCTTCCCAATCCTCTGGCTTCCCATTAATCTTCATCACATTGTGTGCTTTATCTTTCACTTTTATGGTGTAGCTGTCTTCTTTTGTCAGCCCTGGTTGCCTCGTCCTCCCCTTAGTATGTTTCTTCTTCCTTGGAATGAATTTCTTTCATTTCTAATCTCCATCAATCCTACAACTCTCTGGACATTCTGTCTAAGACCAATTCTAGCCTTTCATGCAACCCAGCATCCATTGACCCACCAATAACATCTTGGCTTGAAGTCTGGGGATTTGCTCCCGACAATAAAATCAGAAATTGCTGGAGAAACAACAGGTTTGGCAGCATCTGTGGAGAGAAAACAGTAAACATCTCGGGTCTGGTGACCCTTCCTCAGAACTGGACTTGGAACAATAGCTCTGTTCTCTCTCCACAGATCCCACCAGACTTGTCGAGTTCACCCAGAAACCCCTACCCTTCTTTCCCCATAGCTGACTGTCCTTCCTACCCTCTTTTCCATAAATGGAGAGGTTCAAAGGAGGACCTAAAGAGGAGAAAGTACAAAAAACAGATAGATACAGGGTCTTAATGCAAAATTAAAGAAATAAAATTGTACAGTTAAAATGAATATAAAGATCATAACATCACTGATTGATGTGATCTATCATATGAGCTCAAAATTCAGATACGATTATGCAATAACCCAAGTATGTGCTACATCCTGCGTGTAATGTCAAATAATAATGACCTGTGGCCTCAGGTGGATCACGTAAGAAATCTACAAAGAGATTATCACTCTCCACATTGATGATACTCTTGATTTCTTCCCCAAGATTTTCAGTGGCAACATGGATCAATGTTTGATTGAACCATTCACAGTCTTCAGAGTTTGTAAAGCGATCAGCCACCACTCGGGTACATTCATGTTTCCAAAGCTTCAGAAGCATCTATTTAAAACAATATTTGCAATAAGGCAAGGTTTAATATTGGAATCCTTTACACTTATTGTCAATTTGTTTCAAGGTTTACTTTGACAAACAATCACAACTACCATTGGGAAAATCACAGGTTAATGTATAAGAACAGTTCAGATTAAGAACATAGTGAAACAGTAAGCTGGATTCAAACAAAGCAAAGAGAGGCAGTGAGTGATATTTGAGAAATCACAGGCACTCGGTGTCTGATTTTCAATTGGACAATTCCAAATCAGTTCCAATATATACCTGAAGGCTGGTGCACTCACTAGATCTTAGTCATAGTCATAGAGTCATAGAGGTTTACAGCATGGAAACAGATCCTTCAGCCCAACTTGCCCCATGCTGCCCCGTTTTAACAATTAAAATTAGCCCCATTTGCCTGCATTTTGTCCATATCCCTCCTTATCTATCCCACCCACATACCTGTCTAAATTTTTCTTAAATGATGAAATTGTACTCGCTTCCACCAATACCTCTGGCAGCCCGTTCCAAACACTCACCACCCTTTGTGTGAAAAACATTGCCCCGATGGACCCTTTTGTATCTCTCCCCTCTCACCTTAAATCTATGCCCTTTAGTTTTACACTTTCCTACCATGGAGAAAAGCTGTTGGCTTTCTACCTTATCTCTGCCTCTCATGATTTTATAGACCTCTGTAAGGTCACCCCTCAGTGTCTTACACCCCTGGGAAAAAAAAGTCCCATCCTATTCAACCTCTCTTTCTAACTCAAACTCAAATCTTGATTTTCCTCTATTCATTTTAATAGACTGCAATTATATGGTCTAGCAATATACAAGGAAATGTCCTGACCACTGTATTAAAATACAGTATTCACTAATGTTCTTCCATAATAATCAAGATACATTACAGAAACTCTCCCTGCTTAAGCAAACCTATCAACAAAAAATGTACTTTGATAAGCACAGCTTGAAATTAATTTTGGAGATTTATAGAAAATAAACAACCAGGCCATTGCAACGAATTGTTCTGGTGACACTTTTAAACCCACAGGTTAGGCACAGATAGTTCCACTAATAAAATACTCAACAATTTTTAAAAATAAATTAGGCTTTTTGCTTCTACATATTCATCTAGAAGTCCACTCAATGAACTAAAAAAAAGGCACTTGCATTTCCATAGCAACTTTCACATTCACAGGATATTCCAAACTACTTCACAAGGAAACTACTTCAAAATTAAACATTGGTCCCTTTGTGAACTGAGATTGAGGAATTATAATGGAAAATAAGAGAACAGCAAAGGCTTTAAAATTCATACTTTGGCCCAGACTTTTGCTGGTGCAGCAAGTCTTTATGAAAATAAATGATGTGCTGGGGATTTGTTAAAAAGGGATTGAAGTGTAAAAGTTTTTATTCAATTATGAAGGGTATTGGTGAAACCAGCCCCTGGGCTGTTGTGCACATTGCTGAATATATTTGCCTTAAAGGATGTGCAATGAATGTTCACTAAACTATTTCCTGAGTTAAGAAGATTATCCTCTGAGAAGAGATTAAGTGGAATTGGTCTATATTCTCCAGAAGAATGATGAGTAATCCCATTAAAACATGCAAAATTCTTAAGGTGCTTCACAGAGAAGATGCAGGGACAGTGCTTTATTTGGCTTAATATAAGGGGTTGGCTTTTTCAGAGTGAAATGAGGTGAAATTTCTTCAATCAGACAATGTGGGTCTTTGGAATTTTCCATCCTAGAGAGTTGTAGCTTTGTCTTGGGAGTATATTCAAAGCAAAGACCAATTGATGTTTAGGTACAAAGAGAACTCACAGATGTAGGGACAGTGGAATTTAGGTAGAATATCAGCTATGACTGTACTGAAGGTGGAACAGAATCAAATGGACTATTCCTACTTGTTATTTCCTTGAAAAACAATATTTGCTGTCCAGTGCAATCTTTATTGTTATAAACAAACACAACATCCCAGTTGTACAGTCAGGGCAGGATTTTCTGAACTTTGAGTACGATTTTGACCTGATCTCCTATTTGAATGTTCTAATTATTTCTCAATCAGCTGCAAATGGATTCCCTACTTACCTTCAATCCAACTTGGTGCTGACTTGAGGATTCTCCACAACCATTGCATTTAAAAGACTGAATGGCTCCAAACCTCTCTCCCATTACCTGGGATATTTCAATCCTGAGATTTCCTTAAACAATCAGCTTATTTGCTTTCAATGATATTTTTGATGGAAGAAGATTGACCAGGACACTATTGTGGTATCTTTTGCCATTAAGTAGAATAGGCTGAGGACTTTGGTTTACAGCAGCTCTGCCAGTACAGCACACCCTCAGCAGTGGGCTGGGGTGCCATGCTACATTTTGTGCTCCAGTCCTGTGGTGGGAATCAGCAAACTTCTGATTCTGTGGCTACTATATGGCCCTGCCAGTTCACTATGATATATGAGCTGTTTCTCATGATAAAGGTTGCTGCCACAAACTTCTTTAAGCATAGAAAATGATAGGGCTTTCATGGTCTAATGTGATAGAAGAAATCCACTTTCTGGTCTAACTAGAAGAGTCTGTTGGCATTAGCAAGGTATAGTTTATTGCACATTAGCAACTAATTACAGATTATATTAATATGATAGATATCATCAGAGGCCTTGAGGAGATCTAGATGTTATGTCTCACTCCTTCACGATCCTACATTGTTCTGTACTCAAGTCTGCATGACTTCATCATAGTAGGTGGTGCTTATGACACTCCTCAGTATTAACCCTTTCAGACTGTTTTACCAGAGCTGATCTCTCTTGTATGGAGAACAACCCTCTTATATCATCTATACATTTCTATTCAATATCACTTGCAGTATTGTGTTCACTAAAAACTGGGCATTTATCATGGATGAGGAGGAGATGGAGATGAATTTAAATTATGACTGGTCTTCCCCTTTTAAGTCTGAGACGGTAATGTACTGTTTGATGTAACGATTTTCATTTTTTTCTATCTGTTATTGAGGTAAGGCTGACAGGTGTTCCTCAAATCCTGCTTTTTCTTTTAGTTTCTATCTGGAAATAAGCCCACACAGCAAAATCTTTTAAGATATAATCAAAGATGGGATTTATGAACAGTTCACAATATGGAGGAATTGCTTTGCTGCTTCATTCACACACAGACGAACAAAGTAGAAAGAAAGAAAAACGGAAGGGACGAAGTTACAACCTATGACTTTCTTTAAAAAATGAAGTTGGTATTAGTTTACATGATTTACAGTCCAGTATGTCAATGTCCAGTAGGGAGTCTGTCAGTTGGCTGACCTTATTATCAATTCTTCTCCTGGGAGTTGTATTGCAGATAGATGGCAGTCAAATGTGCAGCAATGTTTCCTATACTTGGAGAATTACTCTAGTTTGGCAGTCAAAGTCTGGGAATGAGACTTTGCTCAGATTCAGTACAGTACCATGGACAGGCATTTCAGGTGTTGAGGACCTATTTCAGTGAACTAATTGGAAAGTAATTAAGCTTTACCAGTTGTAGCTTTACCTCCTCCATTGAAGCTTTCATTGCAAGGTGACAAGGTAATTGTGAAAACATTAACACTTATTGTACAGATTTGATATTTTCCTTTGGCCGGAACTGGCTGGAAGTAGATGTGTGACCATGTGGGTAACAGAGTTGAAGCCTAACATGCATGATGGGAAATCATGCTAACATTAAGTAAACAGCAGATTATTTTGCTGTGAAAGAAGGAAGTAAAACCAGATTGCTGATACAGCAAATGGCTGATGCTAAAGGTTATTCGAACTCTGTGGTTACAAAAAAAAGAGATAAAATAAGCCTGATAATAGGAAGCAGATATCTCTTGTTTACACGACCCTTGGAATCTCAGAGTCATGAGTGTTCTGATCAAAGGACATGTCATCGAGCATTCTGCAAGGTTGGAAGAAAAAGATATTAAAAAACCAACATTAGGGACATCAATATCAACAACTTGATTCCCACCGTCGTGAAGATGAGACACTGAGTTTCGAATTCAGAAAAGTTTACAACTCGTTGGTGTGAACCTGGCCAGTTCATCACATCTGGGTAGTATTAAGTCATGATGCTTACAACAGTGTAGTGAAAACAACCCAGAGTAGTGAGTTGAATACAAAGTGGTTATGACTTACTGAGATACATGTATGCTAAAATTGCTTTAAATACTAATAAAAATTAAGTTGTACTAGACTTTAACTTGAGTATCTTTTTATCCATCATGTAAGCTGACGTCTTAGTCCAAGGGTCAACAGAAAATTCATCTCCAAGTCCTTTCTGCCAGCAATAGCTGGAAGCAGAGAGATTCAGGAACTTCTGGAAATATAATCATGTGATCACCCTCAGCCATTTTATGAATCCAACAGGATTTTCCATTTTTAAAAGAAACAGAATTTAAGCGTGAAAATAATAGAAGAGAATAGAATTTTCTTTGAAATTCCTCTTCATGCCCTCTAGCCATAATATATTTTTAAGATGACACACAAACTTGCCAATACAGTGCTTGTATTCCAAGCAGACAGTTGAGAGTGGGGTCGGCACTTGAAAACCACTGGTGAGAAAAGTAAATTTTACAATCATGGAGTTTATTTTGAGATGGAAAAAAAAGATTTTCTTGTGCTTCTTTCAATCTTAGAATGCCTACTGCCCACTAGTCTCCTCTACTTTGGGGAAATAAAATGTAGACTGATTGACTACTTTGTGAAAACATTTCTATTCAGTCAGCAAGCTTGACTCTGGTTTCTGTTCATCTGTAATTCAAATCCTCCAACGAATTCCTACTCCTGACCTCTCAAACCTTGGCCTCCAAAACTGCTCCAATGAAGCTTAACATGAACTTGAGAAACAGCACCTCTTCAATTAGACAATTCACAGTTTTCTAGGCTCAATGATGAACTTAATAATTTTAGATCATAACTTTTTCACTACCTTTCCAGATAACAGATATTGGGCATAATTTTTCACCTCCTTCAGATCCAGTTTTCATTTCTTCACATCCTATTACCATCTTCTATTGCCTTGTACCATCATCCCTTTTGCTAGTCAATCTCACCTGCCCTCCATCTTCTCACAGTTCCTCCCCATTCCCTTTTCCTGCCTTTGTACTTGTTTATAATCTGTTATATCTTGGTTGTTAGTTATGACAAAAGATTTTCAACCAGAAACGTTAAGTGTTTCTTTCTCTCCATAGATGCTTCTTGGATGACTGCATATTTAAAGTGTTTTTTGCTTTTATTTCAGATTTCCAGCATCCAAGGTATTTTGTATAATGATTTATTAACTTTGACAAGAGAGAAAATGAACCCTACTGCTGAGGTCTTCACATTCAAACATGCCCACACAGAACATAGCAAAGCTGGACAGAAAATAGGAAGGTTATGAGATGTGTGAAGAAGAGGAAATGTTATGAAGCACAGCATTGTTATTTGAAAGTAGGAAATATAAAAGAAGAAGCTACATTTATAGAATGTCTTATCATGTCCCATTATAGTCCTTCACAACTAGTAAATTACCTTTGAAGTGCAAGCACCATTGTTATTATAGAAAGAGTACCTCTTTGTAACAAATGACCTCCGCAGTGGCGTTGAGTATGCCCTGCCAAATTCTGGAGAGATCTCGTAAATTAAACACATAATGAAACTTGGCTGGTGTTGGAAGCATTTTAGCTTTGACAATTTGCCACAATTTTCGTGTGATGGGAACAAGCTGAGCTGCCAAGCCTATCACCTCTTCAGTGAATCCCCGCTGCTTGCAGAAATGACCCATTCCAATCACACCTGGAGCCATTAGAAAATAATGTCATAGAAGAGAAAATCTTGCATAATTACTTAAATTTACTTTTCAAAGTAACATTTCCTTGTGCAAAATCAGTTATTCCCAACCTATTCCTAAATATTGCATTGCCTAACCAAATACAAGTTTCCAAGTACTGACCACAATATTAAATCTATGGTCACTAATTACATTTGTACACCTGGATGTGCATAAAATTTATTGCAAATTTTATATTAAGGGTGACAATTGCAAACTGTAAATTATAATGATACCAATTTGCAAAAAGAACTGTATATCCATAAAGTTTGACTTACCAAAGACTTTATCAATGGAGATATTGGAATACAGTGTACAGTTAAAAATGGAGAAATGTCTCTTCAGTCTTTGAGGAATGTCATTCCGTCCTCCACCCGGGTGAATCATTGCAGCAATAAACTGGATGTCCACAATGTGTGTGAACTCTCCTGGCTTCTCCAAGTTATAGAACCCCTTCTGTTCCATCAGCTGTCTTAAAATCTCATTGGTTACCTTAAGTCATAACAAAACAATATTACTCAAATTCTCCTGTCAGTGGTTTATCCCATCCCACTCTCATTGTAGAAGGTCCCAGTCCCAGAACTGTAGGAAGATACAGTCTCATCATATTACATTGCTGAAAATTTAGTACAGTTAGTTGTAACTAGTTAACTGTCACATAATCATGCAACAGTGTATCAAAACACATTAAGAGCAGTCAAAGTTGAAAATACGTTTTACCAATGCAACTTTGTGAAGAGTGAGTTATTGCTTGTTAGATACTGGCCCTTGATATCTATAGTCCCCTAGGACAAACCGTCAAAGTTGTGATTTTTATTGGTCAAATTTTCATGATAGCAACTCATGGTTTCTATTTTTGTCAGGCTGAATTACTTTCCTCAATCCTTGTTGGTGTAACATAAACACTTATTTGACATGGTGTCCTAATGCTATCTGCTCTTTGGCCAGTTTTAAAAGGACTTTTCAAATCAATATTGGAAGGCTAAAAAATATAAAATGAGCAATCCATTTCCCACATTTCCCCAGTCCCCCTTCCCACGGTGGATGTGCTGAGTTATGAAATGTTTCAATTCAAGCTACCAGCCTCAATAGTGGAAAACTTGCCCATAATATTCACCTATTCCTTACTTTCTTGCCCTCACACTCCTGTTATTGGTCATCCTATAGTTCATTCTTGCAGTGGCCTGTTTTTCCACACTACTTGGAAAATAAGGAATGTCTTCATTACTCAACTGGATGAATCTTGACAGTGAAAAAAAATTTGCCCATTGCCAATATTTTATGTCTAGCAAGGGATAGCGCTAAAAGAAGATAAAGACATAGATTTTTTAAAGCCACATTACACTGCCCCAAGTTACCTGCAGTAGTATCCTGGAGGTTAATCATTGATTCTTGGAGACTTTGAGAAGTCCTGGACAATTGGGAATTCTGGTCTGGATTCATATACATATTTGCTCTACAACTTCTCCAGACTCAATTGTTTTAGAAATCAACATTCAAAATTTAACAAGGTGATGTTTTCCTTAAGCTATCGGCCTAGTTCATGCTTAAAACAAAACGCAACGTTTATACTACCAATTTTACACCTTCTTGGCCACCTGGATTTATATATTGGAAAATACCTACTTTATTTTAACAAATGTAGTTTTGTTAGATACCGACAACAAGATGATGGCAATCTGAAATGAACTAAGTCAACAAGTAAACTAACTGAACAGTTGTACTCGCCTGATCACCCCACTTGTTAATAATAGGCATGTTTATATCATCTATAAACACAGTCATTTTCTTTCCAGCTTGAGGTCCATAAACATTCCCCATTCTTTTGTCCACGTAACTTTCTATATTTCTCTATAAAAAGAGAGAATATGTACACTTAATATGAAAAATGGAAATTCTAATAATCTTTTAGGTTGCTACATACTAACCACATGAAAATTGTGTAATATCAACATTGGACTTGGAAAGTGAATGAGTTTTTGATTCTATTTGGAATAACTTTTCTTGTAGGTTTACACAATAACTTTTAGAGGAACACAAGAACAGGAGTGGGCCATTTAGCCCCTCAAGTTTGTTCTGCCACTTAATGAGATCATGGCTCATTTGTGGCCTAACTCCATAAACCTGCCTTTGACCCATGTCCCTTACCACCTTTGCTTAACAAAAAGTTCTCTTTCAAATTTAAAATTAATAACTGCCATTTGTGGAAGAGAGTTCCAGACATCTAACACACTTTGTGTGTAGAAAGGCCTCAGAAAATCTCTCTTGAATGGTCTCACCATAATCCTCAGACTATGACCCCTGGTTCTAGAATCTCCAACCAGTAGAAATACTTTATATTTATTTACCTTGTCTTTTCCTGCTAATATCTTGAAGAAATATCAAATCACCCCTCAACCTTCTAAATTTTAGAGAAAGCAGGCCTCATTTGTATTATCTCTCCTCACAACATAACCCCGGAAAACTAGGTGTTATTTATGTAATTCTATGTTGTACACCCTCAAAGGCCAATCCTTCCTAAGGTGTGGTGCCCAGATCTGATCACAGTACTCCAACTGGGGTCTAACCAAGCTTTTGTATCACTACAGCATAATGTCTGCATCCTCATACTCCAGTCTTTTAGATATAATAAACAAGATTCCATTTATTATTTTCCACACTTATTCATGGCATTTTAAAGATCTATGCACCTGAACCCCCAAGTCTCTTTGGACATCCACTGTATTTAACTTCAGTCAGTCTAGAAAGTACATTGATGTATCCTTTCTCGGTCCAAAATGGATAACCTCACACTTGCTTATATTGAAATCCATTTGGCCATTCATCTAGTTTATCAATATTCCTTTGTTATTTTATGCTTTAATCTACACTATCTACAATGCTACATAACTTTGTGTCAATATTTAATTTTAAAAATTACTGAATGAAATAGAGATAAAATAATGACATGACAGTATGATTACATGGCAATGAACAATCCATTGAACAGTCACTTGAGGTTCAACATTAGATGAAGACCCTCTAATTCTTTTCCTGATATCTGCTGGCCATAATGGAGCTGGAAATCTGTCAGCAAGGACTGCAGCTGACTTCAAATCAATGACACAAAAGGACATTTATACAAGAGGATTAATAATGATTATGGCTTTATAGTACAAATACTGAAAATGTGCAACTGATCATCATTAAATTCAATATTCAGTTGTGAATAAGTAAGAACAGATTTTTGTGTCATAATTTAATGGAGGGATTCAAATGACATCTTAAATTGCAGGACATTTGAGACACTCAGGCAATTTGGTGATCACTTGAACCCCAACACTGATGTATAGCTTGTAATTCTCAGCTGTCTGTTTGGTAATTAGTTTAACATCAGTTCTGCTCGTATGGGCAGGTGGGTGGTCAAGAATTTTCTTTGAGGTCAAAGTTAGCAGATTAGTATACTGTCGAAGGTGCATGGGAGGGATAAGAGACAAAGGCAAGGATACAAGGAGGCAAATAGTGAAAAGGAAGAAATGGTGATAGGGAGAAATTATGAGGTAAAGAGGGTGCAAGATGAATGGGGAGAGGGGGTTGGAGGAAGGAGGGTGCAGAGAGGGGTAAGACAGAGAGGATTCTGAGAAAGATGCACTTCCTTCTCACATGGATCATCCTTTTCTCCCATGAAGAGAGGGAAATTACCACAGAATTGTAAAGGGTGATGCATTAGGAAGAAGACTAGAAGGTTTGTGGTGGAGGAAAAGAATTCCAGATTAGGAGGAAGCGTAGTGAGGTTGGGGGGGGGGGGGTTGCAATAGGAGATATCCCTTGATGTGAATGGCTGTGAAGAATTATTATAAAGAATATGGAAAATATCCTCAATATTCGGAACAGATATCAAAAAAGCAGTTTCGGAGAATGGGATTATGAAAGCATGTGTATGGATAAATGCTTTTGCTAGGAGGAGTTACTGGCAACATAGCAACTCAAAAAAGACAAGTAGAGTGAGTCTGCACTTGGGAATATGCCATCAGTGGATGGAAGGAAAGGATTGTTAACAAGCAGATGTCACAAGTGGGAAGTGGATGTGTAGAAGCATTCCTGGAGGATAAAATCTAATTTGCATGACTAACGTGATAGTTTGAGTGCCTTGGAGAAGGGGTTTGGAAAAAAGTCAGATTTGGAAACATGTCAGAGTTAGAAAGGGTTATTATCATGCCCCACTGGAAGACAGGATTTTAAAGTCCGTCAGAGTGAAGAGGTGTCAGTATAAAGTCAAAGGTACTTCATTAGGGGGGAAAGAGTGCTTTAGTGGCAAACCTCTGAACCTGCTGTACAAGGTGGCTGTGGGAAGTTGTGAAAGCTGACAAATTGCATCATTAAAATGCGCAAGATGGAGATTTTGTCTTAAGTCAATGTAGTTCAGGGGGTTATTCATTCACTTTATACCTGCAACATGAAAGGTGTAGTGGCTGAGGAGAAGTTGAGGCTTTTTGGTTGATGAATCTCAGTGTTATACTTAGAAAGGTAGCTTTTTATGTTGACTGTCTTCGCAGTTCCTTGTTCACCAGTCAAAAGCACACCCTATGAAAAGAAAGCAATTTAAATCATTTTGGTTAATAACTTCCTTCTGCTCAGGGTGGCACTCCCAGTGTAAAATAACAAAGACAGCAATGAAGAAAGGGTACAAATGTTGCATAGTTGAGATTCAATTGAAGATAAAAGGTTTTCTAGATCTCGCTCATGAGCTGCGAGCTATGTCTGCAATTCTAGGTGCATTTCCAAACTTCCATATTCCACTCTACATTGCAGTCACTATCATCAGCTTTGAGCCTCCCCACCTTCCCACCCAACTCTTTTATCTAAGAATTAATATACCAAATTTTCCACAAGCTCCAGGCCAACCACAGAGATACCCAACAGCATTATCCACTGTCCCCTCATCATGGGGGAGGCGATGGCCTAATGGTTTTATCGCTAGAGACCCAGATAATGTTCTGGGGACCTGGGTTTGAATCCCACCACGGCACATGGTGGAACTTGAATTCAATAAATATCTGGAATTAAGAATCTAATGATGACCACGAAACCATTGTCGATTGTCAGGGAAAACTCATCTGGTTCACCAATGTCCTTTAGGAAAGGAAACTGTCATCCCTACCTGGTCTGGTCAACATTTGACTCCAGACCCACAGCAATGTGGTTGACTCTTCACTGCCCTCTGGGCAATTAGGGATGGGCAATAAATGCAGCCTAGCCAGCGACGCCCTCATCCCGCGAATAAATAAAAAAGAAAGCCACAGTGGTGTTGACTTCCAAAGACTCCCCAATCCATCCTCCCATCCCACAGTACCCTGGGACCTCCCATGTTATATTGGTTCCCACATTTATATCTAGAGTTCTCTCTCACTCCTTCACCCGAGATCGGTCCTATTCCTGTCTTCAAAAGGGACAGTCCCCTCTGCATCCTAGCACAGTGGCATTAGTCTCTACTCGAATTTGCCACTTTCCTCAATGCAACGATGTCCCCTGTTAAACCCTCCTTCACATTTACTGCCCATAACCCAGGTCTGACCATGGTCCATCATACCAGACTGACTAGAGGGTAATGAGCATGAAACACAGAAAGTTAGCACACAGGAGCAGTAGGTAATCTGGAAGGCTAATGCAATGTTAGCTCTTATTTCAAGGGGGTTGGAGTTTATGCCAAGAAAAGTGTTACTGCAACTTGCAAAGTGCTGGTGAGGCAATATCTAAAGTATTATGAGCAGTTTTGGCCCCTTTATATAAAGGAAAGGTATAATTTCATTGGAAGCAGTTCAGAGAAGTTTCATTAGAATGATCCCTGGTACAGAGGGATTGTCTTATGAGCAAAGATTAACAAGGTTGGGATTCTGCTCAATGGAATTTAAAAAGAATGAGAGGTGATCTCATTGAAACAAAGGATTCTGAAGAGGCTTGACAGGGTAAATGCTGAGAGGATGTTTCCCTTTATATAAGAGTCTAAAACCCAAAGGGATGCCATTCAAGACTGAGATTTGGAGGAATTTCTTCTCTCAGACAGTTGAGATACTTTTTATCTCCCTGCCGCAAGAGCTGTGGGAGCAGAGTCCTTGGGTATATTTAAGGCCGTGATAGATTCTTGAGTAGTGGTGATTGTGGGGAAAATGTACTAAAGTAGAAGTGAGGAATGTCGGATCGATCGTGATCCTATTGAATGGACTAGCAGACTCGGGGCGCCAAACAGCCTACTCCTGTTCCTATTTCTTATAGTCTTATAGACTTGGGAGGGCAGTCCCAACTGTGGATAGTCCAGCCTCCCAATTAATTTTTCACCAGTGTCTGGGAGAGTAGTAAACTGCATAGAAATTAGGTGAAATTAACTAATCATGAGACAAAAAAGTATAGAAATATGGCTCTCACTGTTTAGACATGACACCCTCATCTAGCCCTTGAAACCTGGAGGAGAAAATTGGATTTCCTTCCTTCTCAATGTCAAAAATCCCCGCTTCTATTCTGGTCATATTTTCCCAGCTTTCTCGCATTGCCCAGGTTGTTCAGATGATGGGAGAATTCTTCCCCATGTCTCCAAAATGAAATCCTGGATTCCATTTGTCCTATTAATCATTTTCTCAACCTGCCCTGCTACGTTCAATGATTTGTACGCCACCAGGTCCCTTTGCTCCTGCAGCTGCTTTAGAATTGTACCCTTTGGCTTACATTGCATCTCCTCATTCTTCCTCTCAAAATGCTCAACTTCACATTTCCATGCATTAATTTCATCGGCCATATATCCATTTACTGCACCAGCCTATGTCCTTCTGAAGTTTATTATTCTCCTCCTCACAGCTCATAATACTTATAAGTTTTGTGTCGGCTGCAGATTTTGAAATTGTGCCATGCACACCAAATACAGATCAAGAAAAGTACTGATTCTAATACGGATTTCTGCGAATCTTCACATATACTTTCGTTCATTCCAAAAGGCAACTATTCACCATTATCGTTTCCTGTTGGTCAAGAAACAACTGGGAACTTCCAAAAATCTCAATAAAATTTGCAATTGGGCAGAATGGTGATGTGTGATTTGAATACAAAGGCACATTGCAGTTACACAATAGTTAAAAGCCAAGGTATGTAGGTGAAGGATCAGAAGTAGACAAAGTAATTTGAATGCTGAATTACAACCCTGGATCAGAAATATATGCCACCCCAAATGATATTGTCTCACATCAAGACTTACCTTACAATTTTTTCTTGTTACCAGTAGACCACAGATTTTGCAACCAGTCTAATTAATCTATGAACATTTTTGCCATCTGCCATGTTGAGTTAGTTTACATCAGGTCTAACAATTAATGATTAATGTGCTCAAAACATATAAGTTTTAGTGATTGTAACAAGGTCAGCCAGGTGGACATCATGGAATGAGTTCCCTGATTGGGCCAGGTTAAGAGCCCCAATCAGGGAGCCCTGGCTGACAGATAAAAACAGGAGTGTCAGGCATCTTATTCACTCTGAGAGCTGGCTCTGAGGAAGCTGTATCAATGTCAAGGACTTTCCACATCTAAATAAAGGGTTACTTGGTGATGGGATACTGGCCTCTGGAGTTATTTCAGGTTCCTTAGCATATTCATCATTTCAGGTCTTTGGTCTTATGGTTCAGGCCCTTGCTCTAGATTCAAATCTTACTCTAAGACTTGTTGGTAATTGAAGAACACAGACATTAAAGCAAATGCCAGGGCCAAGCCTCAACCAGATAAGTGGGTAGGATTAGTATCAGGAAGGTCACCAAGCTATAAACCCACCTGCCAAATTCAAAACTAATGATTGATATTGACAGAGCATTGTAGCCACCCCATGTAATATGGGAAAACCTGTCAGTGTGTGTACTCATCAATTCAAACAATACAAAATATCAAATATAAAATAAAAGTAGATGATGCTGGAAATACTCAGCAAGCCAGGCAGCATCTGTGGACTGAACATTTTCTGTTATTTCAGATTCCCAACATCTGGAGTATTTTGCCTTATTGTTGTAATGGAAAGTAGCACCATTAGGTCACGTAAAGTACCATCCAGGTTCATTTACTGTTAAAAATTTATATAAGTTAAGAATAACACCGTCAGGATTTTCTTTCTGCATGAGTGAAATGAAGAACCCTTTCCATTTGCATTGATTTTTAATCTGACTTAACATTCTATGCCAATTGTCTTTGATTTCCAGCTTTCTGTTTAACTATTACAAACTAATACAGTGATCAGTGTATCCAGAAAGTTCAAAATACCTTGTACTGTTTGGCAATATTATGAATAAGAAAATTTGTCCTAACATTGTCCACATTTGGCACTAGGATCGATCCATAATCTTGGATGGCATCTACAGGATAAATATACTCCTCCACCTGTGTGCTCCAGTGTAACCAGTTCCCTGTTGTAAAATGAAAAAGAAAACACTTTGAGAATTGCTTCATAAAATGAAGGGCAAAACATTTGATAAACAAAAAAACACTCAATTGGAATATTTTGAGTGAAAAATAATTAATTTTAATTGTATGGTATCAACTCTCCCAAACAACTTGCAGGACAAAAATAATTCCTGTATTCTTACCATCACATTAAGCAAGCAACAGCAATGTAACTTCAGAATCATACATATACCAATTGTTAAACATTCACTTTGTTTCTACATAGGAAACATGTTTGATGCAGTTTCAGAAATAACTAGAAGATAATAAACACCACCATGTATCAAGATGTACTAAATATAAAAATGAAGCTCTCTGTTGGTTGACTTGTTTGTACAATTGCCAGTTCCCCTTTATACTTAGAAAAACTTCAAAGACTAAAATGTATAAAAATTGTACTTACGCTTGTTGATGGGCTAAAATATAGGCTAGATTCTAACTTTGTTTGGATTCTCCACCTGTCCTTACTCCTCCAATATCAAGGGCATGTGTTCGGAGGGTGCTCTAAGATTTCTCCAGAAAATATGTATTCTCTTTAAAGGCCTCCATAGAGTCTGTCTCACTTCAACCCAGCCTTCTAAATGTCAAAACTTCATTAAATTGAGGTGATTAATCCCAAGATTATTGATCACCATCTCTAATTGGAGTACATGCGTTGGAATGCAAGGAATTTATCTTTTCTTCACCCCATTTGAATTTCTGAAGGCCCCACCTTGGAAGACAAAGCCAGGACGAGTCAGGGGAGGACTAGGGCCGGGAACTAAACCAACTACAGGTACAGGACTGCTGATGCAGCCTTACTGCTTTCATCAGGCCCCATGTGTTTCACAATTGCTTCCAAATAACCATAATTTTGTAATTATCAAGTTTTAAGTTCTATAAACATGCTTGAATATTATTAGAGACTCACCATCAGGGCCCACAAGGTAGTCAAACATTGTTTCTTCACCAGCTAAAGAAATTTCGGGCATATCCAATTTGATGCAAGTATGATTTCTCAACCAACATTCCATCTTTTTTCTGTCATCCAGCTCAAGAGTTCCACCAATACTCCACATTATGCCAAAGATAAACAATCGTTCTAAGTTCTGTTGGTCTAACTCGCCAATCTGTTCCTAAAGCAGAACAGCAATGATAGTGCTAAATTAAGTTCAATTTAAAGTAAAAGTCTGACTGTACTTCTTGATATCTCTGGATCACCAATAATGTAGACTCCAAAGAAAAAATTGTCATGTACTGCTTCAGGCATCTCTGGTAGCTTGAGTCACCAACTCTAGTTACATGCATTCATTGCAAAACCTCTCAACTTTACCTGCTCAACTATTTCAAACAGCTTTCTTCATTGCTCTGAATTCTTTTACTAACAATGAATCAAAGTCTTCAATGAAAATTAATAAAACACACTCCTCCATGATTTTTCTCCCAGGTAATAACAGATGTGTCCTGAAAATTAATCTTTAATTCCTGGGGACTCCAAGATAATCCTAACAGGTTGACAACACTTAATACAGTCAGCAGTACTCCCCATGAAATGTAGATCTGGTTTAGGGACATACAAGTCTAAATCTCAATAATTAAAATTGAGAATAGTCATGGCATGAGGAAGACAGCAATATGTTTATTTGTTGGATATATATGAGCTTAAGAAGATGATTGCTTGGATATCTGAACAGCAATAACAATAAGACTATACCCTTAAAAATGCTCCTTATTCATTAATGTTTCTTGGTACTTTATAGCTATTTGATACTTCTAAATGATGAACACTAAATTTCATGTATGTATTTCGAGGGAGAAGAGATAGTAGTTCTTAAGATTTAGATCTCTAACTGAATAACATGGACACCCTCTAAGATTCTTGGTTGAAGAATTACAGAATTATTACAATGCAGAAGGAAGCCAGTCTACACCAGTTCTCTGAATGAATATTTTGTCTTAATACTATTATTCTGCCTTTTCCCCTGTATATTTGCACATTGGTTGAATATAAACAAATCATTTAATGCCCCCTCGAATGCCTTAATTGAAGCTATGTCCACCACATTTTTGGGCACTTGCATTCCAATTACCCACTGTTCACTATGTCAGTAAAGTTCTTATCTTATCACATTTGTGCTCCTTTTGCAAAACACTTTAAATCTGCACCCTCTCATTCTTAAAGTCATAGAGTCATACAGTTGTACAGCACGGAAATAGACCCTTTGGTTCAACTCATCCATGCTGATCAGATATCCAAAATTAATCTAGTCCCATTTGCTAGCATTTGGCCCATATGCCTCTAAACCCTTCCTATTCGTATACACATTTGGATGCCTTTTAAATTTTGTAATTGTACCAACCTCCACTTCCTGTGGCAGTTCATTCCATACACGCAACACCCTCTGTGTGAAAATGGTGCACCCTTAGGTCTCTTTTAAATCTTTCCCCCTCTCACCTTAACCCTCTAGTTTTGGAAACCCTACCCTGGGGAAACGACCCTGACTATTCACCCTATCCTTGCCCCTCGTGATTTTGTAAACTTCTATCAAGTTCTTGACCCTCTTAGGAGCAGGAACAGTTTCTCCCTATTTACTCTATCCAGAGCGTTCATGATTTTGAAAACCTTTATCAGATCTCATCTTAGGCTTCTCATTTCCAAGGAAAATAGTCCCAACTTCTATTGGAAGCTTCTATTGGAGCTACACACATAATTGCAGCTGAGATCTAACTAGTGTCTTATATAAATTCAGCATAACCTCTCTACTCTTGCACTCTATGCCCCTATTAATGATGCTTAGTATACTGCACACTGGAAACCAATTTCAGCAAAGTTTATGGGAATACTTGGGAATTATTTTCACAGAATAGGATGCCTTGAGAGAAATTAAAAGTACCTTTTCAGAAGGGTTAGTTCTTTCACAACCTTTGAAGTCTGTTAGAGATGAACGTAAAATTAAAACCAGGGAAAATAGAATTAGGGCAGGTGAATTGATATCACCCAAAAGTAAGAATTATGCCCAACTTTGCTGGCTTATCAAGTTACAGAAATACTTTCCCCATTTCTTTCTACAGTCTAACATTTAAAAAAGTACAACATTGGTGTTGAGCAGTTTTCATCTGATTATCCTGTCACTTTCCTATATGCACAAATTCGGGCATATGGTTGTGCCAGTATCCAAGTCTGCTAGAACTTATTGCACACTTTAAAATGGGAGTAAGTCTAGTTTACACATCAATTTCCAATCCTCTTTTCCTGAACAACATCCTTTATTCTCCAAAAACATGGGAATAATGAGTCAACACAGAATACAATAAGCAGAAATGATAATGATTTGAATTTGCAGATGTAAGCATGGAGTGCAATCACAAGGAATTAAGTAGGGATTGCCACAGCATCAGGGTACATAGGTCCTGCTAAAATAGATTCCACTATGGACTACTGCTGGATGAGTGGTTATCCATATAATCAGTTTTTCAATCAATCAGGTGATAAAAAATGTAATCCTAACAAATAGTCTGAGATTAAATGGCATACCTTGGAAGGTAGGAGTCCTTGCAGAATGTTAATACTTTGCATAATTACAAAGGCTTCAAGCATTTTCATCTTTTGATTTAATGACTGTATGCTAAAATGGTAAAGTTCTGGGAACACAGTTGCATACAACTCCTTGAGAATTTCAGCCTCATGACGTGAACGTAACTTTAACCAACTCTGTTGAAAGAAAATAATTAAGTTCTAAGTACAATTTGCTGTCTGTAATACTCAACAAAGAGTTTCAGATCAGATTAGACTACCAGTTTTCCTACAGCTACTAGAATATGAAATGCTGTGAACATCATCTACTTCGAGTCACACACTCACACAAGTCCTAGTGATATGCTAAGAGCTTCATTGAATCACATAGAGCTTTATAGATCAATAGAGCTCCGCTTTAAACATGTCTAAACAGAGTCATCCTAATATTAGAGTACATGAACTCCCACTTAGCATGTATTCTAGTAAATCAATTGATTTTGCACATTTGTATCATAATGAGCAAAATACACCTAGAAAAAGGGGAAAGGTTAATCAGTTTTTATGATTGTATTTGCAGATCTTGGAGAAGCTTTCAGATTGCTGAAAGCTATAGTCATTTACCTCTAAGATAGGCCTCCAGTCAAGCACTGAGGAACTCATGTACACCATCCCATTCCTGGAGACAGTGGCAGGAGATGCATTGTCAATGTTGTGAGGTTCAAAAACTATTTTACAATTTGGTGCCATTGGAATACGATCTCCATTTGCCAGAGTGAGAGTCTTGTTGTCATCCAGGACAGAATTAAGATTTTCTATCCAAATAGCATCAACAGGACCATCTAGTACCAACCAAATGTGGTCACCTACAACATATTCATCATAGATTTAAATTAAAAACAGATTAATAGCACAATGTAACAGCAAGACAGAGAACTTCTGGAATTATTATGTCTCTAAAATTGTTAGAACATGCTATTTAATCTCAAATACTTGTATATAATTGATATCCATGTGTATAGATTAAATGTTAAAACATCCACATTTAAAGGAATGCTTGTTGTCCATATCCTAAGGCAAAACCTCAAAGCAGGCAATGTCTGTAATACCTACCTTCATAACTTTCTTTCATTGGTCTCTAAATTGGTAATATGCATTTTCCCATTTCTTTCTCTGACTGTATTTCTTAAAATACTATAATCCTCTAAGTCAGCTGAGTACCTGATATGGATGTCTGGCATGGGGGAGGGAAAAATGGGGAAAGAACCAGTAACATTAGATTTCTAACCCAAATCAATTCCATCACAAGTATTCCATGTAGGGTGAATGACATGTACTGCACAAGACAGTATTTGCTGTACAAGTTACTGGCAAAAGCAAAACAAACAGGGGTCCATTTGTTAGACAATTCACCCCTGCACACGTTCTTCTGTTTTGGATTCCTAAAACTGGATGCTTGGGAATAAAAGTTTATAATCAAGAACACAATCTATTATGACAGTTTAAAAGGACCATCACCAAAACAGCTGAACTTTCATTTAAATGTTTTTGGACCATTCAGACCTTGTAATATATTTGGGAGGTCCAATGTGTTTATGATATGAAATGAAAAATAACTCCATCTCTTCACAGATTGAGTATACACCAAAAATCAAGTCCATCTCTCCATTAATAACGGTCTACATACTGGTTACGACATGTAGAACCCTTATGTTTGGTAATACAAACAAAATTCTTTGAAAAGCAAATATTCATTTATAAAGGACTGAAATATCTCACATATTATTCCATTTTCCAGACTTATTCTTATACCTTTCTTGGCCCTGAGAGTTTTTCTCCACAGTGTAGAAAATATTCCATCAGTCCAGTCATTGGTTGCAACATCGAGATGGCCAAACATTTGAGGGGCTGTAATTGCTTTGGGATTCATCCGCATCTCTCTGTGAGGCTTACCACACTCTGTTCAGCATAAGACAACAAATTAACTAAAATATTGAAGAAAAAACTACTGCCTTTCAGAAATGCTAATGACTGCAGCAGGAATAAAATTTAAAAATGTATGTCGGGCATCTAATTGTTGCAGTTGGAATAGTCTTTGCATCTCTGAGCCCAAAGTGAAATATCTGCCCAAATGAATTTAATTAAAATCCATTTTGAATTTTGCTCACTAAAGCAATTCTGAGCAAAATCGATTTTGACAAACTCACGGCAATTTCTCTTGGCAATAAATAAATAAAATTAAACCATCATAATTTGACACAACATAATATTCTCTTTGGAATTATCAATGCAGAAATTGAAAATTCTCCTCAGTGTAGTACTTGTCTCTCTTCTGAAGCTGTTATTAAGGCACGTCTTCAGGCATCATGCAAGGAGCTATACTCTACATCTACATCTAATGATGTTGAAGGACTGCTGGTAACATTCTCTGTCTGTGCATGGGTAGTGGATTAAGGAAGCTGAAGCCATTCATTAGGCACACCAATTGATATGCAAGAGCTTTCCAAAGACTGTGTGGCCTTTCAACTTAGTGAGAATACTGGAGCACACACAGATTTAAAGACGTATGTATGCAAATCACTGAAGGTAGATGGAGAAATTGAGGGGATTGTTAAAAAGGAAACAAGATCGTTGCCCTTATCAGTACAGGCACAGAAAACAGAAGCAAGAATATTACGTGGAACCTTTAAAAACACTGAATAGGCCCCAGCTGGATAATTGGGTTCAATTCTGGACACTACACTTTAAGAAGATACCAAGGCCCCAGAGATGGTGCAAAGGAGATTTAGAATGGTACCAGTTATGTAGAGAAACCTGGGTGTCCTCCTTATAGCAAAGGAGGAGAAGAAGAGATTTGATAGACGTGTTTTTAGACATGAATAGCATTGACAGAATAAAGGAGAAGTTTCCAGAGGCAGACAGTTGGTAATAAAAAGTCACAGATGTAAGGTAATTGCCCAAAGTACCAGGGCTTCGTAAGAAAAATTTATACTGAGTTGACGTGGTCTTGAACTCATTGTCTAAAAAGGGTAACAAAAACAGATTCAATCGTAACTTTGAAAATGAAATTGGTTAAGAACACAGAACATAGAACAGTACAGCATAGTACAGGCCCTTCGCCCCACGATATTGTGTCGACCTATTTTCCTACTCTAAGATCAAACTACCCTGCATACCCTACATTTTACTATCATCCATGTGCCTATTCAAGAGTCGCTCAAATGTCCCTAATGCATCTGACTCCAATACCACCGCCGGCAGTACATTCCACACACCCACCACTCTGGGTGCGTGGAATACTATTATAAATACTATTCTGCATCCACACAGCTGCTGTTACTTTAATGCTATCAGATTTATGTTTGCAAACAGATTTATTATGTAAAGATCCTGTCAACCCAAATACGAGTTGGTTCATTTCCTCTTATATGCTTCCTCAATTGGATCTTTGCTATGTGGTAATTTTGCCTACACGAGTCTACTACACAAGTGTGCTATGGAAAATATCTTACCGAGTATTCTGTATACACTCCAGCTGGATCAGACAACTTCTTTAAATTTTGTCACCATTTTAAACAGAACTTTACCATAGGGGTTGAAAAGATAAATCCAGGAACCCACCTATACCAAAGATCTACTTCATCAATTAATACAGATTACATGTTCTCTTTCAGGGTGATGTATTCTTTCACACTCTTCCTCAACACCGCTTATGTCCTTTTTTGATTAAGCATGGTGCTCCTTAATAAACTACAAAGGGATTGAAATTGTATTGTGCACGTTTGGTTACAAAAGTATAAATAAGTTTGTGTGAAATTCATGAGATCACCATTTAAGCAATGACCTTAAGCCATGTTCAATTAATGTTCCCACAAACTCACAATGGGGAAACTGAGTACAAGGTACAAATCATGAAACATGATGCAGGTTAAACAATTGTAAATCTCTACTTGCATAACCAGTAGAAGCAAGTAACACATTCTTCTCTTATTCACTTTACCACACACGGTATATCAACAATTTAGCATGCATTGGTTATTTTTCTACTTTAACGCAACTAGACATTTTCACAGTCAGCACTACAATTTTTAAAAATGGTTGTTTTTTTTTTTCCTTATTCATTCACGGGATCAAGGCATCGCTGGCTAGGCAGCATTTATTGCCCATCCTTAATTGCCCAGAGGACAGTGAAGAGTCAACCACATTGCTGTGGGTCTGGAGTCACATGTAGGCCAGACCAGGTAAGGATGGCAGTTTCCTTCCCGACAGGACATTAATGAATCAGATGGGTTTTTCCTGACAATCGACAATGGATTCACGATCATCATTAGATTTATTGAATTCAAATTCCACCATCGGCCATGGCAGGATTCGAACCCAGGTCCCCAGAACATTATCTGGGTCTCTGGATTAACAGTCCAGCGATAATACCACTAAGCCATTGCCTCCCTTTGTGCCAGGAATATCTTTACCTGTCATAGCCTTCATGAGGGTATGAATACAAGTTGTCTTTCCAGCACCACTTGGGCCCAGCGTCATCATACCATGTCGTACACTCTGCGTTTCAAACAACTGGATAACCTTCAGTCTCCATGGTGTATGTTTTACTAGGCCTCCATCTTCAATCTGAAAACAAAGTCATATATAGTTGTTAAATAATTACTACCTCTAAAATTAACACTCAGTAGTATTTAATTTTCATTACTTAAATACACTGAACTTTTCAAAATGTATTCAATCAATCCCATTTTCTACTTTGGAATATTAATTTGAAACTGCCAGGCAATTCACCAGGAAGGCATTCTCTATTACAGAATGTTGCTAAAAGCTGTACAAATAGCTCACACCAGTACCTGTTTGTCAATAGCAGCTTCAAACTCAGGATAACCAGACTTATCCAACTGAATACCAGCAAACAAATCCTCTATCAGGCTGAGAAATAGTGGCTCATCCTCATCAATCTGTAAACAGAAGTCAGAGAGAGTGAAATACTAATACTAATACCTCACATGCACACCATGGGTTGAACGGACTTCAGCAATTATTTAGGTTCATGTTGTAGACCAGAAAAGGAGGTTGGCCCCCAAGCATCAGTGCTGAGGCTACTACCTCTCCCTCTTGGGCTGACCTCCCACTTCTAATCTGGCAGCACAGTTGATGGTCAACTAGAAATTCGAGATCCAAACATGCTTTAGGGCCTTGTAAAAAACAACAAGTAATACTTGCTGTGTTTCAGGAAGGAAACAACATATTTTTGTGCTTTGCTGTGACTTCATTCCATGGAGTCTTGCATTATGTCATAAAATTTTACTGCAAGTTTTCTTGTTCTGGTTCAGCAGTCTACTGCTATCAATCTATCCTCAGTTGTCTTCCATAATGTTTTTAAAATTTTGTAGTCAATTATTTTATGTATTTTTGAACCAAAATGATTTAGGTTATCATGAGTTGGTCACACATATGGGCCTAAAATCGTTTCATAAAAATTACCTGGTACATTCCCCCAACATACTGTGTGTTTGGAACTCACACCTTCTTTACACAACTTCCACCTCTTTTACCAATTGTCAGTGATAAGATTGTTCAGAATATTCAACTCTCTAAGGCTTTGGAGTAGATCTGTAGCTCGGGTTGTGGGTGTTGAGATTGGTTGGCTCGCCGAGCTGGTTTGTTGTTCCGCAGACGTTTCGTTACCGTGCTTGGTAACATCATCAGTGTAGCCTCATATGAAGCGTCGGTGTGTTTTCCCGTCTGGTTTTTAAACTCTGGGGTCCGTTGCGATGGATTGCCTCACTTCCGGGTTTCCTCCGTAGTGGAATGTATATGGGGTCGAGTTCAATGTGTTTATTAATAGCATGCTTCGTGGAGTGCCATGCTTCCAGGAATTCTAGTGCTTGTCTCTGCCTAGCCTGTCCCAGGATCTTGGTGTTGTCCCAGTCGAAGTCATAGTTCTCCTTGTCCATGTGGATTGAGATGAGTGACACGACCAATACTCACTCATCTCAATCCACATGGACAAGGAGAACCACGACTTCGACTGGGACAACACCAAGATCCTGGGACAGGCTAGGCAGAGACAAGCACTAGAATTCCTGGAAGCATGGCACTCCACGAAGCATGCTATTAATAAACACATTGAACTCGACCCCATATACATTCCACTACGGAGGAAACCCGGAAGTGAGGCAATCCATCGCAACGGACCCCAGAGTTTAAAAACCAGGCGGGAAAACACACCGACGCTTCATCAGAGGCTGCATTGAGGATGTTACCAAGCACAGTAACAAAACATCTGCGGAACAACAAACCAGCTCAGCGAGCCAACCAACCTCAATATTCAACTCTGTATGTGAGGCTATAATATTTTAGCATTTTAACACACAAAAAAAACTAACTTATGGCATAAGTTGGGGTAACATAAATGCCAGCAAAACAAATAATTAGAAAATCAAATGACCAGTTTGGAAAGATTCATATCTCGAAGGACTCTCATGACAATCGTAGATTCGGTATCTTCAGGGCTAGCTCGCTTGACAGCACCAAGCGTTCGTAAAACAGATAAAATATTGCGAAGTCCAAAATCATAATGAACCTGAAACACAGAGACAGTAATCGTAGTAGAGGAGAGAAAGTTAATTTCTATACTTATGAATTGCACTCAAGATTAAACTTTAGGATATTCTGTTAATACTCTTCAATTTGCATGGTCAAGTATGGGCTATAAAACTGCATTGAATTCTCATTTATTCTTTATTTCTACTTTAATTTTTAGGCACACTAATGCCAGGGATGTTAATGTTGTGGATTCAAACTCTTCCCTTTACCCAGTTTTGCACATTGCATTCCTAGGCTAGATGCTGTATAATCAGATGTAAAGTAAAATTTTATACACCCAATGAGATGCCTGATGCCCAATCTCAGAATAGCAACAAGAACTACATCAGTTTTGCACTTTCTGTCATTTCACAAACATGCTAGATTCTGGTTTGAGTGTAATTGTTAATTAGTTCTGAATTAGTAACAATTGAGACATTAGCCATGCTCTCCAGGAACTGAACTGAAACTATTTAATCTCATTTTACATGGCATCCCAACAGTAACTGATACTTCAGTTCATAGTTATCTCCAAGGAAATAAAATGAATTATGAACCCAATGATTTGGAAAATAGGGTCCATGTCAATCTTCAAAGAATAGCAGGAAAATCCTGCTGCTTACCCACACTGCTATAACATTATCTGGTTATTTATCTCATTATTGTTTTTGGGCATTGCTAAGTACAAAATAGTCGGCATATTTGTGCACTAAAACTAGTGATTGTATTTCTAAGTATTTTATATTACGAGATGTATTTCTGATTATGGAAGAAGATGGTAAGAGGTAGAGTGGAGCCAATCACAATCTTATAGATAAGGATCGCTTAGAAGAAGGGGGTTGGCTGCGTACTTTTAATTTGTCTTAACTAAGGAGATACCTGAAACAGTAAAAGATCTAAAAATTAATAAAGAGGAAGTGTTATAGTGAGGCTGATCTTACACTTATTAAGTCACCTAGTTCAAATAAGACGCATCCAAAAGTCACCATAGTCCCAGAAGAACATAGGGATGCTCTCTCATCAGAGAAAGATGACTGGTGGTGGTTTAATCTGAGGGTCACCCCACCTCAGACGAGGGGAGAGGTTGAAAAGGAGACTTCTTATGGTAACCTCAGCTGGTGCAGGAATTGAAGCCACATTGTTGGCATCGCTCTGTTTTACAAACCAGCTATCCAGCTAACAGAGCAAACAGACGCCCATGATCCAAGGGTACAAAAAAAAAGAGGCAAGGGTGGAAATGACAGCAGCACTGCCCATAATCTGCCAAATCTCCTTAGATATAGTGGTGGTTCTAGAGAACTTAAGAATTGAATATTTGATAATCTTATACAAAAGAGGATTAAACTAATAAGTACTGGCCAGTCAGTTTAATATCATCAGCTGTGGAAAAGCTTTTAGAAATGATAATCTGGAACAAATTAACAGTCAAAAAGGTCAAATATGGATTGTTTACGGAAAGTCAGCACAGATTTGTTAAGGACAAAATCATGTCTATGATAACTTCTTTGAGATTTTTGATTAAGTGATAGAGAATGTTAATGTGGGTAATGCAATTGATGTGGTATACATAGACTTCAAAGACATTTGATAAAGTCCATATAGAAGGCATGACAGCAAACTAAGAGTTCGCAGAATAAAAAGAATATTAGCAGCAAAGAAACTGGTTGAATTACAGGAAACTGAATGCAATGCTAAATGATTAGCTTTCAAACTAAATGAAAACAAAGTGCAGTTTCCAGGACCAGGGTTAGGCTTCCTTTTTTTACTGATATACATTGATGATTTAGACTTGTGTACAGGACAAGATTTCAAAACTTTCAAATGATACAAAATTTGGAACATTGCACACTATGAGAAGGAATGTAAAATATTTCATAAGGACAGAAACAGTTTGGTGAAATAGGAAGATAAGCAGTAGATGAAGTTTGAAGCAAAGAAGTGTGAAATGATTCATTTTGCTAGGAAGAAGGAAGAGAAGCAATACAAGATAAATATCAGATTAAATAGTGGTTTTCAAAAGAATTCGACAAATATGTGAATGGAAAAAAATTATACAGTTATGGAGAAAAAGTGAGGGAGTGATACGAAGTGAGTTGCTCTTGCAGAGTCAGCATAGACACAATGGGCCAAATAGCATCCTTCTTTCCCGTAATCTTTCTACGATTTTCCTGAGTGATGTGATAAAATACAATATAAGTATACATTCTTCTAGTCAATAATTTGGCCATCCAAACATTGATAAGTGGGATAAAAACAACAAACAAATATGAATACAGTTCTTGAGCACAGTCTAGTGACTGGCTTAGTTTAATTCTGTAACCATATAGAGAACCTTCTTAAAGGTTAGACAAGATTTTACATGCCTAGCACACAGTAAGCCTGAATTAAGTACAGCTCAGCTCCCTAATATATTTTCTGGTTCATTTGCAATAAACCAGTTGCCAATCTGTTGCTTGCTATTTTTGACTAACAATCCTTTGCCTGTAATGACTGCTGTTGTCCCAATGAATTTTCAGTTTGAGTTTTGGGAGCCTGATGCATCAATGAACTTGTTGTAATGCTTCTCCTTTATTTATATCTTTTATATATTTATATCTCCAGGAAACGTGACTGAGAACAGTCACCAAAAGCTCCTTTAGGTTCAACCTGAGAAATTTACAGAGCAAAGGTGAATGTTGAGGAGAAAGCGCCCAGTTCAATTTCTAAATCCACAATGGAATGAAAATTTTTGACCATTTATTACATCAGTAAGTCAGCTCAACAAAAATGCTAAACATCTTGCAAACATTAACACCACAAGAATAAAGAAACTCCAATTCAACAGAACAGAAAATAGCTCTGGAATATGTTGCCAGAAGTATAGTGCAGCATAACATACATTCAAAAAAGCAGTGTGCTGATAATACTTTATTATTAGCTGTACTTCATTTGAATATGCAAGATTCTTGCTTTATTAGTTTCTTCTGCACATGCACTATTCTTGAATAGGGCTGTGATACTGGAAACTTTCCAGCCCTCTGGAAAAACTTCAATATTCAAGAATATTTTAAAGATCACATCCAATCCTGCAGTACCATTTCCATATACAAAAATGATGGAAGATTGTGGCCAATGCCTCGACTATTTCTTTTGAGTTTCTTTGATAAGCTAATGTGTGCGCCCTCAGGACCTGTTGCTTTTATCAGTAATTCTTTCATTACAAGTTTCTTCCTGCCTAATTTCTCCACTTCTTGCTTGTACATCTTGGGTTGAACTGTTTTGGTCTCGTAAAAACTGAGGTGCAGTACTCATTTGATATTCCTGCAATCCCTTCACCCCATTTCATCTCAAGTCATCCCTATCTTTTCTTTAACCATACATTATTTTAAAATTTGTATTGATAAACACAATTACTATTTCTCTTTAAGTTCTCTTTAAGTCTTAGCTCATACCATCTCTTAGCCCTTTTTGCTTTCCTTCTGGAATATGTGATCCATGCAATATTCTTTTGCATGATCAGCCCTTGATTTGGCAAATGTCATTGTTGTTAAATCTCATTTTAATTTCTCTACTCATTCAAGGACCACCGACATATTGTGCATTATTTTATCTTCAGGAAAGTTATTAAGTTTTCAGGGATTCAGGCTGGTACACTAACCTGTTTGGAGAGCTGCTCCTCACACAGTTTGTAAAGCATGAAGAACTTGCAAGCCAGGGCAACATTGTCTATGAACCCACAGCTTGCCAGCTTGACACGGATGATGATCTGTCGATCAGGTACCATCATAGCCACTGACCGGAAATTAATCTTGAGGTTTTCCGGAAGTTCCTGTCGTCCAGCATATCCTGGGTTCTATTTAGTGGAGGAAAGCTTCAAATTTTATTTTCAGCATTAAAATCTATTTTCTGTTAAATATATTACATTCAATGGTTAAGAAAGACATCATGTTTCTATTAATTGCAATTGCATTGTGGAGTTCAGGTCCCAATCAGACAGAAACCCTGTTTCCTTTGTTGATTTTTGTTTGATTACAACAGTAGCAATCCTATTTAAAATATGTACTTCATGGCTCCACCACTGACCCTCAGTAGCAGCAGTGCACTATCTACAAGATGCACTGCAGAATTTAACTTGGGGTCCTTAGACAGCATCTCCCAAACCCACGACAACTTCCATTCTGGAAGGACAGAAGTAGCAGATACATGAGCACAGTACATCTTGCAAATTCCCTTCAAAGCCACTCCCCAGCCTCACGTGGAAATATATTGGCATTCCTTCACTGCCATAGGGTCAAAATCCTGAAATTACCTTCAAAAAGCATTGTGGGTGTCTCTACCGCACATGGACTACAGCAGTTCAAGAAGGCAGCTCATTACCACCTTCTCAAGGGCAACTAGGGATGGGCAATAAATGCAGGCCCAGCCAGTGACACCCACTTACCATGATTGAATTAAAAAAAGGGATATGACTAATAAAGGAAGTAATGCCAATAATATAATAGTCACCCCCTTGCAGCCAATAATTATTCTTTCAATTTATCAATAAAATGAAGTTTGTCACATAACAAAAATGATTGCTTCTCACCATTGTAAGAAAGATGCCAAACTCTGGGTTCATTTCAATTGTCTCACTGTCTGTAAATATAAAACATTTCCTGCGTTCCTTTTTGCAAGTAAGGATGATGGCTATTTGCTGAGCAGCTACCGAAAGTACAGGCAAGTCAATACGATTGAATTCATCAAAACATCCCCAAGAACCTGACTGTGCCAGTCCTAAAAATAATGATTAAAAATAGCATAGACCAATTCAATTTCATTGTGTAACAGGCAGTCGCCACTGGTCAAATGGTCATTATCTTATATCCATTACCTTTGAAGATTCGGCCAAGGCCTCGGAAGTCCATTTGATCCGAACAGTTGAATACAACCACATACTTGCCCAAGCATTTGCCCATGTCTTTAACTGTTTCGGTTTTTCCTGTGCCAGCAGGGCCTGTGGGAGCACCACCCATATTCATCCCCATTGCCTGGGCTAAAGTAATGTAGCACCTAAAAAGAAATTACATTATAAATTGAATTGAAAGTATTCAGTTCTTTAGGAAATGTAGTTTTGAAGAGAATTGGCCAATACCTGGTGGCAGAATCCAAAAATATAATTCCATGGACAAATGAGAATACCACTTGTAGAAGCACCAGTTAGCTAGTGTTTCTTTTATATTTGATCAAAATGGTCATCATAGATCATACAATCCCGACAGCGTGGAAACAGGCCATTCAGCCCAACAAGTCCACACTGCCCCACCTAAGAACATCCTTCCAGACCCATTCCCCTAATTTCCCATGTCTAACTCACCTAACCTAAACATCCCTGGGCACAATGGGCAATTTAGCATGGCCAATCCACCTACCCTGGACATCTTTGGACTGTGGGAGGAAACCGGAGCACCCAGAGGAAACCCACGCAGACACAAGAAGAATGTGCAAACTCCACGCAGACAGTTGCCAGAGGCTGAGATCGAACCCGGGTCCCTGGTCCTGTGAGGCAGTAGTGCTAACCACTGAGCCACCATGCCTAGAACTTCCTGCAAGTGTGATGTGGCCAACAACTAGTGAACATTAAGCAGGCTGCCCGAACCTCCTGTGACAAATTTACAACAAAGTTTGTTGGAAAGCTGATTTGAACACTCCGCAGCAAGGATAGCAGAAGTACAAGAGGTAACAGATAGCTCTGCAACAAAAAGTAATATTTTGCAAGTATAGTTGATTGATCAGATTTCCAATGAACATTGCCAGCATTTATTTTAATTTAAAGTTGGACAAGCATTCTGTGTTTAAAATTGGTGTTGTGCTGTTTGAGAAATTATAGTTTCACAATTTGGGAGATGTCCCAACCTGCAACAACAAAATTTATTTAACGTATTCCCAAGATTCCAATGATACCGATCAAAGTATAGTTTGCATTGGGCCACTCAGAGGAAGGTAACTGCACTTGTTAAAAAGTTATTCACAAACCATTTCTTCCAAATTAATAATTGTTTTAAATGACATATTTTTAATGTCGGACTTATCTATTCTCAATTTTAATTTTTCATAGTTTCTACATTCCTCAAATTTTTTGCCCTCCTCCATTGTGCATAGCAATTTTCAACCGGTTCTCCTTGTTCTACAATTTTCAGATAATATTCCTCACCAATCAGAAACTTGTCAGTACAGCTGCCCAGCACAGGTATAGCAGGTCAAATGCCCTCCTCTCATGCTGTTTGATTCTATGATTCTATTTTATAATCTATTTCTTTCATTTGATTTTTGATTTATCCAAGACCTTACTTATTTGCTGAAAGTTAAAATATTTCTTTTCAACATATTACAGAAGAAAGGCATTTTATAAAAGATCCTGAGAGGACGTGACAAAATGGTTGCTAAAAGGATGCATACCTTTATGGGAGAAACCATTTAAGGGACACCATTTAAAAATAAAGGGACTTCCATTTAAGACGAGGAGAAATGTGTTCTCTTGGAGGGTTATGAATCCTTGAAACTCTCTTTGCTGGAAAGTGGTGGAGGCAGAATCATTGAATATTTTTAAGACACTATGTCATTGTAGTAACAAAAGCCACTTATTCCATAACTTGCTGTGACTTTTTCACCTTAACTTCGAAGAAAATATGTTATTACAATGGCTGTAGGAAATTCCGAGCCCATGTATCACAATTCTGCCACTCAGAGTTTAAATATTATTTATGGCATTTTCATATTTGTAGAAGATTTTTCAAATGACAATTTGATTCTGCCAAGAATCACAAGGAACCAATATCAAGAGTAAAAATGATCTTGTGCCAATTATCACAGTGTGCAGTTATATTGCAAGTGCAGAAAACAGCTGGATAAAATAAAACTAAATGCTTGTGACGTACTTTACCATAAGATCATAAGACCATAAGACATAGGAGCAGAAATTAGACCATTCGGCCCATCAAGTCTGCTCCGCCATTCAATCATGGCTGATAAGTTCCTCAACCCCATTCTCCCGCTTACTCCCCGTAACCCTTGATCCCCTTGATTATCAAGAACCTATCTATCTCAGTCTTAAATGTATTCAATGACCTGGCCTTCACTGCCTTGTGTGGCAGTGAATTCCATAGATTCACCACTCTCTGGCTGAAGAAGTTTCTCCTTATCTCCATTCTAAAAGGTCTTCCCTTTACTCTAAGGCTGTGCCCTCAGGTCCTAGTCTCTCCTACCAATGGAAGCATCTGCCCAACATCCACTCTGTCCAGGCCATTCAGTATTCTGTAAGTTTCAATTAGATCCTCCCTTATCCTTCTAAACTCCGATGAGTATAGTCCCAGAGTCCTCAAACGTTCCTCATATGTTAAGCTTTCCATTCCTGCGACCATTCTCGTGAACTCCTCTGAACCCGCTCCAGAACCTTCCTGAGATATGGGGCCCAAAACTGCACACAATACTCCAAATGTGGCCTGACCAGAGCCTTATAAAGCCTCAAGAGTACATCCCTGCTTTTATATTCAAGTCCTCTCAAAATAAATGCCAACATTGTATTTGCCTTCCTGGCTACTGGCTCAACCTGCAAGTTTACCTTGAGAGAATCGTGGACTAGAACTCCCAAGTCTCTTTGCACTTCAGACTTCTGAATTTTCTCCTCATTTAGAAAATAGTCCATGCTTTTATTCTTCTTACCAAAGTGCATGACCTCAAACCTTCCCATGTTGTACTCCATCTGCCACTTCTTTGTCCACTCTCCTAACCTGTCGAAATCCTTCTGCAGCCTTCCCACCTCCTCAATACTACCTGTCCCTCTAACTATATTTGTATCGTCTGCAAACTTAGCCAGAATGCCCACAGTTCCTTCATCTAGATCATTAATGTATAAAGTGAAAAGTTGTGGTCCCAACACTGACCCTTGCGGAACACCACTTGTCACCGGCTGCCATCTGAGAAAGACCCTTTTATCCCCACTCTCTGCTTTCTGCCAGACAGCCAATCCTCTATCCATGCTAGCAGCTCGCCTCTAACATCATGGGCCCTTATCTTACTCAGCAGCCTCCTGTGCGGCACCTTGCCGAAGGCCTTCTTGAAGTCCAGGTAGATAACATCCATTGGCTCTCCTTGATCTACCCTGCTCGTTACTTCCTCAAAGAATTCTAGCAGATTTGTCAGGCATGACCTCCCCTTGATGAAACCATGCTGACTTTGCCCTGCTTTACTATACACTTCCAAATATTCAGAAATCTCATCCTTTACAATGGACTCCAAAATCTTACCCAAGACTCAGGTTAGGCTAATCGGCCTGTAATTTTCCTTTTTTTGCCTTACTCCCTTTTTAAACAGGGGTGTCACGTTAGCGATTTTCCAGTCCTCTGGGACCCTCCTGACTCTAGCGATTCCTGAAAAATCACCACTACCGCTTCCACTATCCCTTCAGCTATCTCCTTTAGAACTCTGGTGTGTAGTCCATCTGGTCCAGGTTATTTACCCACCTTCAGGCCAATCGATTTTACTAGCACCTTTTCCTTGGTGATGGCCACCATACTTAGCTCTGCCTCCTGACTGTCTTGAATTTTTGGGAGATTACTTGTGTCTTCCACCGTGAAGACTGACGTGAAGTAATTATTCAGTTCCTCAGCCATTTCCTTGTTCTCTACTACTATCTCTCCACCGTCATTTTCCAGTGGTCTAATGTCCACTTTTGCTTCTCTTTTGCCCTTTATATACCTAAAGAAACTCTTACAGTCTTCATTTATATTACTGGCTAGCTTACCCTCATATTTAATCTTCTCCCTCCTTTTTTTTTCGTTGCCCTCTGTTGGTCTTTGTAAGCTTCCCAGTCCTCTGGTTTCCCACTGCTCTTCGCCACATTATATTCTTTCTCTTTTGCTTTTATGCTATCCTGATTTCCTGAGTCAGCCATGGTTGCTTCATCCTCCCTGTACCATGCTTCTTTTTCCTTGGGATGAATTTTTGCTGCGTCTCTTGAATTACTCCCAGAAACTCCAGCCATTGCTGTTCCACTGTCTTTCCTGCTAGGTTCCTCTTCCAATCAATTCTGCCCAGCTCCTCCCTCATATTTCTGTGGTCGCCTTTATTCAGTTGTAATACCGTTACCTCTGATTCTATCTTCTCCCTCTCATAGTAATTTGAAAATATTCAGCAAAAAGAATAAAAAGCTGCCACAATGATGCCACCCGAAGGTTGCAGGAACAGCACCTCATATTTCGCTTGGGAACCCTGTAGTCCAATGGTATCAATGTGGACTTCACAAGCTTCAAAATCTCCCCACTCCCGACCGCATCCCAAAACCAGCTCAGCTCGTCCCCGCCTCCCTAACCTGTCTGTCCTTTCTCCCATCTATCCACTCCTCCCACCTCCTACCTACCAGCCTCATCCCTGTCTCCTTGAACTGTCCATCTTCCCTGGACTGACCAAACCCCACCCTAACTCCCCACCTACACTCACCTTTACGGGCTCCATCCCCACCTCCTTGACCTGTCCGTCTCCTCTCCACCTATCTGTTCCTTTATCCATCTTCCATCCGCCTCCCCCTCTCTCTCTATTTGTTTCAGAATCCCCTTCCACTCCCCCATTTCTGAAGAAGGGCCCAGACCCAAAACTTCAGCTTTCCTGCTCCTCTGATGCTGCTTGGCCTGCTGTGTTCATCTAACTCCACACCTTGTTATCTCAGCACTATGTCTGTTTGGACCAATAGCACAAAGCAATTTGCTACATCAAACTGGACACCAGGTGCCCTGTGTGGTAATGAAGAAATGTTTGCATATAAATGTGTGGAAATAAACAAATGCATGCAAAAAAGCTATTCTTGGAGCTTAGAGAGAAGTTGGTTGAGAGAAGGATGATGGTAACACATGCTGCACAATAAATTGAACTCTTTGTCTGCTCATTTGAGAGGGTTTGGTAATTGACGCTCAGATTTGGTGAAACAACTGGTACTGGATCTGGCTTTCTGCAACTTCAAGGATAAAAATAAGAGGAAAAGAAAAAGAATATCAGAAAAGAGGGTCAGAAAGTAGAGTTACTGATGTACCAGGAACAAAAGACTGGAACTGAGTTGTGCAATCTGCTGTCAGCTTTAATTCTTGGAGCTTAATGGGATCAGGGCTTATTCAAAATAAACTACAAAATGAACCAAATTAGTCCATTCACCTTGAATTAGCAAATGTAAAAATATCTCCTGATAGAATCCTGAATAATACCATTCCAAGTTACTTTGTACTTGATAAGAATAGTTAGGCGGTAACTTCTCAAAGGTAACTAGAGATGGGTAATAAATGCTGGCCAGCCAGTGATGCCCACAGCCCACAAGTGAATTTAAAAAATGGACTGCAAAAGGCCACAAAATGACATGCAGAAAAATGTGTTTTGGCCATGCATTCCAGGAACACAATGCCATCATTCAGACTTCAGCTATTCAACTTCAAAAGGAGCAAAGTTTGTACCTGTCAGTGAGTGGAGTAATAACCAATCTATCAGTGCACCCCAGAAACTCATTTTGATAATGAAAATCCACATCAGTAATTGATATCTGCATTTTGTCAGTATCTTCAATGAAATAGAACCTGCACTGCTTCAACCATTCAAAATCAGTTGGAGATTTTATCTGCATCCTGTACTGTAAGAGATTAAAAGAATGAAAACAGTACTCAAGTCGTAATTATTATCCAAACAAGGAACATCTCTATCCCTGTTAAATCAAAATTAAGACTGCTTTTATTTGTTGATGGCTGAAAACAGTGGACTCGATGTAACTGCGATCAATGGTCAGATTCACAGTAAAGGCAAAAAGACATTACCCATTAAATAGAAGTTAGATATATTTTGGCTCTTTATAGATGGTTTTCTATACAAACTGCATGAAAATTCACCTCGTACAACCTAAACCACCAAAAGTACTGAAGACACCCACATTTAAATGGACAGGAAATATATCTGTGCAGAGTAGCAAAATACAGATAACAAGAAGAGAAAGGGAAGAAGGGGTACAAAAAAAATTCCTCGGAATAAGATATTTTGATTTAGGTATGCTGAAACTTTTTGATAGGGTGATTAAGAAGGAAGACAAAAATTCATATCACTGTATTTCCCAAATCCATTTTTTGAAAAATTAAATATTATACCAATGTTTTGGATGGATATCATTTCAGATGACAAAAATAATTTAAAATATTTGTTTTGACATAATTTATATTCTGATATCCACCAAAAAGTTAATATATGTACAGATTAACAAGAAGAAAAACTGTTGCATCTAAGGTAGAGTAAAACTATTTACCAGCTGATTGAAGATATCTCTTTGATGGACGTGGATTGTGATTAGAGTCTCATACTTCACACGCTCTTTAAGATTTAAATCTTTGGTTGTCCTATCAATCAGCATATTAAGAATTTCCAAAAAGTACTGGTTTGTTGTCTGCATGATTTTACTGTCAACCTTTGAAAGTTTTACGGCATCTTGAACATCTCTAGTCCAAATCATCTGAATTCCAAGAAGGCCAATCTGTGACGAGCATTAATAACAATTTTAATGAGTTCTGCATTAACAATCTATTCACCAACAATCAGGTTAGTGATGTTACAGCCTTAGTACAAATGTTCAGAAATGAGCTGAATTCCATAAGTCAGGTGACAGTGAGAGTCAAGATAGTATATGATCAAGCATGACATCCACGAGTCCTCATTCCACTAGGATCTGGAAAAAAAATTATGTTTTCTGAAGTCACAGTTAACACAAAACAAAGCTGGATATGGTTGTTGGAGGTTAATTACCTTAGCCCCAGGATATTACTACTACAGAGGCTCCTCATTATAGTGTCCTCGCTTCAGATATCTTAGTTGGTTCATGAATGACCTTCTGTTCGTCATTTAGTTAGAATGGGAATGGTCACTAATTATTTCAGTGTCGAGTCCTGTTTGCACATAATGAAGTTGTCCATCATCCAATGCAGCAAGATTTGTATAGCATTCAGTCTTGTCCTGATAATTGGTAAGTAATTTGTGCTACACAACTGCAGTACTGATCTAGATGATGTCTGGAACATTTCGGGTCAGGTGCTGGTCAAAGTCAATTTGTCACATGCTATTGGTGCCTGCAAATTTAACTTGGACATCCCAATTATGTTGAAGTTATCAGCAATAATGGTACAAAAGTTAAGTTATGGCTGAAGGAGGAACACTTGTCATTCAACTTCCAAAGATCCTGTGTGAAACAAGCAACTGCAAGACCTTGGTGGTCATGTATGTATTATGCTAGCCTGTGCTGAATGCAATGTGAAGTTTATATTTGATGTGGAGGCTTGTGTTGAGCTGAAGCCACACAGAAATGCAAAACCTACACCAAGTCATTGCACATGCTGAAACTGAATGTGGATGACAAATATAGGAATGACCCTGGTTAACTCTGTCTAGCATGTCTCACTGCATGGTGAAGTGTGCTGAGCCCTCAGCTGCAAGGTATGCCACCAATGACTGTTCTGAGATCCATGAAACTCTTCCATTCCTTCTATTCTTGTTGTAAGTCTATCCACTGACAGTCATGGGCCCTGCTGCTGGTGGCGTGTTGGTTGCTGCGGCTGCCTACCTAGGAAAGTGAAGACAAATGCAGGAGGAGCAAGACTGATGACACAAGCCCCGGCACCACAACAAGCTGGCACAGAGAATCAGGTGCACCCAGCTCATGGAGAGATCGCAGTCGCACGGACCCTTACAATGTGTGGGGTGCTCAAAAGTTCAGAGTATTCTGGTCTCAACTCAAGTTCCTGAACATAAGCAAGGTACAGTGCCAATGCAGACTCTGTGTTCCTGGAACTGTGATGGATGATACAGTGGGACCTGAGGGCTGTAGAAATGTGAGGCCACCCTCTCCCAGTAGCTGTGAAGGTCACTACTGCACTGAACATTTATGCGACTGATTCTTTCTAGGAAGTGACAACTGACCTGTGTGGGATCTCTTAATCATGCAACCACAAAGTATCAGGATCAAAACCATATGTGCAAGATCAGACCAGTTTGTTTTGTTCTCAAGTGATGAGGTCAGCTAGATTCAATAACATTGCTGGGATCCCCCAGGTCCAGGGTGCCATTGACTGCATACATGTGGTACTGATAAGGTCATATCACAATGCTCTAGAACTCATCAACAGGGTTCCGTTCGATAAATGTTTAGGTGATCATGCTAACACTTCCTGAAAGTGTGTGTCCGCTACTCTGGCAGCTGCTACAACTCCTACATCCTGGAGCGCCCTCATAATCCTGGTATGTTTGAGGGTCCAAGGCCCTTACAAGGTTGGTAATAAGGACTACCTGAAGCGACCATAGCTCATGACACTTTTGCACAACCTTCTGACTGATATGGAATGCATGCAGACCAAGCCTCAACCAGGACCATGATGGAGCAAACAACAGGGCCTCTGATGATGTGGTTCCATTGCTTGGACCAGTCTAAGAAGTCCCTCCAGTTTAGTCCAAACAGAGTCTGCTGCATTATCTTGACATGCTGTGCCCTGCACAATTAGGTCTGGCAATGAGATAGATGCTGAGGAACTGAGAGTGCAAGGTCAGTCTTCCAAGGATGAGGACACTGGGGACAAGGAAGCTGTTCTTGTCCATGAAGGCTTCAGCTGTACGGGTGTTACAAGCCAGATTGTACCTCACAGATACCCAGTTGCAATAAATGTGGGTTGGGTGCAGTAGACAATCATACTTTGTAAAATAGTTGTTGGTCAAGATGCTTGTTGCGAAGTTGGTAGAGTATTTGTGGACTGGGAGGCAGGACGTTTGAATTTGGTGTTTGTAAAATGCTAGGGGGAAAGCAGTACGTGGTTCCTTTAAAAGATGGTGTGCTTTCTATGCTTAGAGACTCAAAAAGGATGTCTGTGGGCAGCAGCTTGTGGGTTTGCAGGTGAACAGAGCTCCTGAATTGGTACATTTGTATCAAAAGGCTGCACAGTCAGCAGGCCATGCAGCAGTTTTTTGTTTTGTTATCAAGTCAACAAGTTTTGAATTTAGCTATTTAATTTGCACCAGGCATTCAGATACCAAAAACCAATTAAATTTAAATCCGATGGTTTTGACAATAAAAGGCCAAATATATTGTAAGGAATTTTGATATATCATCAAGGGTATAAAAGAAGTGGCAGTTGGGCAAAGAGGATGGTGAACTGCCATCTGCAAGAGTTAACAGCTCTCAAGAGAAAATTGCTAGCTCTCACAGTCTTCTCTAAGTTTTAGAGAAAGCACCATCAAAATCAAAGGCATCTACAGCACAACTAGTTAATATTCCTGACAGAAGAATTTGTCAGAGAAGGTGTTCCTGACAGAATATTCGACAGAGAAGTCACAGAACATTCCAGAAGACAGGTAACCTAGCTGTAATTTCAAAAGACTAAATTCTATTTTAAAACGTTTGCTTTATATAAGTGAGACTTGTATTTATTTGAACAGCATACCATTAGAATCTTGTTTTAATCGGGAATGGTTAGTAGTTAGAAGGGTTATATTTGGTTTGTTAATAATTCAGTTAATTTGTTCACTGTTAGAGTTAGATAAATAAATTGTTACTTGTTGATTGTAAAGTGACTTTCAAGGGTTAATTTTACTTCACCACTCGAAGTTGCTGAAAAAACGGATTACACCCCTTCTCACACTCCTTTTAACGGATTATAGGGCAAGGCACTTCTTTGGTTCTTTTGGTTTTAGTTGTCGGGGCTGGAGGGTTCAACCCCCACTTTATAATATGCTGAAATCTTTTTGGCATCTTGGGAGCAAGGTTCAGCCTCTCTTTGCTTTTCTTGTGTTGCCTTGTTTTTGGCCAATGGTGTGTCTGTTTGTAATGTTTCCCGACTGGACAATGATAAGATGCAGGTCTACAGTGCACACTGGGGACAGAGTATCTGACTGAGAGGGTGTTCAGACAGGATGTAGCTAAGGACAAGTAAAGTCTGTGGCGTGATAATTAAATGCTGAGGGAATGTCAGCCATGCCAGCTATGTATTGGAGTATTGCGTACAGTTCTGGTCACCGTATTATAGGAAGGATGTGGAAGCATTGGAAAGGGTGCAGAGGAGATTTACCAGGATGTTGCCTGGTATGGAGGGAAGGTCTTATGAGGAAAGGCTGAGGGTTTTGAGGCTGTTTTCGTTAGAGAGAAGAAGGTTAAGAGGTGACTTGATAGAGACATACAAGATGATCAGAGGATTAGATAGGGTGGACAGTGGGAGCCTTTTTCCTCGGATGGTGATGGCTAGCACGAGGGGACATAGCTTTAAATTGAGGGGTGATAGATATAGGACAGATGTCAGAGGTAGGTTCTTTACTCAGAGAGTAGTAAGGGCGTGGAATGCCCTGCCTGCAAAAATAGTAGACTCGCCCACTTTAAGGGCATTTAAATGGTCATTGGATAAACATATGGATGATAATGGAATAGTTTAGGTTAGATGGGCTTCAGATTGGTTTCACAGGTCGGCGCAACATCGAGGGCCGAAGGGCCTGTACTGCGCTGTAATGTTCTATGTTCTATGTTCTATGTTCTATGTGCTGTGGGCAGTGCAGCTTTGTGCCATACTCTTGCCAGTGAGGGACAATGTCAGATTGCCAATGCTTGTCCAGGCGTACAGTGGCCTTTTGAAGATGGCACAATTGCGAAGAATACCAGTCTTTCAGTGAATATCTGTTCAGCAGTGCGTTGTTTTGGGAATGGCACCTGGTAAGATGGGGTGGAAATTGAACATGAAAGAGGCCATAGGAATGGGGTAATTAATGCGGCAAGTTGGTAAGATAGGGCTAGAGAACTACTAGGCCTCACAGTGAAAAAGCCTTCAAAAAAAAACCTGATGCAACTTGCACTTTGTCAAAAAAATAAGATTTGGCTCAATGTTTTTTTCTGGTTTTCTTTTTAGATGGCAGCTGTTTATTTTTCTGCCAATCACACCTCCCCTGCAGTCATCAAATTGAGGGATAGCTGATGACTCCCTTTGGCTCTGCTCCATCAATGTTTTGTCATTTAATATCTCCCCATCTTCAGTCTTATCACAGATCTTCTATCTTGTTTTTTCTACCACGCCCATTTCATCTCGTTAGGAGCTAATACATTTCTATCGTTTCCAATTATAATGAAAAGACACCAGAAATATTAACTCGTTTCTCTCTTCAGACATGCTGAGTATTTTCTAGCATTTTCCATTCTTATTTCATATTTCTAGCAACCTCAATATTTTGATTTTGGAGCCTTTGCCGATTGCTTTGAATAGCATTGGGGCAGGACTGGAGGCGTGAGGGTGAGAAGGGTTCCTTCTGCTACAGTACTAACCACATGTTCAACTGTGAGAGATTAAGTGAAGGCAGTAGCTGAAATATTGAGTACTAACACATCACAGCTGACTGTTGCTATGCATACTTTTGGTACATGTTCAGCGCGGGCGCTAATACCCTCACACTCATGAAATTTGGTGTGATGTGCCCCATCTTAGTGACCATGAGGGCGATTTTGGAGGTGGGCCCAATCCTTCTGTCTAGGATCTTCTTCAGACAAATAAACAAATAGGTTGTTGCAAACAGCCTTGGGGTCAAATAAAATGAGCATCCAGAGTTCATTTGTGATTACCATTGTAGATTGCGCCAAAAACTAAATTATAATCTGAGCTTTGCATTTTGTTTCCATTAGCATATCGACAGAAATCAATGCTTACAGATCAAAAACCTGATAAATGTTGGTGTCCTATCTGAACCCGAAGCAACAAAAATTCAGCTCCCTACTAAATTATTAACGTATGAGAAAATCATGTTCATGGCTGTATATATATTTTAAAAAACCTCCTTTCTGAGCAATAAATCTTGGTGATCCAGCCATTAAAGTTGAGAAAGAATTCATTCATTTATAAATTTGGATTACAATCAGCTTTCAAAACATGTTTTTTAAATTGGTTGAGAACAAAATAACATGCTAATTAATAGATTTCAGAACTTACCTGGGCACAGGATGTATTCAGGAAGTCAATAAGATTAAAATGTTCTTCCTGTATTACATAGGCAGCATTCCGAATAATACCATGAAGTGAACTTTGAGACTCCTTAAGCAGAGAATTCAGCCAAACTTCAACATTTCCTTCTGTTATAACTGGTTTATCAAGTTCAATCGTGTCCCCTTCCCTGGAGCACACAGCCAATATGCGATCATAGATCTGTATGTAAAAATGTGTACCTTTGGCGCAAAATACTGGATTGTGATAGGAACCATATTTCCACAGTTTAATACATTGCTGTACATTGCACACATCTGACACCACAATTATAAAAAGACATCATTTTACTTAATCTTTTCATAAAAACTAATTAGATAAGTTTTTGATTGGTAAGAATTCCTCTAGTTACTAAAGATGGAAATCAATCCAAGTAAATTGGAGTCTTGCCTGCTGACTGATGAGCCAGCAACAGCCCTGTATTGCCTCCTTATGGGAAAACCTGCCACATCAGGTGCCAGTTTGACACTTGTGGTCAACAGCAGGCCTGCCTTGGGATTAAAATAAAACTTGAGGGGTGGAAACCCAATTCCCCAAGAGCTGCTAGCCAATTAAAGGCTGACACTTCCACATTGTCCTCAGTGAGGAGCAGTGGTAGTTTCCAGCAATATATCCAGAGACCAATAGCAGTAAGAGACCCACACCACAGGGAGGGTGGATGGGGTCACAGGATGGGATTCACTGGTTGGCATTACTAGAGAAGAATAGATTGTTCTCAATATGTTCATTTTTCAGACTTCCCACATTGTGACTACCACAAACTTATTAAATACTAATGACAGTGATATGGGGCTCTTAAGTGGACATTTTTTGCCCAATCAATTTAAGGTCCCTACCTGCTAACTTGCGTTGAGGGACGGCATAAATTCTATTCTAAGTGCATGACATTATTCACGTATTATGAAGATTTTCATTGACAAAATTCATTGCAGAATCATAAATATACTTCAAACCTATCACCTCTATCACCATAAAGACAAATAGGCAGCAGATCCATGGTAACAACACCACCTGCAATCCTGCAATTACCCTTCCAAGCCAAATAATATCCTGACTTGGAACCATATCGCTATTCTCTCACTATCACTGGGTCAAAATTCTGGAACACATTTCCTAACAGCATTATGACTGTCCCTGCCCCCAAGGACTGCAACTCAAGAGGATAGCTCACCACTGAATTCTCAAGGGCACGTAGAGATGGCCAATAAATGTTGACACAGCCAGTGACACCAACATCCTATGACCAAATACTTTAGAAAAAATTCTGAAGGAATCTATTTACAATTATTCACTGTCAATAAGGCCTCGAGGAATTCTTGCCTCTGCACTTTGTCAGCCTGATTCAATTAACAGCAGTGTCGTTACTGATTCAATTTTCATGGTTCCAAGTTCAAGATCAGGATTTAAGCGTAAAATTTAGACATTGCAGTGTTTTATTTGAGTGACTGTCCTTTGCTTAAGATTTTAAACTGCAGGTGGAAGTCAAAGATCTTTTGACCTTGTTCAAAGAATTGCAGAATGTTCTTTCAGAATCCAGCTCAACCCTCTTCCTTGAAACAACATGAACAGAAAAGTTGGTTGTGAAACTTAATTGTGACCATAATAGGTGAGACAATGAGGGAAGGCCCCTTATATGTTGAGGGGAAGCCTGCTTCCATTTTACTGGCTTGGCCCTGCTTTAAATTATTTGAGCGATGGTTGTTTAATTAGAAACAGGCAGGTCTTCCATTTATCTCCAGGAGGATTTCCAGCCTCATAGAGCTGAGTAATTGGATGTGGGCACCTCTGCACACTGGTAGTGCCAGTATGGGTGGTGAATATTGCTATTGCTAGGGGGAGATTAAAGAAGGCAGAGTCGGAGATAGAAATGAACTTTCAGGTATATCTGGAATTTCACTGGGGCAAGGCTGATAGGTCCTGATTGGGGAGTTGAACAGGATGGACAAGTAGGACATGGAAAGACAAAGCTGTGGGAAGGAGCCTCTAAGTGACACTGGAGACTGACGAGAGGAATCCCTCCTACTTATAACTGGCCAGCAATCCACAGGGTTAAACCTAGCAGGCTACATGTTCAAGACTGGCCTCTACTGCCTCCCAATTAATCAAAATGGTAGTGGATGAGACCCTTAATTGAGAAATAATTGCATCTCTCCCGCTACTTGTAAAAGCAAGCATGGAGCAATTTGTAGATATACAAATGTTTCCCGCCCAAAGATAGTGAATAAACTTCAGCCCAGTGTCTCCTAACTTTGCGAGAATGACTACAGTCAGTGTACTTCAATGTAATTAATTGCATATGAAGTGTTTTGTATTACTTCTCTTAGACCTGAGAAGGAATTACATTGATACATGTCTTAAAGACTCTTGTGGTGGTAGTGCCCCTACATCTAAACCAGGAGGCCTCGGTTTCGAGTCCCACTTGCTCTAAAGATAAGTAATAACACCTCTGAACAGGTTAGTTCAAAACATCTAGAAACAGGTCTTTCCATTTATTAACACGATCTCAGCAATACTATATAAAACCACCAGAGGCTGTTTGTGCACTTTTTAAAAAATATCAGAAAGTTTGAAATTAAGTAGTGCATTTTAAACTCCAAAGTTTTCTAATAAATATGGTGGACTATTCCAAATCACTTTTGCTCTAATCCAATCACTAAAAAGAAATGTTACATGATTGTGCAGCTAGAATATAAGAAAGGCAGGAGCTTAAACTCTGAAAACCAGTGAACAGTGATGATGTGCAGATAAGGAAATTAATTATATATATACACAAGTGATAAATTTGAATAACTTTGAATTCAAATCTGCAACAGCACATATAGGTAGCAAAAGCACAGCAATGAAAGTGAAAACTGGAATTAGTGTAAAAGCAACAACCAAAACGAGTTATATTCAGACAGAAAAACAGAAATAGCTGGCAGCATCTGTAGAGAAGAAACAATTAACATTTTGAGTCCAGTGACAATCCTTCAGAAATTCTATTCGACAGAATCCTCCAGAACCCTGTTCTGAAGAAGGGTCACTGTACTCAAAACATTAATTTCTCTCCGCAGATGCTGCCAGACCTGTTGAGTTTCCCCAGCAATTTTTCTTTCTGTTTGTTTCAAATCTTTAGCATTTCTTTTTTAATTTGTTAATGGAAATGTGGGCATTGCGGCCAAGCCAGCATTTATTGTCCATCCCGAATTGCACAGAGAGCAGTTAAGAGTCAACCACATTGCTGTAGATCTGGGGTCACATGAAGGCCAGGCCAGATCCCTTCCCTAAAGGACACCAGTGAACCAGATGGTTTTTCCAACAATCAACAATGATTTCATTAGATTCTTAATACCAGATGTTTTTAATTGAATGCAAACCTCACCATCTGCTGTGGTGTGATTCAAACCCATATCCCCAGAACATTACCTGAGTGTCCAGATTAATAGTCTAGTGACAATACCGCTAGTCCAGTGCTTCCCCTGTGTTCTGCAGTTCTCTGTTTTATATTTAAATAGATTTAGTATGAAAGAATATCTAGATACATACTACAAGGGGAAGAACTAATTCCAAAACTTGTGAGATCAGATAATGTCCTTCCTTTACAAATAGCAGGTATCCATATCACTAAGAACATGATCAGTGTGCCAACTGACCCTGGAAAAATCAGTTGCAATTCAGTGGTTTTGGTTTTGCAAGGGCCCCAAATTTAATTTGTTTAATGGAATCATATATTGTTTCATAAATCAAAACCACAATCTCAGTTTAGATGCCCAGCTGAGGTCTATTTCTGCAATTTAGCAAGCAGCTCCAATTCTATGATGGCTCCAATGAGAAATAGAAATCGGGTGACTTCCCTACATTGTGCGTCTCTGACAATGGTCTCCGTTTTATGCTTTTGGCCTTGTATGGAGAAGAAAGAGGCTTCAACCCTGACAAAGCCCAGAGTCGTGGGCGGATTGAGTGCAACATAAGTGCCAAGGAAGTACTAATATTCTCTGTCATGTACACAGTTTACTCCATGGACAGGCTATAGACATCATCAGCTGCAATACTCAAGGCCAACAACTCTTCTGTGTTTTGAAAGATACTGATATAATCATAGAGTATAGCACAAAAGGAGGCTATTCAGCTTATTGATTGCAGCAAATCATTCAAAGAGCAATTCAGTTAGGCCTACTCTCCCACTATTTACTCAACATCTGAAAAGTTTTTGTCATTCAAGTTATTTATCCAATTCACGTTTGAGCTACGATCAAATCTGCACAGGAATCCTGTCAGGCCATGCATCCCAAATCCGAGCCACTCGCTGCATAAAGAGATTTCTCATCATGTCTCCACTGGTTCTTTTTGCCAATTACCTTGAACCTCTGCCCTCTCCATCAAGAATAGGACAAATGGCAAAGTGGAAACAGGAATGTGAAATGGATCAAAAAGTTTAAATGTTATTATTTTTAGTTAAATGTAATGGCAGAATCACAAAAATGCCAGAAGGAAGTGATTTGCCTATTTTGTTTATTGTGCCAGTGCTAATTCTATACATTGGGTACCTACAACAATCCAAACTTTCCCATCTCTGCATGCCCTGCAATGGTGCTATTTCATTACATGGGGTTAATTTCATAGTAAAAGACCCTGAAGGAATATTTTCTTATATTAGTTACTTAAACAATTCAAACTCACCTTCTCATGGAATAGTACCATTTTAATATTGTCAAATACATGAAGCAAATGAGCTTGTATAGTATGCGAATCGGAAGCTTGTCCCAGAATTTCCAGCAGAGTAGGGTCTGATACAAAGAAGAACCTTGGAAACACCATGCGCTTCTTTTCCAGATAGCTGTTATGTAATAGCAACAGGAAAGAAAGTGACAAATATGTCATTAAAACTAAGCTTTGGTTTGAACACTTACCATTCCCCATTGGGAAAAAATAAACGAGTAAATATTTTGAATTACGGTAACAAGAAAGAATCACAATCCAAATCAGACAAGAGAATACAAGACTCTAGGAAAACCTTTTTACATCGCATGAAATGCCAGCATTGTTTGGCAGAGGCCTGGGAAGAAATAATATGAGCAAGGACCTAGAAATATAGAATCTCACAGCAGAGAAAGATGCCTTTTGATCCAGCTTGCCCATTTTAATTATTTGAAGATCTATCCAAAGATCACTAATGAAAGGGAGAGAGAACAGTGCAGAGGACTGAAGCATTCTCACTTGCTTGAAAAGCAGGAACAGGCTGTTACACCTCTGCTCTTTGCAGCCTGGTTATTCATTTTAACGTACCTAAAATCCCAAACTAAATATCTCAATTTTTTAGTCACAATTATTAGTAATCTCAAAGTTAACACTATTTGCCACCATTACAGCATTTACCCAGTTAATGATTTCTGACACATTTCAAGTTGTTCTAAGAGATGTGGTAACAGATGGACCATGGCTTCTTCTCCTGTACAGCACTGAACCACGTTAGGAATTTCATGGGCACGGCTCATGATCTTCATCCACGACTTATCTATGTTGGAAAATCTCTTTGCTTCCTGTTGTGACATGAAAGATTTGGTAGATTATCTTTGGAATTTTATAAAGGTAACATTTTAAGATTGAAAATCCATCACATATAATTTTGTTCCTTGTACTGTTTTAACTCTGCAATCCTTTCAAACTCCTGCCTTATATATGCTTATTTTAAAATTTTACTTACATTATGAGTTGTAGATTCTAACATTGTTGTTTGGGCAAAGGAGCAGAAAGTTTATTACAGATCTCACAGAATATAGAAAATATCACATTTCAAGCAGCTTACATAAATCTGGAACAGAGAAACTTATGTTTACGATGAAAGAATTCTTCCCTAGCTGTATAACTAAAAGTTACAAGATTCCTAATGTACAGGGAACAAAATGTGATTGATCTCTAAAAAGAGGTGCAGAAATCACAATACTTAAATATCATATGCTTGTTGATCGTGATGCAAACATCACACAAGCTTGGGCTACCTGTCTATTTCAACAACTTCAGCATCAAGCCAGAACTAACAGGTCTTCAAGCAGAGGTGCAGTTACAGGAACAGGTGCTGGCAGACATGCAAAAAGTGATTCAGATCTGGAAAACTTTGAAGAATGGCACAACGTGGGAAAACACAAGCTCCCAAATACGTGGGCACTATTGTGAAGCTTTGGTGGAGGCAAATATAGAAGAAGAGATGTCATCTATCTATAAATGGATTGAAATCTTTTCATTCCTATGTTCAGAGAGCAGAGAATCACAATAGACAATGTCAGGAGTGAAGTCTCAAGGACCTGATTGTAGTGCTGCAAGACATTCAAGGATCTCATGCAAATGACCAAAGTTAATGACTGTACCTTCCATTGTCATATCCTAGCAATTGCACCATTTCATTGCACACTGTTCATTTACCACACTCCCTTCACAAACCTACCAACAATCTCTGTCAATCAGTCCACAACCTTGACATTCACCTTTCACCACATCCGCACACACTTAGGACTGCTGCATACCTCACACTTCTGTCTCTCAGCATGCTCACATACTACCAGTTACTCAAGCATTAGAACCACATCCAAACAGTTTGAACAACGTGCATTAGTACCCTTCCCTGTCTCTTACAGGACAAGTTTCAACCAGCAGGCTGCAGCAGGACCTAATTAGAGGGGACAGATGCATCTATATTCATGAAGGAAATAACAATTATTGTGATGAATAGAAAAAAACTTCAAATGCCTTTTAAACATTGTAATTGTACCTACACCCAGCACTTCCTCAGGAAGTTTAAACCACACGTGAACCACTCTCTGTGTAAAAAAAAAAATTGCCCCCATATCTTTTTAAAATCTCTCTCCTTTCACCTTAAAAACGTGTCCCCATCCTAGAGAAATGACATTTACCATTAACCTTATCTACATCCCTCATTATTTTATAAACCTCTACAAAGGTTGCCTCTCAACCTCCTACATTCCAGTAAAAACAGTCTCAGCCTATCCAGCCTTTCTGTTCAATTCAAACCTTCCATACTGGGCAACATCCTGCTGGTCAACCCTTTTGACACAATGTTAGATTGAATCATAATGCAGCTGGTCAGAGGACTGGTCAAAGTTTCCACTGCAGCACAAGTAGCAGTCAGCCAACATTTGACATGTAAAGAAAGCTTGCTGTGCTGCAAGCCCATATTGCTGTCATCGTGATTGTTGAGTGTAGTGTGCAAATGAGCCTGCAGAGTGCCATAGTAGCTTAGCAAACTATTCTCCAATAAATTACTATGGTACAGCCTCAGGAGAGTGGCAGCGGATCCATGGAGTTTGAACCTGCTGTTCCCTCTCAGGAAAAGGGCATTTGTGCCTTTGACACTCTGTCCTCAATGTTGCCTGTGAGGCAGCCAGGCCAGACTACAGTCACTAATGCCAAGAAAGTGCAGTGTGCAGCCAGGCTTTCCAAGATCAGAGCTTCTGGAGGTCATCCTCCAAGGCTATCTAGTGTCTCTCCCAGTGAAAGTGAAGAGCCTTTCATGCTGTAGCCACTGTTGACGCTGCATGACAGTACTTGATAGTGCAAAGTCATATGGAAGACAGGTATTAAAGAATTCTTAATATTCATACTTTTCAAGACAAATCTGGGTCTCATAGCGATAGTTTTATATTGGTAAATTGATTCAGAATACTTATTTCCTTATTAATGTGCAAAGGTCTTAACATATTGCTCCTCACTGACATTCAGGAAAGAAAACTAATATCTGAACATCCTGAGTGGAAATGGTCACCTGCCCCACCCCTCAACTTCCTCCTCCAGCAGCCTGTCCTACTCTACAAGTTAGGGTGCATTCCTTGGGAAATTCCTATTACTGCACCCACATATGAGAGGAACTAGTTTGTGCAGAATCTTTGAGGTTAGCAAAAGGTTCTTCAACTTCATACCATTCCCTGTTGACTTCTGCAGCTTTAATTTACCATCAAAAACACCAAAACACTTACAAGACTGAATCAAAAGCCAGAAGAAGAATCAATCACCAACTAACTTTTCATGAAAGCTTTAAATACCAATAGTGGTGAAGTGGGTATGAATATGGCTCTCTTAATTATACATTAATTTCTCTGGAGAATGAAACACTTCTCCATTAGTAAGCCAAAATGAGTGAGCTTTTTGTTTAAAACACACTTATTCTCTTAACTACAAGGTGTTGATTGATATAAGCATGCACCTTTCTCACATTCTGCTGTTAATGTCCTTGTAATTGATATCTGAGAGATAAGTGATTTCCCTCCAAATCACTTTCCTCTTAAGATTCTGCAATTTTTCCTTCCACTTTCTTGCTTGAAGTATCTGTGTTCCCAGTGAGATCCCTAGGGACCTGAGCAGGTACATACCTACACTTGGTACTAAGCATTAATACATTGGCACTGATCCCGTGAGCCCATGTCCTCAGTCGCTTCCCTGAGGCTATTTGATATTAAAAAAGAAAATACCCCATCAACTGAAAATTTTGTTACTTTGTCTAGTCATGCATTTCCAGGTGAGAATTTTATTGTAAGTAAATTATAGTTGACCTTTGGAAGCTGCTTGGCGATGTCTCCACCCACGAACACTGCTTCCAGATATATCCATAGGTTTTGTACAATCAGCCAGCTCTCAATTATATCCGTGGTGGATGATAATTTATGTACCCACTTTTGAATGCGTGCTTTGAATGGAACATTGTACCTGAGAGAGCAAAATAGGCATGTCAGATGAACTCACTGACAATCTGGATTAATTTACTGTCTTATACTTATTTTTGCTGTACTGGATGTTGAGGAGAATTTTACACTGAAATTGTTAATGTAAATTTGAGCAATGCATTTTGAATGATGGATACATAAGCTTGACATCTATACATAACTGTCAAGTGATGTAAGTTTTGTACCTGTTTATTTCATAATATATTTATTTTAGCAATTGCTAATGGCACACAGGAAATTTAATCTAGGTCTTAATACTGCTAATTCATAAACGTTACAGAACTAATTTTGCATACACTGCTTAAAAAATAAAATGTAATGATGCTCATGAAATAATAATCTTTGTACTCATACAATACCTTACCAAAATTAAACTTCTCATTTCAATGACACATTATGACAATGTGTCTTAATTCATCGCTGCTTTGATTAAATTATCCAATCATTCAAATTCATTATGGCACAGAAAGTAAATTCAGATTTTAGGGACAGCAATACTTGTAGCAATTTGACCTTTGGAACCGGATATTTTGATGCTCACTTTTAATAGATAATTTGTCACATGTAATTTCATACAGACTTGAGCTTCAAATTCCCCATGGGAGAATTTAGAACAATGTCACAACCTCAGAATATGAGACATTTCAGTCCGAGGTGGGGAGAAATTTCTTCAGACAAAGAACTGTAGATATTTGGAATTCTCTATAGAGGGCCATGGGTGTTCAGTTGTTGAATCTAATAAAGATCGAGATGATAGATTTAGAGTCATACAGTTGTACAACATGGAAACAGACCCTTCAGTCCAACTTGCTTATGCCAACCAGATACCCTAAATTAATCTAGTCCCATTTATCAGCATTTGACCTATATCCCCCTGAACCCTTCATATTCATGTACCCATCCAGATGTCTTTTAAATGTTGTAATTGTACCCACCTCCACCACTTCCTCTTGCAGCTCATTCCATACACACACCATCCTCTGCATGAAAAGTTGCCCCAAAGGTCCCTTTTATATTTTTCCCCTCTTACCTTAAATCTGTGCCCTCTGGTTTTGGTCTCCCTAACCCAGACAAGAGACTTTATCTATTCACCCTATTCATGCCCCTCACGATTTTATAATCCTCTATTAGGTCACCGTCAGCCTCTGACGCTCAAGAGAAAATAGCGCCAACCTATTCAGCCTCTCTGTTTAGCTCAAACCCTCCAAACCCAGCAACATCCTTGATAATTTCTGCACCCTTTAAAGTTTAACAACATCTTTCCTATAACAGGGAGACCAGAATTGAATGCAGTATTCCAAAAGTAGCCCAACCAACATCCTGTTCAGCTGCAAAGTGGCAACCTAACTTCTGTCCTCAACGCTTTCTTCACTACTCTGTCTACCTATGACTCTACCTTCAAGGAACTATGAACCCGCACCCCAAGGTCTCTTTGTTCAGCAACATACCCCATGACCCTACCATTAAATGTTTAAGTCCTGCCCTGATTTGTCTTACCAAAATGCAACACCTCACTGTTATCTAAATTCAACTCCATCTGCCACTCCTTGGCCCATCTGATCAAGGTCCTGTTGTACTCTGAGGTAAACTTATTCACTGTCCACTATACCACCAATTTTGGTGTCATTTGCAAACATGCTAACCATTCCTCCTATATTAAGGCATAAAGAGAAATGGACTGATAATCCAGAAGCCCAGGTTCATGCTCTGGGGACACGGGTGAGTTGATGGGTTGGGATAGAATTTGAGTCACAATCATATTAAATGGCAGCAAAGCATTGAAAGGACAAATTGACTACTTTTCATTGTATTCCTTATGTCAATATTATAACAACTTAAGATTATTTCAGGCAGGACCTTGACATTTTTCAGACCCTGTGTAATATTTTGCAATCTCTCTAAAGCACATACATCACCAACATAAACTGTTGGGCAACGAACGTAAACAAAACATCATGAATTGGTGTAGTGATGATAATTTTTTTCTTATAAGTTCTAACTCTGCCTTTCTTAAAACTGTGAAGCTATTCAGCTTCATCACTCTTCATTATCTTATGTAATCTGCATGTTTTAAGATAGAAACTTTGAATATTAAATCTCAAATAACCTCACTTTTCCTTTTACTCTTTTCAATTTGGTTAGTTTTCTGTATCCTGATCCCTGATTCATAATCCAGATTTCTTCATTTGTTTTATATTTTTAATTTTACCATAATAATTTAAAACAGTTTTCAGATCAAACCATCTAACTTGTTCTTCTGTCAACTAGTTATTTGATATTCCAAAAGAGATCGCTTTTCTTAATTCTTTTATAGGACGTAGGTGTCACAGCCAAGATCAGCATTTGTTGCTCATTCCTAATCCCCCTTTGAAATGAATGGCTTACTAGGCTATTGCATTAAGAGTCAACCACGTCATTGTGTAAATCAAATAAGGTAAAAATAACAGATTTCCCTCCCAAAGGACATCAGTGAATGAGATGGGGTTTATAAAAAAATCAATGATAATTATCCTGGTCACCATCACTGAAAATAGTTTTGTCCTCCAGATTTAACAATTGAATGCAAATTCCACCAGCTGCCATGGTTGGGTTGGCACCCGTGTCCCCAGAGCATGACCCTGGGCTTCTGGATTATCAGTCCATTGATATCACCACTGCAACATTTGTGCTATTTCCATTACAGGTAATAGGATTGTCCATAAAGTTGAGAAATTGATACGTACATTTCACTCAAAACATTTAGGACTCTTTGAATGCATTCTCTAATTACAGTAAACCAATAATTAAATTGTGCCGAAATTTGATAGAGATCTAAAGCTACACAAAGTTAAGAACAACTGGAAGATTAAACTGCCAAAGGACCAGTCAATGCCATATCAAAGAAAAACTTCTTTATTCTTACCTATTTTCTTTGTTTTGGGTTTCATCAGCACTTTTACAACAGCGTAAAGTGGACTAAACCATTAAATTAGTAATTGTGCACATAATGAAATCTCACCTATTGTTCAGCAGAGAACCAAGAACCATCAAGCTATCTTCAGCAGAAGTGATGATCTCAGAAGTGTTATCACCACGGAGAAGGAGCTCACCACGTGTTTTGAAGTTGGCAAATGTAAAGTTTCGATTATCCCACTCCACTAAGACCTGCTTCAGCTTCTGCTCAATATCTTTCTCCTTTACAGCACTGATGCAAATATCCTAATATCCAAAAATGGTAATCAGAAATATGTTTTCAAATATTTGTCACATCTCAGATTTGTAATGAAACTGGTTAGTCACAAGTGAATGCACCTGAGACTCAATATTTCACTTTATGTAAAATGACAGTTAGACTAGATGATTTATTCGTCCAAGGAAGTAAATCATTACATTTTTCTGATGGGTATTGTTTGTTGTAAAGAACTGATGAGAATCAGAGAGTGGGAAAAGTAAGCTTGATGTTTTAATAGACCCTTTTGGTCACATTTTGGAATTTAAGATTAGTTGAGGAAAGTGTGCTTCAAATTCAACTTATATTCAGTACTTTCAACGGGTTTCTGTAAAGTGACGCAGCTTAGCAAGTCACATCTAGTCTCAAATTACAAAACTTATCACTCTGCCTACTGAAACATTGGTCAAGTGACAGTAAGAATACATGGGGTACGGCTTCTGGTCAGTTAATTTGCCCAAAATCAATGCAGCCAAATTACATCAAGCACTGACTAAACTCCATGATCTTCTGCACCAATTTGAAAATGATTGTACTGAAAACAAATGCAATTCACAAAACTGGCTACTTTCATGGAGTTAAATTCGGACGCGCATTTCCATGAACTGTGCTCAAATAAAGGCCTTCAAGGAGGATCGAAACATTAAATTGATTCTTTTGGGTACAAGGAAATAAATGGACATTTTTAAAAAATTTTGAATGTAATTCTTTTAAATTACTGATGAGTTGACTGCTGTACTCCATGTGAGTAACAAATGGTTCTTTTTGTTTGAAAAGGTATTGAAAATCAAGTAATGCACAAGTGCTGGATTGACACAATGATAAAAACATGTTTTTTTCTGATAAACTTAGTTTTGAATACGTTAGTTAAACTACATCAAGCTGCCACTCAAATATTTCGAAAAATTTTTTCAAGCTTTTTTAAAAAATACACTTCAAAACATTGCCAATTGTACTGGTTCATAGTAAACATTGAGTGGACACTAAAGAAAAAAATCATAAATGTACTCAATTTGTACCTGGATCACCAATTCCACGACATTTTGTTCATTGTTAGTGCACATTTCAGATCACGCTATCATATGTTGAAATATTGAGCACTACTAGTCTAATCTGAATTCAAGATAGAAGGACTGTTTTTAAATAAACTTTAGGAATATCTAAGGCAGAATTAAAACTGCTAAAACTTTGTTTTGTGCTTTCAACCTAATGGCATTGAAGCAAAGATCTATCAGTTTACATCATTTTACTTCCACTGAAATCTGGCCTCATTAAAATGGTCTGCAGCATAAATAAAGCAAGTCAATACCACAACAATCATTCACAAAGACGGTGTAATAATTAGACGTTTCCCATTAGGGGACCAAATTTTTATAAATCTATCATGCTAGACAACTTCTCCCACCTGGACAATGATTCTTGGCTGGGAAAATTGATACAGGTATTAACATTTTGTGAAAGTTTTTCAAATTCAAATCATACATTTAAACAGCAATTCAACTCTTTTTTTGGTTAACTTGCACATAATGTTATTGTAATCAAAACAGAAATTGCCGAAGAAACTCAGCAGGTCTGGCAGAATCTATGGAGAGAAAGTAGAGTTAATGTTTTGGGTCGTCTAATTTTTGTTTCAGATTTCCAGTATCTACACTTCTTCATTTTATGTTATTGGAATACTTTTATTTATCATTAAGCAAACAATAGCTTATTTAAAGTGACCTATTAATTGTATGCCAAAGAGTTTTAGTTAAGCATGTGTATTTTTAATGGCGATGGAATATTAAGCTTTTAGTATGGGCAATAATTCAAGAGGCATTATTAAACAATTATGGATACTAAATCCAAACAGAGATATTAGAAGTAGCTAATTAATCTTGCTTGAACAAGAGGAAGGTCAAAGTAAAACAGGGAGCTGTATAGCTGGAGACTTTTAGGGAATGTTTTTTATTCTATCGTGGGACGTTGGCACTGCTGGGAGAACCTGTATCAGTTGCCCATCCCTCAATGTCTTTGAGCTAAGTGGCTGGGCCATTCCAGAGGGCAGCTGATTGTCAAACACATTGCTGTGGATGTGGAGTTACAAATGAGCCAGGTTGGGTAAGGAAGGCAGATTTCCTTCTTTCAAAGGCATGAGTGAACCAATTGTGTTTTTACATCATTCGAAGATGGCTGTTATAGTCCACAACACCAAGCCTAGCTTTGAATTTCAGAATTTTTGACTGAATTCAAATCCCACCTAAACTCATGACCCCATAGTATTAGTATTAGAGGGCTTCAGGTGTGCTGGCCCAGAAATATTACCATGTGTTATGACACAGAGACAGTGTCACTTTCATTTACTCTCAGGAGACAAGATGTGAAGACAATCATGCAGAATACTGTTGAATTGTTTGCATTGTATATTACCCTCTGAATGATAGGGTGTGATGCAGTTTTTGGTAATGCCATGCTCCTGTGGAAGGAATCCTGCTCTTAAAGTCAAGTACATGATCACTGTGAATCCAACATGGAATACTGAAGCAGCCAAACCAGTCACATGCTAGCATTTTGGCTATAACTGAGGCCCTGTAGTCACATTTGGAAACAGTCTTTGTGAATTTGAAGACTTCTGCGAGTACGAGTATGTGCTTCATCCCATTACTACTGGGGTCAACTATCACAAAATACATTGCAAGGACCTCTGAAGGTATCTTGGCAATGAGAGATCATATACTGGGGTGAAGTACCTTCCCTGCTTTAGCTAAGGTAAACTATTAACAAATTTGACAGTGGTCATAAATATCTGTGGATTTTCTTGATTGAAGATAAAAATTTATTGCTGAAGTCAGCAATCCGCCTGAATACGCTACCCTTTACTCTAACAGTGACAAGGGAAGCTCCCAGAATTACACCAAGTGGACTCTGCTACGTATAATACATGATGCTCTAGCAAAGCAATCTTCAATTGCGGAATCACTGTGTTTCTGGTCATCCCCCAAATCTGACCAGCTTCCTACTCATTAACAACTAGAATATCCAGCCACTTCTTTCCTCCATAACATAAAGAGAACACACATGGGGAGCCTTCTCCCACGTTTGGCCTAAAGTTACGATTTCCTCTGGCCTAAGAAGTTCAGCTTCCCTCATGTATCTTGCCAGTTTCAACTCCTCCAACAACCATTCCATATTGACCAGGCCTTTCAACTTTGTCTGCCATGACTTGACACCTGTGGAATCCTGCTGACTGCATCAGAATGTAAAATGAGATTTAATCATATAGACAACTGAAAGATCACGAAGCAGGGATTATTTATTCCAGGGGCAGCAAGTTGTTACAAAGAGGAGGGTAAATTAAAGTCAAACAAGGAAAACACAGTATTTACATTGAACTAAGTCTATGGTTTACATCTGATACAAGAAATCTTCTGTCTGTCTGTTCCTTCTCCCCATCTGGTCACCTTATCCTAAAGGCATTCTTTCCTCTTGGGAGGATCTGTTTGACTCTTCCAGCTGCCCTGCTCAGTGTCGTCCCTCACCATCACCATCTCCTGCTGCACATCTCAGTGCAACTGCTCCACATGCCCCACTTGGACCCTCCTTGCCACCTGCTGATGATAGTTCCATTATACTACTTTTCTTTAAATGAATTTTTTAGAATGAAATATCATAAATAGGTTTAATTGATAAATGATGTTCTAGCATTCTTCCCCATTTTAAACAATTCAATCCATTGTTAATATTGGAAATTCTAATGGCTATACAAATCAAAACTCACCTCAATCTCCTCTTTGTACTTTAACAACGGGGCTTCCATAATATTGGACAATTTAAATGTTTCACTGTCAATATCGAAGTCACGATCTGTAACTTGGGCAATGCGTTGCCAATGACGAGGCATCATGGCTTTACTTGACATCATCTCTAACAAGGGGCAACTTTCGCTGAAGTCATCAATAGTCTGCTTTAAATCAAGATAGGCAGGCCATTCCTTCAAACCCCGAGGTAATTTACGACATCTGAAATGCAGTAGTTCAGATACTATTAAACTATAATTGTTCAAAGATAAAGACACAGTGGAAATAGAAATTAGTCTTTCAAATTTATTCACTACAAAAATAAAACCAAAAACTTATGGATGCTAGAAATCTGAAACAAAAATAGAAATTACAGGAGAAACTCAGCAGATCTTAGCAGCATCTATGGAGAGAAAGCAGAGTCAACATTTTGGGTCTGGTGACCCTTCTCAGCTACTTCTAGTTCTGATGAAGGGTCACTGGACCTGAAACATTGATTCTACTTTCTCTCCACAGACGCGGGTAGACCTGCTGATTTTTTCCAACAATTTCTGTTTTGTTTTATTCATTGCTAAGTTGCTGGCATGAAGAAAATGGATTACTTTTAATTTATCACTTCTCTGAGCGTAGAATAACACTGTTTTTAAATTGCACATGTTATTTTTTGAAAATAGTGCATTGGTTGGTTATTACTCACCCTGTTCAATTTCCCCTTCCAAATCAATCAATAAGAAAGGCAGGCAGCAAACCAGGTGACCAAATTGTTACTGCCCACTTACTTCCACCAATCAAGCTGAATATTCAACCTGATGAAAAATAATGACTTACAAACTGAAACATAAATTGAGAGCCTTAAAGTTCAGCAAACAGGTGTTGTGCCATGCTCGTTGTGAGCTAGAACCACATTGTTTAATGATGTAAATGTTTGAAAGGGTTATTTTGTCTTAAGCATTACACGCCATGATAATATCATATGGATTTGGTAAGGGAAAAGCATAGGATCTTGAAACAGCAAGACCTACCATCCAGGTACTCCTCATTGGTATAAAAGTGTCTGTCTTTCACAACAATATAACTTGTACTTATATACTAACATGCTATAATAACAATAATGCAATAATGGCCTTGCCAAAGATGTTCACATTCCCATATACATAAAAGAATTTCTTCAGGTGCTCAGCAGCCAAAGCAAAGGTATCTTAAATGGATTGTGCAAGATTGCAAGATCGTGCAAAACAATGTTTTTTTTCAATTTGTTTTATTGTATAATGAGGAAGAGCATTTCCATTCATTCAGGTTCTGCATTAAACCAATCAATCACTGCTTCCACCACTCCTGATTGGTTCCACACTGCCCCAGCCCCATTGTCTGAACATCACCAAACTTATGTGTGACTGTCAAGCTAATTCTGAAATTGAAGTTAAGACTGATGACCACAACTCACTGATAATAAACAATTAAGGTTGATGAACCAATTTGCATGATTCTGCTGCTGGCATTAGGTGTGTAGTACACTAGAATTATGTCATATTTTCTTGGCCAACATCTTTACTATACATAATAACAAGCAATAGAAAAGAATTTCTGTTCTCAGGAAGGAAGTCCCTCTCCCAAACTCCACTCCATCAAAAAGAATCTCTCATCCAGAAAAGACTGGGAAAGACACCCCACCCCCAAGCACCCCATTATTACCCTCAGAGTAACCAGTGATCAACAGAAAATGCTGCTATGGTATATGCTTCCCTCAACTCTAGAACAAATAACTGGAAAACCTAGCTTATTACAAAATAACCATCAGATACAATGCTAAACAATTGAGAAGAGTCTTTACAGGTCTCCTCACCAGCAGTTAATCAATATTAGCAGACTATTAATGCAGGCTATGAACAAGTAATAGAACAAAGAAAGTTGCCACTGCCCTTAACATTACAAGACAATCTATAGTTTGCTCAAAATAGATGAAAATATTTTATTCTGCACGGTTACGTAAAGAGCAAAATATTGACAGATCAAAAGTATTGCCATCCATACAATACCTACCACATATTCAACCCTGTGCTACAGTTCAAATCAACTCAAACTTTAAGCTTTAGCAGCTATGTCAATCAGATTCACTGAAAGTCATCAGAAAATCCTCTCTTCTTTCCACCCCTTCCCTCTCGAAATGATATTCTTCACTTGTGTTCTCTTGACTTTAAAGATTTCCAAAATTATGAAATTACTATAAATTGTGGGTTGTGCAACACTGCTAAGCAAACACCAATGCCAGTGATGAATTAGCAATATAGCTTGCCAAAAGTATCAAAAAGTGGTTGTGTGTTTTGTAATATGAAAGTCAGTCTTGCAAAATACTTCTTGGGCTGGTGCCTTGGTTTTATAGATTCATAGGTCATATCGTCCAACTCTTAATATATATGTGCACAAACCTGGAGCTCAGCAAACAAGCTGAACAATGAATAAGTAAGTTGTGGTATAAAGCTTTCTTAAGTAAGTAAGAAAATAGAAAATAACTGTCCAAGTCTTAATGCACCTCCTTTGTCATGAAACATGAAATTTCAGGTTTGTGTAAAATCAGTTGAGAGCTCTAGAAAATACATACAGCTAACGAACCTGTTTTGAAAATCCAGAAGCTCATTTTTTATCTTTTCTATGTTCATCTCAGACCAGAGAATATCGAAGTAACCATTCACTGTATTGATAACATTATTGTAGAGACTGTAAAGTTTCTGTAAAAGGTTCAGCTCCTTCTTTATCTCCAACAACTGAGGACACTGTGTAACTGACAGTCCAAAGAGTTCCTCGCCACCTATGTAGGTGATGTATTTGCGATAAAGGTTGTCAAAACGATTCTGTAATGATTAGAGAGGACATTTTCTAATAAATCATGTGATCTGTACAGCTTAGATCACCACAACAAAGCTCCCACGGTTAACCAGTGTTCTTAAATCTAGCCTTGTAAACAACTTCTTTGTCCCATTGAAATCCACAACATTTCAACAAGCTGACAGCACACAAAAATGCTACAGACCTTACAATGTTGAAGTCTTAACATTTGAAAATGTAGTTTAAAGTCTTATGTTAGGAAAATAAATACGTTTTAAATAGAAAAATATTTAATACTTATATTTCAGTTAGTTTCCATGTTTAAAAGAAATATGTTTCTCATCCCTTTTACAGACATTAAGACATCAATTAGAATGATCTTTAGTAGGATGAGTTTGAAAGCAATGGCACTTCCATTCTCTTCATGAACACACAATTCAACACCTCACTCAAATTCAGATTCATTTATGGCCTTTGACAATTGTCAAATTACCTGAAAAAACTGACATGGTTAGAATACACTAATTATCTACTTCATTAACTCACTCTGCTTCTCTTTCACTTGGGTTTGGAGTAATGACAGAACTGGATACACAGAGGTTAACCCTCATCAGTTTTTCTAAATTGACAGTGTGCCACTATAAATAAATATTGGACATTCCACTTGAACATAATATCAATTAAGTGACTCATTATCTCAAGAAGTATGAGAAGATACATTGAGAGTAGGCTATATACTATTTTTTAGTGTCATGGATAAAATTATTGATTTTGATATTATACCTTCCCCAAATTCTACTTGAGTTAAAAATAACAAAGATATTTACACCAAGATGTGACTAAAACAAAAAAAGCATGCCTCTCCCCCAAACAGTTAGTAAAGCACAAACAAGGTCACTGCACCTGATAGATAACCAATTGGTCATTTGCTTCTTGTGGAGACAGTCCATGCTGCATGGGGCCTCCCTAATAGGAAATATAGAAGAAAGTATTTGGTTTTGCATTAGGGGAAAAAAACAAATGTATGAAAAGAGAAATTGTCCTGGCAGACCTAAAAATTTGAAAAGTAAACAAACTATACTGAGTGAACAGCCATTGTCACAAGTTTCATCAGGAGTTTCATTAAACTCCCATTTTAACTTCGGTGGGAAATTAGTGGACTGAATGCAGAATGTCAAGGATCTGAATGTACATAGCCACTTTTTCTGGCATTCTCTCCTCTGCTGGATTTTCAGGCTGCATGAGATGAGCATACAGAGTTAGAAGCACCTATGAGTCCTGTGTAAATAAGATACCCACAGACACCAGGAACATTTTTCTTTCCTCTATTCATTTGTGGGATGTGGGTGGCGCTAGCTGGCCAGCATTTCTTGCCCATCCCTAGTTGCCCCTGAGAAGGTGGTGGTGAGCTGCCTTCTTGAACCGCTGCAGTCCTCCTGCTGTAGGTCAACCCAAAATGCTATTAGGGAGGGAATTCCAGGATTTTGACCCAGCGACAGTGAAGTTACGGCGATATATTTCAAAGTCAGGATGGTGAGTGCCTTGGAGGGGAACTTGCAGGTGATGGTGTTCCCATATATCTGCTCTTGTCCTTCTAGGTGGAAGTGGTCGTGGGTTGGAAGGTGCTGTCTGAGGATCTTTGGTGCATTTCTGCAGTGCATCTTGTAGATATTACACACTGCTGCTACTGAATTCCAGTGATGGAGGGAGTGGATGCTTGTGGATGTGGTGCCAATCAAGTAGGCTGCTTTGTCGTGGATGGTGTCAAGCTTCTTGAGTGTTGTTGGGGCTGCACTCTTCCCAGGCAAGTGGGGAGTATTCCATCACACTCCTGACTTGTGCCTTGTAGATGGTGGACAGGCTTTGAGGAGTCAGGAGGGGAGTTACTCACCGCAGTATTCCTAGCTTCTAACCTGCTCTTGTAGCCACTGTATTTATGTGGTGCGTCCAGTTGAGTTTCTGGTCAATGGTAACCCCCAGGAAGTTGATAGTGGGGGATTCAGTGATGGTGACACCATTGAACGTCAAGGGGTGGTGATTAGATTGTCTCTTACTAGTGATGGTCATAGCCTGGCATTTGTGTGGCACGATTGTCACTTGCCACTTGTCAGCCCAAGCCTGGATATTGTCCAGATTTTGTTGCATTTGAACACGGACTACTTCAGTATCTGAGGAGTAACAAATGGTGCTGAACATTGTGCAATTATTGGCGAACATCCCCACTTCTGACCTTATGATGGAGGGAAGGTCATTGATGAAGCAGCTGTAGATTTTTGATGGTGTTAGTACTGGAAAGTACCTTACTAATTTTTGAGGAAGCTATGTTCATTAAACGTAATGTAAAAGGTGGTCAATCACGCAGTAAAATTACTTTAATACTGTTTGATTGTTCTTGTAAAAGGACAATGTTCCACTCTTTCAAGAGAAGCAATAGGGGAAAGGGCAGTCTTCAAAAATTTTCTGTGCTAATGTTCTCAGGAAGTGCAATGTATTTCAGCTTTCTGGTCATTTAAATAATTTCATGATTGAAATAATTGAATAATAATAGACGTAAAAGAATAAAATGTCAATATGGAGTTTTGAGGCTATTCACACTTGAATCCCATATCTATACCATTCTGATTTTCAACTGGAATTATCACATTTAACTCACATACCTTTTAATCAAAGAATGAAGAAACTACAGGGCACTCCTCCTGCCAACATAACAACAATCAGCATAAACCAAATCTAAGACCCAAGATCTTTTGGTTTTGTTTCACAAAGGATGTATTTAGCCACCAAGTTAAGGTGGGAGCAGTTTATACCTTTTGTACATTTCAGTTTGTATTATTTTTGTTGTAGTTATTTCCTTGATTTATGTTTTATTAATTCAATAGCTGCCCTATACATTGGGATAGCTGCAGATTTTTTTGAGTTTGTATGCTGATTTTAACACTTCAATAATGAGGGATAATAATGCGCAGGCTCAAGTGCCATATATAAAATCCAACTACATTCTGCAAGCATTCCGTCCTTCCTGTGGGCAATACTTAAAAATTGTTTGTGAAATTTTACATCCATTCACTTCCATTAATGGCAACAACTTTGGTGAGTCTTCCCCAGAATATTCCTTTAATTGATTCACTTTACACCAGCATTAGCATGATATTTAATACATCCCAAATTCACATTATATTGGGACTACTGGGACTGACTGGCACTGCAGTGAGCAAATATGGCATTGGATAGAATCCTTGATAGAAAATGCAATCAGTCTTCATTCAACCTCACTTCGTAGCAATGACACTAGGGACAAGTATAGTTATAAAATCATTTCTTGTTACTTTGACTTTTGAAGACAAGCTCCATGGTACAAATACAAAGAATCATGTCAAAAAATAAAGCATCAACATATTTAAATCAGTACATTTTTAATTATGCCTGAATGAAGAAAGCCAGTTAGGTAATTTAATAACTAATTATTTCTCTTTAAGAATTTATAAACTAGAAGAGATCAAACAATGATCAGAAATATAACCTGTGGAATGTCAGAAGAAAATGTTAACATTACCTTCTCATAGTCGCAACAAAATGTATTAGAATCTTCTATGAACATTTTAACATTGGTGATTAGTTCAGTACGAAATGAAGGTTGCAAAGAAATGAGATGATTCTGTACTTCCATTCCATGTAAAAGGAGCTTTTCCCATGTGTAACGTAATGTATCCACTCTGTCAGAGTCTTCTTTAACTACTTGGATTTCATACTTATTCAACAAAGCATAGAATTCCTGTATTATTTTAAAATAAAAGCCAATAAAGGAAAAAATTTATTTCCTTCCAAAATGGCCTTACAGTGTCCTTAGTGACATGTAGAGCTATTTCAAAGCTGTCCCCATATTTTAGTACAGAACACCAATGTTAAACTTGTTAAAGTAAACATAATTTATGTATTATTCAAAGTCAAATTGAAAAAATGCAGTATCCAACCACTTAAATTTAGCAACCTCAAGAGATTGTGATTACAATTTTGAAGACTGATGAATTTGAATAATATTGTTATTCTACCATTTTACCGGTATTGAGATTTCAATAAATAGAATTACATATTGTATTGAATTCTGCAGCACACATGCAGACCATTAAGCCCAATAGCTCCACACCAATATTCACGCTCCACATGAGCATCCTTCCACCTCACTTCATTTTACTCCCAGCACATCCTATTATTTTCTCCATCATGTACTTCTTGTTTTTGAGGTATGGCACAAGATAGAAAGAGATTTAATATAAATTATGGTGCTATTTGCCTCAGGAGGATTAAATGATATCATATCCAAGATGGCAGTGGAGTGGGACTCCTCAGCCAGAGCTCATCTGCTCCATCCATTTTTCTCTTTGAGATTGTTTCCTTCTTACCTCCTGTCCTTGAGCCTCAAGTGAAGCCATTGCGGATTCCCAGCCTCAGCGCATACTCCCAGACTCGAGGTGAATTCAAAGCAGATTCCCAGCCTCGAGACCCTCAAGGTGAAGCTCAGTGTGGTCTAGAGGTTAGGTGCTGGCATGGCTGGGTTGGAAGGACTGTTATTCTGAACTTTTTATTTCTTTATTTTTGTATCTTATTCCTATGATTTCATACCTAAGATGGCACAAAGTTCTGTAATGCTGGACTCCTTATTTCTTTATTTTTCTGATTTTTTCCCTAAGATTTTGTGCTTAAGAATCTATGCCTAAGTACATTTGAACCTAAGATGGTGCTGTAAGTGGTGACATGTAAACTTTTCACTGTACTCATGAGTACATGTGACAATAAAGCTAGTTCTATTAGAGTATGAAAATATAGCCTAATTCTGTCTTCATCAAAGTAGGAAAATCACGGAGTGCAGAACACTTTATAAACTTTTCCACCAATGTGCATAAAACAATCTAAGATCAAGCATAAACATGGGTGAACTATAAACTAAACTGTCTACAATCCATTAGCAGCTGCCTGAGAACAACCCCTGCTGTCAGAAATATGGGTAGATAAATGTTGTGGACACTACAGTCACAAGGAACTGGTTCAAACTTCCAAACTTTCTTTCACATAAACAGTCTCTCAGAACAATTCATTTTCATACAGAGAATTCACACAGCAAGTTGGGCTGGTACATTTACTCCAGGAGGTGAAAAGCCTAGATGATATTGAGAAGTTTGCAGCATATGTATTATTACTTAAAACTACCAAGAAGAAATACAATTCTTATGTGCTATTCAAATAAAGGCTGAAAATGCACCTACCTCGATAGGTCCAATCTGTAAATCAATGTCAATCTGTTTGTCCCGGATATCTTTCAGAGAACCCATGATTACTCTCATATCATCCATATCATTCACTGGACGATTAAGTTTTTTGGAAGTCTCTTCTACAAAGATCAAGATACTATCCAGATTTGTTCTATATTTTTCATTGCAGTGGTGAGAATATCCAATCATCCAGGCTCTGCATTCTTCAATCAAGGCTATCTTCAAATCATCTGTTTAAGTAAATATACAAACCGATAAAGTAACAAAATTAGATTATTACAGAACTTCTGAATACTTATAGCAGAAGACTCACCATATGCAATATGTCCATGGCTTGAAGCATCGATATTTTTGATATTTTCAAAGACATAGGAGGGTTTGAACAGTATCGAAAAATTAATGAGATAAGTTGCTATAAATGCTATTAATGTCATTGTGATCTTTTAGTCAATTTCCCATGGTGTGTCAGATTGCCAGCACTCTTCAGGTTAAGCAATGTGAGGTAAAAATGGGATAACTGGACTGGGTCACACAAGCATTATTAAATAATTCACTTCAAAGTCATATATTCTGTCATGATTTTTATACTTCTATTATAAGCTTCTGTGAGCAAAATTGGATATTCCCCAAGAAGAGTGTTCAAACACATCATTGAGTGGCTACATGCCTCAGCCTGGTAGCCATTCACGAAAAACTTGCACGACATAAATTTAGCCTGAAATACTTTAGGTCCACCTGCATCTCTTAAAGGGGAGTTATATTATAGCCACAGCCAGTGCTGGAAGTGTCTGAGTGCCAAGCAATGTGAACATTGAATAATGCTGCAGTAGGACACAGGGCATGCTTCAAAGCTCTTGGATACAGAACTGAAGGCTTTGAAATAGGAGATGAACAGAAGGAGAGAGGCTCTGCATCCATTAAGGAGCAGAAGGCCATTAAGACGAATGATCTGAAGCTATTAGCAGCAGAAGCTGTCACTAACAGCATAGTCCCAAGGATCTGGATGCAGTGCCATAAGAAGCTCAATGTCCTCACTTGATTAATCAATGTGAGCGATTTAAATTTCAAATAACCTTGCAATGCACCACAAGCTTCACATATTGCTCAATTTTCCATCTTCTTACTTTGATCAATAACCCCTACTAGCCATGAATCATACCTCTCATTCACAGTTTTCCTCACACATGTGGCACAGCTATGAACCCAAGACCCATATTTCTCAGAAATAGATCCATCAACAGCTGAAACCATCAAAGATAATGGCACCTATCCAATCTTCCGTCTCTCCATTTCTTACATATCACAGTTACAAGCTGTAAATTGTCTAAGCAGGAGTGAAAGAGTTGGTGTCCCTATCAATAAATAGAAACTCTAGACTCAACTCCAGAATTTGATGGCCCAAAAGGTTGTTCGTAATGTAGCCAAACAGGTTGAGCAGCAACATGCAAAAGTTCCAACACATGCCCATAGCACTCATTAAAGTGCAAAAGATTCCTGGTCAGCCATATATCAGAAAGATTATTGGATCCTATCCTCTCACTTTCTACAATATACAAGTAAAAAGTACCAAAGCAACTTGGACTCGTCACATAAATTGTAACACACAGATGGTCTAGGCATACACTTTTTTAATTTCATCCTGACCACCCCCCCCCGCACACAGACCCCTCCCCCGACCCCGCCAAGCACAACCTCATCCTTGTTCCTTTCTTTTTATCAGATATCCAAGAACTGCAAAATGGCCAGGTACAAGCGAGAAGTAGAGAGGAAGATGATGTAATACTGCCACTCAGTTACACCGATGCAGTCATGAGATCCAAAACTGACATTGCACCTACGTTAGAGCGTACTTTAGATCTGCATGTAATGAGTCACTGGTTGTAAAGTAACTGTGAAGGGAATGAGATAGTGAAATGTCTTATGATGGAACAATGACATCAACAGTCAAGTGTAAGAGCCTAAGAAGGGAGGTGGAATAATCTACACAAGGAGGATGTACAAACCAAAATTTGCAGATGCAGATTTTGAAACTGTACTAAAAGCATTCAATGTATACTTCAGCCCAAAATGGAACCTCGTAATCAAGTGAGCATGATTTAGTCAGAGTTCCCAAAGGCCAGGGGAATTCAGGCCTGTACAGGTTAGCTAGTTGTTGCGGTTATGGTACTTTGCAAGGCAAACTTGACCATACCCACATCATTATCAGAGACCACATTGAAAACTGTCAAATTTTTGTTTTTACACACTACAGATGACAACACTTAAACAAATGGTTTAATATGGTAAGCATGCTGCATAAAGAGCAAAATCGGGCCTTAACCCATGTAAATACTAAGAGTTTGGATTAACCTACTTGGTCCAGTCCTGTGATTTCTTGTGACAAAGAGAACATTCACAGTAAATGTTTAAAAAAATGTAGGCATTATTATTCTTGAAGGGATCAAATTAACACCAAGCTAAAAATCAATTTAGTTGTCACAGAGTGATTTCAAATAAAATTGCACTTTGAACAAAATGTTGGATTTTTTAAATATGTTCTTACGATATTAATGATGTTGTCCAGTTGTTTTTCCTTAAATCTCAACTTCATTCTTTTCTCCCCCCAAATGCCATAGAACTTAAATCTCATAAATTAAGTTTTGGAACAAGTACCTGAACACAGTGCAAGAGCACCCAAATACATCACTCGAGGTTCAGCCTGAATTTGGATTTGCAGGTTGTGATAGAACTTGATTTGGAATTCAAAATCAGACAGTGAAGGGGAACCTTCTATAAACTTTGCAAGAGTTTTCTCGCGGTCTTCTCTCCAGATGTGATTGTATTTGTTGAATGTTTTGATAATTTCTTGTAGGTCCTAGGATGGGAACAGTAAAATCAAAATATTGAGAATTCTAAGTGCATTGAAATGTTGAGAAAATTACAACGGTTTCACTACTTTTGTCGAAGCATTCAATGATACGGCACAGGAGAAGACTAAACATGCCTGCCTATTCTGGCCTTTTGAAAGACTTCTTCAATTAGTTTCATTTCACTATCTTTCCCTGCAGTGAAGTAATTCTTTCCTTTTCAAGTTTTTATTTAATTTTTTTTTCCAATGTAGTCATTGAATCTGCTTATAATACCTTTTCAGGCAGTGTATTCCAAAACATAAGAGCTTACTGTCTAACTGGTTTCCTCCTCACAACATGATTTTTGCCAAAAAACCTTAACTATATACACACTGGTTACTGACCCATCTGCAAATGGTAGCAGTTTTTCCTATATCACGCTATTAAAACTCTTCATTGTTTTGAAAACTTCTATCAAGTCTCCCCTATTATTCCGTACTATATCGAAAACACCCAGTGTCTGGGATAGAAATGCAATCTGTACTAATATGTTTGTCACATTCAGTGACCTTTACAATGAGATACTGACGGGGTTACCACTTTGCAGCCAGTTTCAATGAAATCACAGCACGGGCCAGACAGTTATCTTGACAGCTCAAAAGATGATGTTAGAAGTGCAGCTGAGATAGAGTGTTGAAGAGCAAGAATAAAAAAAAAACTGTCAATACACAAATAAGGGAATATTCAGAGCTGCAAAGCAGCTACAGACAATTGAAATATAACAAATAGACCACAGCCGAAACACTGAGTAAAAAACAATTGCTTTCCCTCCCCCAGCACCAGCCAAAATGAAAGATGATGTGATGTAGAAGTGGCAACATTTCCAAGTGCGATGGCAAAATTACGAAATTGTGTTGGATCTTCTTAAACTAGAACAACTACATATAGATACATTCTTAACACTGGTGGGGAGAGATTGTTTCAAAGTGCATATCACCCTAAATCTATCAGAAAAACAGAAAACGTACACTGCTGAAATTTTTGCTTTGTAGGCATGTTTTGATCCCAAGTTAAGCCTTTTACCTATACTATCGCCATCACCTTTGACATCACCTCTATCAAAACTTTATCAACATCTATTTTAAATATACTGAAAGACTCAGCTTCCTTAGTCCTTTGAGATATAGAAATCCAGAGATTCAGCACCATCTGAGTAAAACAAAATTCTCCCCATCTCTGTTAGAACCGAAATCCCCCTTATTTTTAAATTGTGTATCCTGATTTTAGATTTCCCAATCAGGAGAAGTATCTTCCCAGCATCCCTTTAAGTACTTTCAAACTTTAAATGAAATTACCTCTCAGTCCTCAAAACTCCTGAGAGTATTGGCCAGTGAAATAACTGCACTGAGGCCAGTATCCTGTCACCAAGTCACCCTTTATTTACTTGTGCACAGTACACTGGCTGTAGTCAGGTAACTCAGAGTCAGTCCCCTGAACTGAGGAGATTCTAAATCTCCTGTTTATCTTGTTTAGCCAGGGCTTTTCTGATTGACCGAGGTTAACAACCCTAATCAACCATCTTGCAGTCAACAAGGTCAATCTGGTTCCAATCACTACATCCCTTCCCCACTAAGTCTGGGGACGTAGGCCTGGCCTTTAGCTTGTAGATTTTCCTATGACGTTTTTGCCCCAAGTCCAGTTCCTCTGATTCGGTCTCTGACACAAACGGAGTGTACCAGACCATAGCCCGTGTCTTCCATTCGGAGCAGCTCAGTAGAGTTTCCTCCTCTTCTTCCAGTGGTGATGGTATCGAGGCTGCATCCATCTCGGACTCTGAGGTTTCTTTGACATGAGACAGAGGGGAAGAACCACGGTTTCCGACAGGCTTTCTGGTTGTTATGACAGGCCAGATATGTTTTGCCCCTGCCCCGTTTGCAAGGTAAAAGCTTTCAGGTGATCCACATGTTTGTTCAGGACCGCCTCACCTACCCAAACTTTGTAAGTGACGGGACCTGATCTCACATCCACCTTGCCTCATACCCTAACAGGGTCATTTCCACGGTTCCAGCACCAAACTTCATCCCCTGAATTGTCTCTCTTGCTTAGAGGAGGCATGTGGCTAGCACTGGCATTCCTGCTGCCGTTTCACCCTTCGCCTCGCAACCCCGCCCCCAGGTCTGGGAGTATCAGGTTTAACCTGGTGCGGAGTCTTCTCCCACCCAGCAACTCTGCTGGAACTATCCCTGTTGTTGTGCGTGGGGTGGTCCTATAATCAAACAGGAACCAGGACAGTTTGGTTTCAAGTGATGCTGTAGGCTGCTTCTTTAAGCCTGTTTTCAATGCTTAGACAGCTCTTTCTACTAGACCATTGGATGATGGATGATATGGAGTTGTCCTTTTGTGTGGACTACCATTTGACTTTGGGAAATATTCGAAGTCACTGCTGGTAAATGACGTCCCATTGTGGTGACCAATTCTTCCAGGAGTCCATGTATCACGAGTGATGCTTGCAGCTTCTCAATCATCATCCTTGAGTTTGCTGATTCAACATTGTGCACGTCCAAGCACTTTGAATAGGTGTCCACAACGACCAGGCATATTGAGCCCATGAAAGAACCGGCATAGTCGACATGCAATTGTGTCCAGGGTTTTCCCAGCCATTCTCATGAATGTGGGGGCACTGCTGGTGGCAATGTTTGTCCTTGCTGGCACTCTGGACCATTGCCCAATGACTCAGCTACATCAACATCCAACCCTGGCCACCAGACTTAGCTTCTTGCTAGCATCTTCATCTTGGAAATCCCTGGATGACCCTGGCGGAGATCAGCCAGTGTCTGGTGGCGACCACTACTCAGGACAATCACCCTTGCTCCCCATAGTAACATGCCATCCTCTACAGTGATCTGGCCTCACCGGGTCCAGAAAGGTGTCAGTCTGGGTTTCAATGGTCCTTCTGTCTCCCCCATTACCACCAGCTGTTTTAGTTTCACTCGGACAGGATCTTTTCATCTCCACAGCCGGATATTGTCAGTGGTGACTGGAACATTGGCCAGGAAATTCAAAACCAAAATGGACTCTTCCAGGGGATGCACCATCAGTGGAGTATCTGTCAGTAGGAGACAGCTCAAGGCATCCGCATTAGCCACTTGACTTCCTGCACAGTGTTCTAACTTGTACTTGTATGCGCTGAGAATAAGGGCCCAATGCTGAATTCTGCTGGAAGCTATTCGGCCTTGACTTGTCTTCCTTCAGTAGCCCTAGCAGGGGTTTGTGATCTGTTACTATGACAAATTCCTGTCTGTAAATGTACTGGTGGAACTCCCTCACACCAAAGACGATCAGCAAACCTTCCTTCTGTATCTGGGCATATTTGCATTTGGCATCAGCCAAAGTCCGGGAAGCATACGCTATCTCCGTTCCGCTCTGTTGGGCCACTGGTGAGCCAACACTACCCTGGTATTGTACGAGACAGCATCACCTCTCGCGGCGATTGCAGTGGGCCAACACCTTAGATGACAATAGCTGCTTTATACTTCCCTAAAGGCTGCTTGTTGGCTATGCGACCCAAGGCTGACACTTTTTCAATAACAGGCATCAGGGTGCCAAGATGGAGGCCAGGTTATGTATCAATTTTCTGTAATAATTCACTAACCCAAGGAAAGACCTATGCTCCAGTACAGGCGTGGGAACCTGGTCTCTTTTGATCACCCTCACTTTCTCTTTCAATGGGTGTAACCTGGTTTTGTTGACTCTGTAACCCACGTAGGTCACTTGGGGTGCCTGGAACACACGTTTTACCCTCCTAAGGCATACACCCACCTGGGAGAAATGTTCCAAGTTCTCCAAGTGCTCTTTATTGGTGTTCCCTGTTATTAGTACATCATCGAGATAAATGGCAATCTGGGGTAGCCCTTGTAAAATGTTCTCCATTGTCCACTGGAAAGGGTGTAGGCTGATGATACCCCAAATGGCAGTCTTGTATATTGATATGTATACCCCCTTATGGGTATTAATTGTAACGTACTTCTGGGACTCCTCATCCAACCGTAATTGCAGGCAGACGTGACTCATGTCCAGCTTCGTAAAGGATAGCCCTTCTCACCAACTTGTGTTCAAGTCCTCTATGCAAGGGATTGGGTATTTATCCAGCTGCAAGAAGCGGTTTACCATTTGCTTAAAATCCCCACCAAGGAAAATTGAACTATCAGGCTTCACAATCAGTATGACTGGTGCTGCCCAATCTGCAAACTGCACTGGTTTGATGATTCCTTCACTCTTCAGCCACCTCATTTCAGCCTCTACTTTTGCCCGCAAGGCAAATGGCACCAGGTGGGCCATGTAAAATCTTGGAATTGTTTCCTTGCCGACATGTAAAGTGGCTTTGGCCCCTTTGATAGTCCCAAGCCTTTCCTGAAATACTCCTGGATATTTCACTAGGACTTCACTGAGGCAGCCATTTTCTAATCAAAAAATATTGACTCAATCCAGGTGAAGCTTTCTCAACCAATTCCATCCCAATAGGCTTGGACACGAGCCTTTTGGTACCATCAGTGGTAACTGAACCAATTGCTTTTCATGGGAGACTGGAACCAAAGTCATACCCTTAATCTGCAATGGCTCCCCAGTGTATGTTCTCAGTCTGGCTGAGGTCTTGTGCAAACATGAGGAGTGGAGTCCTGAGCGAATCTTGTTAAAGATCAATTCTGCAACCACAGATACAGCTGCGCCAATATCTAACTCCATGAGAACTGGATGACCATTTAACCCAACATTCATTTTAATCTATTCCGATTTGGATGTCACTAAGCAATTTAATTGTTGCGACCCACATGTAGGGGCACTTTCCAGAGTGTACACTCTCCTGGGTACTGGCCTATGAGTTTTAGTACTCAAGTCAGACCTTGTAAGACTCCTTTGCTGTCTCAAGTCTGCATACCGACAGTAACTACAATGGCTTGATGGCTCAGATCCTGAAGAACATTTTTATCCATTTGGCCGAGGCTGAGCTTTGTTGTGGAGCTCTGCTGTGGGCTGGACAAGGGCCCCCTCTGCCCAAGATATGCTCTATGTGAGGCTATGCGACTGTCTACACTCAAGTGGTGTTCCCCAAGCTCATTTGGAGAGGTGAGGGAGTCCATTTCCATTGGGACATCATGCAGCTCCCATGCTCCACTTTCCGTATTTTCTAATAACAACGCCAGTTGTAGTGCCTGTTTGAAACCCAGTTGGGCTTCAGCTAGTAGGTGCCTCTGCATGGTTATGTTATTAATCAAATGGTCTGTGAGCATCTCATTCAGTGTTAACCCAAAATCACATGCATCTCCCGGTCGTCTCAACCTCGTCCAAAATCTCAATAGACTCCCCCAGTTTTCTAATAGCCAAATAAAACCAATAGCATCTCAGAATTAGAGGGGTCGTAATATTCCTTAACCACTCCATCAACTCTTAGAAGGTTTTAGTATCTGGGAAAGTTAAACCCCTTATAACCAAGAATGCTGCAGGTCCATAAGCAGTAAGCTTTTCATCTGCCCCAATGTCATTTGCCTGGAAAAAATATTGCATTCCTTCCACATACTGGGCCCAGTCTTCAACAGCAGGATCAAATGAGTCCAAGCTTCCAAAGTAAAGGCATGATTCCAGAAATGATTATCCCAACTCCAAGATGACTGTTGTGAGCCAACGTTCTTCTGGCACATCCTGTTTTCTCTTGTCGCCACTGAAATAACTGCACCGAGGCCAGTATCTCATCACCAAGTCATCTTTTATTTACTTGTGCACAACACACTGGCTATGGCAAGCCAGCTCAGAGTCAGTCCCCTAAACTGGAGAGATTCTAAATCTTCTGTTTATATTTGTCAGCCAGGGCTGATTGGGGTTGTCAACCTGGGCCAATCAACCACCTCATCATCAACAAGGTCAACCTGGTTCCAATCACAACAGCCAGTTTCTCAATCTCTCTTCATAGGACTGTCCTGCCATCCCAGGAATAAATATCGTAAAACTTTATTGCACTCCCTCTATGGCAACAATATCATTCCTGAGATAAGGAGACCAAAACTACACAGCATGTTCCAGGTGCACGTCTAACCAAGCTCCTTTACAATTGAAGCAAGACTTCACTACTCCTGTGCTCAGCTCTTTTTGTGATAAAGCCTTCCATTAGCCTTCTTAGTGATAAGAAATTATGTGCTATGTGGGAAAAGCAATGTTCTCATTGCAAATAATTTTTCACACAGGTATATGGCTAGAAGAATGTACAACACATAGGTATATTTGGTCTTTGCAGATATATCAGCTAAACATTCTGATGAATCACTTCACATGATTCAACAGGTTGGTTCAGTTAGGTTGATTAATGATAAATGATTTGTGACTGTTGGAATGATGACTGTAGAAGAACATCAGGTTAATATAATGTGTCAGATAAACACTGGTGTATCATGGCAACATCATGATCTTCACATACCTGTGTGAAGTAGCCTAACATGGCAACTCAAAAATGAAACCCTCAGAAGTAAGGTCAAGCTATATGATGATGCTATATTTGTGTTGCGGGGTCAGACCAAGAGCCCAATGTAATGATAGAGGCAAAGTTGTGGAGTTCAATATCATTGACGGCAGCAAAAGCCGCTGATGTCAGCCAGAAAATGTCTAGAGTTTAGACTGGCAGCTCTCAAAATGCCAAAAGAAATTTGCTACATGTTACAGCATTCTAAACCATTGACCATGGTACAAATTATACAGGAGTACAGTAATGTCACATTAATTTACAAGTGTTATACTTTAACAGGATTAGGACGTCTTCATGCAGATAATCATCTTAAAGCAGATAAGAGTGTAAGACCAATTAGGTATCTGTTGAGGAAAGTTCCAGCTGCTCTCAAAGTTACCCTTAAAGGAAAACTAGAAGAGCCAGAAAAGAAGGGAGCTGTCAAGAAAGTGACAACTGCTACAGAATGGATTCACAGCAGATGGTGACCAGTACTGTACACTGTGGTCCCACGAATTTCAAATATGCAGCAATGCAATATTTTGTTTTCTATTTAATTCTATTAAATCTCCTTTGCACCCTCTCTAAGACATCTTCTTAAATCTGGTAACTTCAATTATACAGAATACCTAACCTGTGTTTTAAATGCTCAGCATAACACTTCCTTTGTGGCCTTTGCCTCTAATAATAAAGGCAAGGATCCCATACGCTTATTATTTCAATGCCTACTCAACTTATCCTGCCACTGCTAAAGGCTTGTGCATACAAATTCATCAGATTCCTGCAATACCTTTAAAAGTATACTGTTTGTACTGCCTCTCATATTCTTCCTATCAAAACAAAATACTTCTGTGTTTAATATCAATCAACATGTATCTGCCAATTTCACCAGTCTCCATTTGAAACTAAACATATCAAGCAAATGAAAAACTACTACGAACAACTGTCTAACAAATATTCACATCATGGCCCTGATCTATTATTTTATCAGGTGATTTCCCCATTGAAAATAAACGATGTTTCACTACCACAATTAGATACAACTGCATTTAAGTAGTTAATTATTAGTCACAGCAATTTCCAGTCTAATTATTTTACCTTTCTAAATGAATTGACAGATGATGAAATAAGAGAAAGTAGCTTAATTATGTCCTTATTTTCAGAAATTATCTTGTAGTGATTATTAGTTTGAGTGTGGGCGACAATCACGCCTGGTACAGTATCATCTGCAAATGAAGAAAGACAGTACATTTTATTTGCATTTTATCATTAACAAGCAATGCCATTCCTTATGTCACTCATGAAGTACAAACAAGCATCTAAAACAATCTACCATGAGGTGCAATCACTATAGCTATGTACACACAGCAATATCCTACTACAGCACTGAGGTAGAATAATATGGAACTTTGGATAATCTGGAATTTTCATGCCTTCCTAGAGTTGGGAAATGGACAGGGATCACCAAACTTCATTTTTCTCACAAGTTTAAATTTCCTGTACAAAACTGGGCAGTATAATCTTGCCATAGGCAGGAAAAGGTTCAGGTTAGGAATCAGTCATAATCCTATCTTTGCGTCCTCTGACATTAGTGTTGCCACACACAACCCTAGGTGAACTGTTTACCTGTCTTCCAATATTTTCGACAGGTCGGGTGGGGGTGGGGGGTGGGGTTGGTGTTTGAGATTGAAAGGGTTTGCAAAACCTGCCTTGATTCAAAGCTGGGATCCTTGGAGGAAGCATGCTGAGTAGTGAGGAACATTCTAACAAGTTAGTGTTAAAAATTGTTTTGACAATATCAAGTATCGTTATTAGATATTGTATTATAAACTAGATGAGTTCTTACTGCAAGATTGATCATAGGGCTCTGTCCTGCAGAACTAGGTTGACCAATGTATTGACTAACATTACACATCAGAGTATTTTTCCCATTTGGAATGGTGCCATTATGCATTTAAAATCGAAGAAAATTGTACATGGGAACTCTAACGACACAAGCTGAAGTAACTTGTATGTCCAGCATGCTTTAGATCTATAAATAAAATGATTCTGTGCGGACTATGGTGACTCTACCTTTATGAAAGTGTTATCTGTAATTCATGTCATTAATAAATCGGTGATTGTTTATACAACTGATGGCCATTTAAAGGGATTTTGTTTTACAGGCCTGGGTTTTGTTTCAGTATGAATCATGTGTTTAAGTGACAGCTCTATTGGTTTGTTGGATGTGTACTTTTCCATTTCCATTTGAAAGATTTTCATTGCTACGACATGCCTCCTAACCACTGCACACAATGAATACTGTAATTGTGGTTGAGGACGATACATGAGAGACATGGGGAATATGAGGAGACGTAGAGAGGACATTAAAGCTTTAAAGGACATGGAGAAGGCATAACTCCAAAAAAACAAGTAGCGTGATGCTAGGTCAGATAAATTTGAACAGAGACAGAACAAGGTAAGCACAACCAAACCAATCATAGGAGGTAAAATGTTCATGAATAATGTAATGAAGTTTTATACCTTCACTTTAACAGTCATTCTATTTTTCATGCTCATGCTCAAAAGGCCCAACCATTACAAGGAGGGGAAACGGGATGAAGTCATGATCTGTTTACATTCCAATTATTTTTCTTACTTACAAATCTGGCTTCAAATTACAGTTGATACTGTTACATTACAAATAGGATCAGACTTTGAGGTAGATTCTCATCATTTTCTGTACGCAATAGCTTGGTGGGTGGATGTTGAAAAACCAAGCACAAGTTCTCTGTGATTTCTGTTTACTCACTTTAAAGACTGAAAAATTCTGAAAAAATTATGCCTAATTTTACTATGTGTTTCCGTCCACCCAAAGGAAAGGAAAATCCAATGTCCTGCTCTAGGTGACAATTTAAGGTCTGATGATCTTTTTGCAAAAATTAGGAATTTCTACCCATAGTTGTTTACAGTCCACTACCAAAGTGAAATCACAGCATAAGGCAAAAGTTGGATTTGGTACTTGAAGTGAAACACATTGTGAAGAACCTAAGAAGGAGACATTTCCCAACCTGATGCCTTCAGCCATCAAGTTAATTGCTGCAGTTCTGTGTTCTAACAGAATATATTTACCTGCATCCATGAGTAATTACCTGCAATGTTCCCTTCTTGATTATCAATGGAGGAGTCATCCTGTGTATCATTTCTTTGTAATTCAACTGTTTTGTGGTCATTCATCTTTTTCTGTTAATAAAATTATACATTTATTTCAATTTCTGTGAATGATTGCCAGTTGACTCAGTTCACTAATTTTTATCAGTGCATTTCATCAGGTAGTTTTCATAGCACATTCTGATGTATATTTCACCTTACTGCAAGTTAACAATTGAGCCTTATTTGAGACTTTGGATTAGCTCACTTTATATTTAGGTGAGTGATTCATGTCTACTAGTATTTACATCAGCAAATCTCCACAAATTTCAATCTGTACAAGTTTCCACTTCAACATTTCAAATATGTTCCAACATTATTCTCTAAAATGTATGAACAAATAATTAAATTCATATAGCTTGAAAAGGAATTCCTCAATTTAAAAATAAATCCAACCTCGCTACATATTAGCCAAGTGTTAAAATATTTATAATACATACTGTTGTCATTCTTTTCTTGCTCCACATGGATACTCCTTTGGAAACATTGATAATACTGTCACACACTCTATTCAAAATATACTGGATTTCTTCCAGAGTAGGATGGAGCACAATATCAGGTATGGCAAGGCAAACGTCAACATGTATAACTGAACTGAAGACTTGTTTCTGATAGTCCGAATCTGTATCTAAGATGAGAAAAACTATCAAAATAGAATCCTGCATATTTGCTATGATTGTAACCCTAGACTTGCTCGAATTTATTTTCTGCAAGAATCAGAGTAAGGCAGGAAAACAGAGTCCAATAAATCAGATAAAACGTTCACTACATCTCCACTGATACGTTGCTAATATTTAAGGTCCACATTATTATCCTAATCATTATATTTTTACAGGCCACAAACATTAGCGTGTTGAATACATCCTACATGATTAAATAATAATCATAAGCTGATTTTTATAAAAGTGTTGAATGTGTTTTCCTTTATGGCAGAACACAAGCATGATAATAACGATGAACTCTAAGCATAAAAGGCAACTTTCTTTTAAGATGTGTTACGGTGATGTAATTCATGGCTCATATCTTTTGGTATATAAATTTTAATTCTGAAAGCTAAAAGTTAACAGTAGAAAATGAGATAAATACTGAAACACTTTGAAGTTGAGCGCATTCAAAAGATTGGAATTATGTTGCTTTTAGAGGTCAACAGCTTGAAAAGGTAAATAAATTAAAATGCTGGACTTTATTGATTGCCAGAATACCTAAAACAAATGGTAGTTCAGAACAATAATCACGTTGGCATGATTGTGATGAGAGAAATGCGTTGATAATCAAGGCCCACTACTCTACCTTCTGTACCATTAGTGCAAATATTGATTAAATTATCCAAATGGTCAATTGCTTCTCTTTCCTACTGCCACCCAGAAAAAATTAACTCCTTTGGAATAAATAGAGGGTTGTCTAGTTACTAGGTGTAAAATGGTCTGCTGTTTGTATTAACATTATGGAAATTGAGACAGAGTAAAATGTATTTAAAAATACAGATTGTTCTTCTTTATAAGTCTTTTCCAGAAAACAACCTTTCTGGACTCATACCAAGGAGAAATTAAGGGTAGGACTATGTATTTTGGGTTGGGGCTTCAATGTTGAAGTCAAATATGGGTCCTGATCCCACCACTTGTTGAGAGTAGTCATTCATCATTAATTTTACCTAATTAGGCAATTAGTAGTTATAAGTTGCATAGAGGCATCAAATGAATTTGCCAGATGGGTTTTCAAAGCTGGAAAGGTCAATTGGAGGCTCTCCATCTTGAGGTTCCTTCCCAGCACTCTAAAATTTTTTTATGTAAAACATGAATACAACTTTTGGACCACTACTGTGGCAGTTACCCCTCCACAGAGTGGCTATGGCTGGGTAGCTGAAAGGTATCTGGATCACTGGCCCTTCAAGCAGTTGGTATGTTGTGGGGGCCAGTAGACTGACTGGAAAATTCCAGTCAGTTAATCTCTGATCAACAGCTTTAATTAATCTGTTAATTACCTCATTGGGCTGCCCATCGGTTGCAAGTGAGTAGCCATTCTACTCCCAATCCAGTCACCAGGAAAGTGGCCTGGTTGGTGTGCTGTCAGCAAACCAGCTACAGTTATGAAATTACACATTCATCTTCTTCTAATACTGCCCTAATGTTGAGGCACTAATCTCATTTTAGTTATTATGTTCACAGAATTCTGCTTCTTGGATCCTGTCTGAACTTACACAGATAAGGAAGGCAAGATCAAACACTACAAATGTGAATGAAGATATTCCGTCAGTGGTGAGTACAGCTAAAATCCCGAACAGCCCACATCATTTTCTTAACAATTGAAAAAAGAACAGTGTGACTCCCAACTAGAAAACATTCATTGGATACCATGTGGCTGGAGGGACCAGAGAAGCCAATGGGAAAGGGGACATACATGCAACTGAAGAGCTGTGTCAACATCAGTGATGAAGCATTGTACCTGCAGTGAACACATCAAATGCAGTGCACATACATGAACAGCAGCACCTGAATGAGAAAGGGAAGGGGGTGGAATGCATGCTAAGTGGGTCGAGAGTGGACTCTTGCCACAGTCAGTCCAGGAGTTGGCCCATTTCCAATCCAGGTGGGTGTCTCCGGTCAGTCAAATGGGTTTGTCCAATTCAAGTTTGGCTGCCATTGATGTTTCAGTCTGGTAATTGGGCCACTGTCAGTCCTGAAAGTCAAACAAAATCAGTCCTGGACTTGACGGTCAATCTGACAGGAGCATTTCAAAAAATAAATCAGGGGAACAGGCCACGATAATTCAGGGCAATAAGTTGCACATAAGCATCATCAGGGCTGTGGGTAGCTGAAAACCAGGGATTGGTCTGGTTGGATTGACTTTGCCTTCATCAATCCTCTTTGTTACTTATTCAAAAAGCTCAATTAAGTTAGTGAGACACAATTTCTCATGCACAACGCCATGTTGATTATCCCTAATCAGTCCTTACCTTTCCAAATACAGGTAAATCCTGTCTTTCAGGATCTCTTTTGAGGAAAGGGCACCAAACCCGAAATATTAACTCTGATTTTTTTTCTTCACAGATGCTGCCAGACCTGCTGAGCTTTTCCAGCAACTTCTGTTTTTGTTCCTTCCAACAACTTGCCCACCACTGATGTCAGGCTCACCACTCTATAGTTCCCTGGCTTTTCCTTACCACCTTTCTTAAATAGTGTCACCACATTAGCCAAAGTCCAGTCTTCCCGCGCCTCACCTGTGGCTATTGATGACACAAATATCTCAGCAAGGGGTCCATCAATCACTTCCGTAGTTACCCCACATAGTTCTAGGGTACACCTGATCAAGTTCCGGGATTTATCCACCTTTATGCATTGTAAGATGTCCAGCTCCTCCTTGGTTCTGGACTTTTTTCAAGATGTTGCTATATATTTCCCCAAGTTCTCTAGCTTCTATATCCTTCTCCATGTAAATACTGTTGCAAAATACTCATTTAGTATCTCCCCCTTCTCCTGCGTTCCACATATAAGCAGCCTTGCTGTTCTTTAAGGGGCCCTGTTCTCCCCTTCGTTACATTTTGTCCTCAATGTATTTGTAGAATCCCTTTAGATTCTATCAGGACAGGCAATTTTTGTTAAAAAGTGCATTTCTGAAAGGAGACTATTTAAAAAGAACTCAGAAAATCTTTAGCACTTCTGCCATATTAGGGTATGCAACCACCATGAGGTGTTCTAATATTTTCTTCAAGGATGGACTTAAATCAGTCAAATTATATTTTACTGCCAGTTCTGAGAAAAACATTAACTGTGATTTTTCTTTAGAGATGCTGCCAGACTGCTGAGCTTTTCCAGCAACATCTGTTTCTGTATGTTTCAGTGGCATTCAGAGTTAATATTTCCTCCAACTACTTTTGATACTGAGTTTCTTCCATAACTTACAGTTCTGAAAACACTGCCCTTAATACTATCAGAGATAGTAGGAACTGTAGATGCTGGAGAATCCGAGACAACAAGGTGCAGGGCTGGATGAACACAGCAGGCCAAGCAGCATCATAGGAGCAGAGAGGCTGACGTTTCGGGCCTAGACCCTTCATCAGAAAAGGGGGAGGGGAAGGGGGTTTTGAAATAAATAGGGAGAGAGTTGGAGGCGGATAGAAGAGGGATAGAGGAGAGGATAGGTGGAGAGGAAACAAACAGGTCGAAGAGGCGGGGATGGAGCCAGGAAAGGTGAGTGTAGGTAGGGAGTTAGGAAGGGGATAGGTCAGTCCAGGGAGGACGGACAGGTCAAGGGGGCGGGATGAGGTTGGTCGGTAGGAGATGGAGGTGCGGCTTGAGGTGGGAGGAGGGGATAGGTGGGAGGAAGAACAGGTTAGGGAGGCAGGGACGAGCTGGACTGGTTTTGGGATGCGGTAGGGGGAGGGGAGATTTTGAAACTTGTGAAATCCACATTGATACCATTGGGCTGCAGGGTTCCCAAGCGGAATATGAGTTGCTGTTCCTGCAACCTTCGGGTGGCATCGTTGTGGCACTGCAGGAGGCCCAGGATGGACATGTCGTCTGAGGAATGGGAGGGGGAGTTGAAATGGTTCGCGACTGGGAGGTGCAGTTGTTTGTTGCGAACCGAGCGTAAGTGTTCTGCAAAGCGGTCCCCGAGTCTCCGCTTGGTTTCCCCGATGTAGAGGAAGCCACACCGGGTACAGCGGATGCAGTATACCACATTGGCAGATGTGCAGGTGAACATCTGCTTGATGTGGAAAGTCTTCTTGGGGCCTGGGATGGGGGTGAGGGAGGAGGTATGGGGGCAGGTGTAGCACTTCCTGCGGTTGCAGGGAAAAGTGCCGGGTGTGGTGGAGCTGGAGGGGAGTGTGGAGCGGACAAGGGAGTCACGGAGAGAGTTGTCCCTCCGGAAAGCAGATAAAGGTGGGGAGGGAAAGATGTCTTTGGTGGTGGGGTCGGATTGCAGATGGCGGAAGTGTCGGAGGATGATGCGTTGGATCCGGAGGTTGGTGGGGTGGTACGTGAGGACGAGGGGGATTCTTTTTTGGTTTTTATTGCGTGGACGGGGTGTGAGGGATGAGGTGCGGGAGATGTGGGAGACACGGTTGAGGGCGTTCTCGACCACCGAGGAGGGGAAGTTACGGTCCTTGAAAAACGAGGACAACTGAGATGTACGGGAGTGGAATGCCTCATCCTGGGAGCAGATGCGGCGGAGGCGAAGGAATTGGGAATAGGGGATAGCATTTTTGCAGGAAGGTGGGTGGGAGGAGGAGTATTCTAGGTAGCTGTGGGAGTCGGTGGGCTTGAAATGAATATCGGTTTCGAGGTGG
>NC_063346.1:45117896-45159555 GCF_021869965.1 Rhincodon typus
ACTCTCTCCCTATTTATTTCAAAACCCCCTTCCCCTCCCCCTTTTCTGATGAAGGGTCTAGGCCCGAGACGTCAGCCTCTCTGCTCCTATGATGCTGCTTGGCCTGCTGTGTTCATCCAGCCCTTAATACTATGTTTTTCAATTTCCTAATTCAAGCTTCAATGTTCTAATTTTTGAATAAAAGAGTATTTAAGTGACCAAATCATTCATATTAAAGTACTTAATTATACATCATAAACTGAGCAGAACATACCCTCAGATATTAGCAAGCAAAATCTATGAATCTCAAAATCTTACCCTGATAACGAATCTTGTGTGAAGTACGTATACGTTTCCTTAGTGTTTCAAGGGCAGTGCGTATGACCTTAACTAGTGCATCTACATTTCGGTGGCTGAAGTGATTGAGCAATTCCTTTGCCTCTTGCTTCAGAAATCTGAGATCTTTTAATTTCTTCGATGTTGAGGTTGAACGAGTATCTAGAGAAATGGCCATTGAGGACTGGAGAAGTACTTCTGTTTCATTATTTTCTGTAATGAAAAATGAAATCTTGTAAATTCCTCCATGCAAATAGCTCATAACCTTGAAATTCAGCCACACAGCTCCCAATTCTTGTTGCAATCAGATTTCTTAGATTGGCATACAGCATCCAGCCTTAAGCTTTATCGATACTCGATACAATCACGGTCAATCTGTAACTCACTGCACCTGCCTTTGCCTCATATCCCTTAATACCTTTTATTATCAGTAACCTATCAATCTTAGTTTTAAAGCGAATAAATGTCCTGATTTCACTCCTGAAGAGCTTAACTCTAAGCTACATACACTAATCTTTGGATGCTGCAGTAACAACAGACATTGTTCTGTTGCTCTATGTGTTCTTTCTCACATTTGCCTGCAACTCTTGACTGAAACTTTAAATCTTTGACCGCAGTCCTTTATCACCAACTAATAGAAGTAGCTTTTCATTGTCCACTTTATCTAAACCTGTCATAATCATGCACACTACGTTTAATCTCCCCTTAATTTATTTTACTCCAAGAAATGAGCTTCTCCAATCTAACTTTGTACCTAAAATCTCTAATCACTGGAACCATAAAACCATAAGATATAGGAGCAGAATTAGGTCATTCAGCCTACTGACTCTGCCCCACTGTTTGACCATGGCTGATATGTTTCTCAAACCTATTCTTCTGCTTTTTCCATGTGACCCTTAATCCCCTTACTAATCAAACCCTGTATTAAATACACTCATAACTTGGCCCCTACAGACTTCTGCAGCAATGAGTTCCACAGATTCCTTTGGCTGAAGAAGTTCCTCCTCATCTCAGTTCTAAACGGTCATCCCTTTTCTTTGAGGCTGTGTCCTCGGGTCCTAGTGGAAACATCTTCTTCACGTCCACTCTATCCAGACCTTTCTTTATTCTGTAAATTTCAATGAGATCCCCCTCGTCCTTCTAAATTCCAAGTACAGACCCAGAGTCCTCAACTGCTCCTCATATGACAAGGTCGTCATTCCCAGCATGATTCCTGTAAACGTCCTCTGGACTTGCTCCAATGTCAGCACGTCCCTCCTTAGATACTGGATCCAAAACTGCTCACAAAACTCCAAATGCAGACTGATCAGAGCCTCAGCAGTATGTGCCTGCATTTGTAGAACACAGAGCATGGAACAGTACAGCACAGAAATAGCCTTTGGCCCACGAAGTTGCGCCGAACCTGTGTATTCAGGCAAAACTACGTTTTCAAGGACCTTCACATGCTTCCTAAACATTTAAATGCCAAACCAGACCTCAGTCTTTCTTCCAAGTGGCTTTGTATAGCTGCAGCATAACTTCTATCACCATGTATTCTAGCCCTCTTGATATTAAGGCCAACATTCTATTAGCATTTTTGAGGTTTATTTTTGAATCTGTCCATCATATTTTAATAATCTATACACATGGACCCCAAAGTGTGTTTGGACCTCTACTGCTTCTCATTTTCCACTAAGTACGCTGATTTATCTTTTAGGACCTTAAAGTGTAATCCTTTAATATTATAAAATTGTCATCTTTCCAAACATTCAATTTTTTAAAAAATATTGAATGATATAATTAAAACTTCTTTTATTATCTCTTAATTTTTTGCCGATATAATTACTTGCAAGGTTTGGTTCCCACATAAACAAAAAGTGACACAATGATACAATTTTAACTTCAAATTAATGAGTAACCATTTGAGAAATTTGGAAGTATTTCAAATCTGCTCCCTCCCAAAGCCAACATATTACCCAATGATGCAATGTATTAGCTAAGCTCAAAATCTTATTGTGATTCCCTGTTTTACATCCATCAGTAGAGAAAAGTGGAAAGCACGGACACCTGAATATATTTCATCACCTTTTGGTTTTGTATCTCAGCAACAGATTAACATTAATTCTTATTGAAGCAACATGTATGAGTCTCATTCCAGTCCTGTCATACCTTCTAAGTCATCATTTTCATCATCTGAATCCACATCAAGCAGCATGTTAATGAGTTCATTGGTTGCTACTTCTGCCAGCATACTCTTACTTTGCAATGACTGGGCTCCTTTGATGCACATGTCCTATTTAAAAATGGGTGCTAATTAAACATCAAGGTTTTCCAATTTTTTTCAAAATACATTTGCGTGTACAGTGTTGACTATATATAGCGAAAGAAATGAAAGATAAGACACACTAATTATCACAACATTGCATCAACAAAGTACCATTGTTACACGATATTTACTTAACTACACTAATTTTTCCTAAAACATCCTGAACTCTCCATTCCAACTACACTGGGCCACTTGTATATCCTCACTTCCTTCAGCACTATTCACAGATGAACATTCATTATCTCAAATTGTGTGAGGGAATTTGAGACAACATGAGGGATGAGAAATGTATGTGGAAGAAACTTTACCATTACAAATCTTCTTATGCGTCCCTGACATTTGTGGTCTGTCTTATGTACTCCCTTGTTTCCTACCATCTCTGTGACTTTTTGCGAATTATATTAATTTAGGCATCGCAGGCTCCCACTGAACCAGAACCATCAACAGACCAATAAAAGTGTTTTAGTGGTTGCGAGCAGCATTTGATTGGGCTTAAGTCTTTGATAAGCTTAGGATCCACTTGGTTTATTTAGGTGGTTTAAAATTAAAGGGAAGACTTGCAATTAAAAATGTCTGGTTTTGTGTTTGAGAGTCACCATAGTCTTAGCAAACGATAGGGCTGCTCTCTCAGTACAGACAGATGGCTGGAGGTGGTTTAATGTGAGGGCCACCATACCTCAGGTGAAGGGAGAGATTGAGAAGGAAAGTCCTTCATGGTAACTTCAGTTGGTGATGGGAAATGAATCCACACTATTGACACCATACTGCTTCACAATCCAACTATCCAGCCAATATCACCGAGGTCAGTGCTGATCTGAAATTACAAGCGCTGGTGGAGGCAGTCACAAACGCTTTGGAATATCCCTTACGTTAACGTGTTCAGCTTTTAAATAATGCACTTGTTGTTGCTTAAGGGCTGGAATTTAAGGTCTTGATAGAAGTGAGCACAAAGGCAGGTGGGTGCAGAATTTTGTTTCTGCAGTTGGCATGCCAGTTTCCAGGCCATTAACCACAGGTGAAATGGAGGACAGAGCATGGGGCAAGTAGCAAGAAGCCAATTACAGCTACCTAATGGCCTAATAAGACCTATTTTTAGAGGTCAAGTGGAATTTTCCCATCAACCTCCAGATAGCCAGAGGTGTCAGTGAACAGTCTGGCTTCCTAGCAGCTGCACCAGGGAGGATTTGAGCCAGTCTGACCTTATGGCCACACACCACCCTATGAGGGACACATTACGGCCTGACTGCTAACAACAATTTTATTTTAAAGTTAAAGAAGTTGGAGACAGGGCATCTCCATCACAGGACACTCCAGATATAGTCATGTCTCCCACCTTCAACTTTCCTGCCATACTTAGCCTTGTGGGAATTCAAGCTACTTTTGGTTAGGATACACTCAGTGTGTTCAGGCCCTGTAGACACAAATTCCTCCCAGGGTTACCAGAATAACACTCCCAAGGTTAAGGGGTTCCACAATAAAGCAGGCCCTTGCTACTCCAACTGTACACCAGGACTCCACAGAGATGTAATCAGAGGGAAAGAAAGAAGAAAATATTCAGAAGGCATGTAGGTGGCACGGGTGACACCTTTTTGTAAATTTTCTAATATATGTTCACTTTTCATTATCAGCTGTGAGTGAATATCTGTCCAACTGCAACAACAAAATTGAAAGTACACAGACTAGTCATTCTTAACGCTACATGGGGTTGTGTGGTCCAAGATGTAAAGTGAGCAGCTCCAGCACCATGTTCAGACATGAGATCTCAGGAAGTGCTTGCTATTTTAGAAACTGGTGTTAATCTTCCAGGCTGCAATACATAGTGTATCATAGCCTTTACTAGCATTTTGGACTCTGTGTAGTGGGTTAATTAATGCTTAAAGTTCACATAGAGCATGTAGTAGTCACAGGTGTCTTTCAGCTGTACTGTATCAGTGTCTCTGTAATTCTGTTGCCCTTTGAGGGATTTCACACCGCTCAAAATTGAAGCCTACTCCCTCAGAACGAATCACTTCCTCCGTCCTCTTCAAGTGTGGTGGCAGCCATTTTCAGCTGCATTGCTCACTTGTTCTTTACAACATGATGGAAGGAAACAACAGTCACAGGCTCAGTCTTTGACCTTTAATGAATGCCCAAATGTACACATTCCTTCTTAATAGCTCAACTCATCAACACATCAGCTTTGAACTTCACCACATTCCCATTTATCCTATCTATCTAAATAATTATCTCCCTGATTTACCCAACTGCAACCATATCGAGTCAACATGCCAGATATAATACTGCATTGTTCCCATGGATCTCAAGCAATGATGACTGTTGATGACCCCCTCCCGTGTTAGTGATTTCCCTTCAATGCTCAATCACTTGCGTCTTATATATTAAGTTGTCCCCCTTCATTATTGTTATCTTCTTTGTATCCAAGCACGCTGCTTCTAACTCTCATAATGGAGTTCCCCATCTTCCCTCCCACAGCGGTGGTCCCTCATAACCCCATCGTGCTTCAGTGGACAAACTTCCAGAATTAACTGCAACCCACTCCTTTGAGAGCTTTAGACAGACAGCCCTGAACAATGAACGACCAGATGCTTGGCTGCAATTTATACAGTTTATTTTCCAGAACTCCCTAGACTGCTTGCACTGGATTCACAGAGCTGACTGTGCCCTATTCATGGGACCGTAGGGATACAGATTCCAAGACCGCAACTACCAAGCACTCAGCTGACCATGACTAAATCCCTGCACTGATATCAGATGCTGCCCTGGACTTACTGTGCCAGGACCCCTTGACTGAAGAGCGTCACCCTTGACTTGACTAAGGACTACTCCTCTTAGACTTTGAGACATAGCCATTTGATTGAAGCATATGTAATGTGTTTTGGGTGCTTGTTCTTGCACACAAAGTGTCCTGGCTACAAGATTGCAATGAAAGGAATCGGTGTACTCCAAATGTAGCATTGAAGTATAGAACCACAGTCGAAGTGAATTGGAGATGTCCATGATCATACAGTGAGACTGGTACATATCAGATGTCAATGGCTGTGGATCGCAGGTGCGTGTAGCCGTAGTCCATGGAGTGTGCCCTGAAATGTTGGTGCCTGATATCCAAGATCGTAATCTAGAGGAACAAGCAGTGAAGTTCCAGGTAACTGCTTTGACTTTCATATGGGGAATTGTCACTATCTACTTTCTATCTGGCAGATAGGGACATGAAAAACTGCACATTAATGAGATGAGATTGAGAAGTTAATGCATGCAAATATGCTTCTCACTGCTCATTAGCAAGAATCTCATCTATCCATTCAACGCTTGGATGGAAAATGGAACAGTTTGCTTGTCATCAAGTAGCTTTTTCGTGGATGTCGCACACAATTTTCACAACTTTCTTGCCATGGTCCACAAGGTTCAGGGCTGGGAAGATTCCACCTAAAGTATCATCAGTGCTTTGTGTAAAAAAGCAACTTGCAACTGAAACCATAACCTGTTATATGAACCTGTGCTTGTATAAACAACCACATTCATTATGTTAATTGAGAGTCGTATTCTAAAGGTGTTGTACAATTTGCATATTTACCTTGTAACTTGTATGTTTTGTGCAATGCTTGGACATTAAATGATTTAAAATATTAAACCTTTAAGCCAATAAGGGAACATGGGCAGCTGAACGGGGGTACCCAATGAGTAAAGCTTGGGAACCTCTGGTTTATACTCATGGGTGGAATCCCTCTTAACTTGTTTCTTCTCCTGACTTGCTTGATGTCCTTGACAATATTTGTGGTTGCTTTTCCTAATATCTCCTTCTTTGGTTGAGTAACCTTTTTGTTTGATTCTACTCTTGTGAAGTGCTTTGAAATGATTTCTAATGTTAAAGGAATAACGTCAATTTTGACAAGTTTCTTGTCTTTATTAGCACCAGATCCCAATCAGGAGTGTATGAAATATTCCATATATTGTAGATTACTTAGCAGTATCTCTTGCTATGTAAATAAACAATGCAACAATTTTATGAGCAGTATGCTTTCTTAAACAGTCCCAACAAATGCTTAATGTGGTTTTTATAATGTTTTAGTTGGGGGGGAAAAAAGATTGGTCAGCATAAGGCAAGCTCTAATCTTAGAAAAGCTCAGAGAAAATCAGCTTGAGAAGGCAGAAAGAAATAATTCAATGTTTGAGTGATTCAGTGCCAAAATCAAATGAAATAGAAGAAATTCAGGGCCACTACACAGCGTCACAAAGCACATGAGCAAAGTTCTGTTACTTTATGCCAATGTCTACAATGAATTGCAACCATAAAACCATGGCCCAACCCTTTTGAAGGGAATAGTGATAAACAACAGGGAGTCCTGTTGATTTCTCACTTCAATTAATTTTATTTCCATAAGCACGCCAAGCAGTTTTGGAAAATTGTGAATTTCTTGACGCCAGTATAGAGAAACAGAAATAATATTATCCATTACACTGAAAAGTCAAATTCAGTTCCTCTAAGTGAGAAGTACATTCTATTAAGTCCTAACAAGATAGTGAATAAAGTGAGGTCCGGTTCGTTAATTTATCCTGGAATAGATATCATTACAATGTACACTAATCCAGTTCCACCTATGGGCTCCGTTTAAGATGACCCTGTACATAACAACACTCTGCTATACCTGTGTACGTTTTAAAAACTCCTCACATGACCATGGTGTCCTCTCAGGAAATTCACAAAGTGACGTGATACTTATATCCTGCAGGATCCGATCTATGCGATATTCAATAAGGTCATTTATTCTGCGAACCAGCAAATCAATTTCTCCTTCAGGACAGAAACATTGGAATAATTTAAATAAAGGATGAAAAGTTCACAATCATAAATTTAATCCAAAAATGATGAAGGGAGGAAGAACCATTTACAAATCCATTGGAATCTATGAACTCTTGAATTATTTGATATTGGATTAGTAGAACGCAACGGTTTCTACTGAATATATCTATCTTCATAATTGCAGAAATGTATGCTGTTCTAACAGAACAAACCAATTTATGTTCAAAAATACTGTTCACCTAGTTACATACAATAATACATTGTCCTTATAAAAGTGTTGCACAACATTTGCCCAAATTTTGCATTCAACAGTCAAGCAAAGTCACTTTCCTCAGTCCTCAAAGAATGCTACCCAAAAAAGACCTGGCAATTCATACTGAATTTCACCTTTCCCAATATTGTTATTCTGGCTTAATTTTGGAGAATCTCTGGCATCCAGCAAAAGTGATGCTATCACACAGGCTAAGCTATCAATCAGACAGAGAAATTCTCACAGATGGCAAAACAGGCAGTAAGAAGTATTAATTATTCTTCAGTTTTCAATTATGTTATGGGGAGAATATCAAGATCAGAACACATATATGGTAAACATTTAAATATCATCAAGAGAGGTTGTTTAGAAGTAAGTGTGACTCACAGAATCTTAGGATTGCAGAAAAGTTACAATGCAGAAGAAAGCATTTGGCCTGTCCTAGCCCTCTGAAGAAGCAATTCATCTCATGCTACTCTCTTGCATTTTCCCTGTGACCCTGCAGTTTCCCCTTTTCTGAAAATGATCCAATTCCTTCTGGAAGCTTCAATTGACCCTGCCTTCACCACATTCTCAGGCAATGTATTCCAGATTCTAACTATTCACTATGAAGAAAAAAATTCCTCATATTGCCGATGCTTCTTTGGCCAATCATTTTAAATCTTTGCTTTTTGGCACTTGATCCTTCCACTAATGGGAACAGTTTCTCCAACTTATTTACTCTAGACCCCTCAGGATTTTTAATAGCTCTTTCAAACATCGTCTTAATTTTACACAAGGCTGCAAATTTGGTATTAACAACGAAATAGAGGCTTATTACACAAAAGGAACAAAGAAAATAAATCAAGTTATCTAAATATATCACAGTTTGAAAGATTTCAAACACCAGCAAAACAAAATTACATCTAATCTGTAACAACATTGCTTTACAGTTAATCAAAATCCAGAGAAAATTTCCTTCCCTCTCAAATCTGAGAGTTGATTTAATTGCTTCTTTCCAGTATTGGTCGTGTGAGCTGTGAGGTCTCTTCTCCTGAGCACTCTCACAATTAACTTATAGAGTCAAAGAGTCATAGAGTTATACAGCATAGAAACAGACTCTTCAGTCCAACTAGTCCACACCGACCAGGTTCCCAAATTAAACTAATCACATCTGCCTGAATTTGGCCATATCCCCCTAAACCTTTCCTTTTCATGTACTTATACAAATGTCTTTTAAATGGTGTAACTGTGCCTGCATCCACCACTTCCTCTGGTAGTTCATTCCACACACAAACCACTCTGTGTAAAAAAGTTGTCCTTCATGTCAGTTTTAAAACTATATCCTTTCACCTTAAAAAAGTTTATGCCCCCTAGATTTGAACTCCCCCACCCTAAAGAAAATACCTTGCTATTCACCTTATTTATGCCCCTCCATTAAACACTCCTGGTCTGGACGTTTTCACAAACTACAACCCTAACACTTTGATAAATTATTCCCTTCACTACTCTGAACAAACTCCTTTTTCTGGGAGTAATTATTCTTACATCTGACTTCAGTCAAGTCTCTTTCAAACTGAACCAAAAGCTTTCCCCACCTCTAGATTTTTCTAAACTAAAGTCAATACTTGATTATTCTAAACACAAAAGCATGCCAAAATATTTCAATGTTTCCTTGTGCCCTCTCATAAAACTCCACAATATAAATAGACTTCCATTAACTTGCCAGGCATCTGCTGTCTTCCACATAGTAGTTTAAAATTACCATTCTGAAAAGAATGACCTAATTGATTATTAAATCCCTCCCAAAGATTAATTTATAAGTTTAAAGTCCAAACCCTAAGTATATATAAATGATGTTTCGTTCATCACAATCTGCATTTTTCCTACCAAATTAAAAATGTTTGTACTTCTCTGCCTTAAAGTTAACCTGCCACTTGTGATGTAAGGTGTGTGATTTATAAATATTTTAATATCATTGGGGTTTGAGTTTGGATTTTTAATTTGAACTAGTGACATATGGGTTTTCTCTGTGTTTGAAGGGGTTTAATGATTAACTTGTACATATTTCTGTAGCCACAGTGATTTCTTATGAAACAAAGTACATAGAATAGTATATCAGGCTTTCTTATGGAATATTTTGCATTTTTTTAAGGTTAAGGGGAAGAGAGAAACCTTTCAGTCTTAGTTTCAGTTTGGGGCAGCTCTGCAGAGTGCTTAGCTGAAGATATATGTGTAAAACAGTTACTCCTGAGAAATTTTAAAATTTGCATCCATGTAAGGAGTTTAGTAAAAAAGTGTTTGGTTGTGTTAAAATTCTGAAGGAATGATTTACCCCTGGGGATGTTTAAGCCCATGTATGAAGACTCTTAGAAGAAGCTATCAGATTCTACAGACTGGGAGTTGAAGTCACAGTTAGATTAAGTCTACAGAGGTGATGCAGAAAGAGATTATCTCTGATGTAAGTACTGAAAGGATGTATTTTTGGGATCCATCAAGGAGTATATTGTGAATCAGTAAAGGAGTATTTTGGGATCTGTAAAGGAGTACTTCGGGATTAATTGGATTATATTTTTACCATGCATTTGAAATATTTAAATTTTGGTTATATGCAAATAGTTTTGTTTATTTTGTTTTATCTTTATTTCTTTTGTGTATTAAACTTCTGTTTTATTGTTAAAACAATATCTGTAATGTTACATGCTTGTGTTTCAGTGAGAGACCACCTCGTTAAAATCAAAAAAAGAACAAAATATAATCTAACAAACCAGATTTCATTCTGGGATCTGACCTGTCCAATGAAAACATCTGCTGACATCATAACACACTTGTCCACTCATTCCATCAATTTGTCTATGTTCTTCTAAATTTCTACATTATCCACCGCTTGGTTCATAATATTTCCAAACATACTTTCATATCATCCACAATGTTTGAAATTGTACCCCATGCATTAAGGTTTAGGTAATTAATACACACCAGAAAGAGTACCATTCCATGGGACACTCCTACCTCCAGGACAATAAACAAGCTTTCACCGCTACTTTGTTTCCTGGCACTCAATCAATTTTATATATACGTTGCTACTATGTCACTTTTATTCCATGACCTCTAAATTTGCCCACAAGTCTGTTGTGCAGCATTTTATTAAATGTCTTTTGCAAGTTCATGCAGGCTATATCAACAGATTTACCCTCATCAACCTTCTCTGTTACCTTGTCAAAAAATGCAAGCATGTAAATTGAGCATTATCCATGCTGGCTTTCCTTTATGAAGTCACTTTTCCCAATGACTATTAATTTTGTCCTTAATTATTCTTTTGAAAAACTTTCTAATGCTGAGGTTAAGCTATCTGACTGCAATTGCTGGGCGTCCTTCCTTATACTTGGGTGCATGTTATCTGATCCTGGTGCTTGTCAACTTTAAGTACAGACAGTCTATCAAAAAGATTCCCAACATCAATTTTAAACCTGTAAAATATCTGAACTACTTCCTCTTTCACCATAATTCAGCAGCATACTCTGGTAAAGACAGATGTATAGTGCTCATCTAATACTACAACCTTACCCCTTGCATCCAGGCATAAATCTACTTCTTGATCATTAATTGGCTCAACTCTTCCTCTTATTACCTTTTAATTTTTATTTCTTTGTTCTTGGTTGGATATTTGCATCCTGCCTTGTGACTTCGGGATTTTTTTTATATTAACTAACAGTCTCTCCCCATAACTACTCTTGAATTCTCTTATTTGCTTCCTCAATTCCCTCTGGTCATTCTATATTTGGCCTGATTCTCATATGACCTATGCACCAAACATGAACACACTTTTTTTGCTTCATCTTAATATCTTTGTCTTTAAATCTTCCAAGGAGCATTGGATTGCTTTGTTCTACTTTTCTCTTCATGGAAATACATGTGTTTTTAAAGTGCAACAATTATAAATTTTCCTTTTTATTTTTAATTCTAATTTATCTGGACTAGATCCATTCTTACCCCGTTGAAGTTGATTTTTCCTGGTTAATTATCCCTACTCTGGATGCTGTGCATGCTTTCTATTAACATCTTGTTATAACTCATTCAAATAAAGCATAATTTTTTGAGGATCTTTACAGTGAACCGACAGCATAAAAAAAAAGTTCTTATTAAATCAAATGATTTCTAAGATTTCCATATCTAAGGTACTCAATAACGTACCCGATTTCTGTATTTAATTCTACACGCGCAGACTGCAGAAGTTCTTATCAATTTCACAAGAATAAGGACAGCAAATGCTACCAGTTTTGTTGTCATTGTAACTGCAGACTAAGTATTAAATGTGGTGAGAAACTCACTAGGAAAACTGTATAAATCTCAATAATTTATCAAATAGCTTGGAGTAATTTTGACTTTAAACTATAATGCAAATTATGCGATATCAATTTGCTGATAAACGCCTCTCCCACATTCCTTTTCTATCAATGCCAATGTGTTTATTTGGTGGCTAAGCCAATGTTACGCATATTGCACTATTTTCCAAAATCAAAATGGCCTTCCTCATGTTAAACGTGATGCAACACATATTGTTTGGAATAAAATTAATTACCTAATTTTGAATATACGTTATCCACAAACAAATCATTGTTTAATGATGTCCAATTAAGTGTTACAAGTCCTGGCTGAAAGGCTTCATCAATCTTGTGCACATGAGGTGCAATAAGGATCTCACAGATTGGCTTAATTCTTCCACGTAATCTGGAATTCTCTTCTAGCAATAGCTGGAAATAATCACAAAAACTATTAGGTTGCTTAACTCACTATTTAATTTTAACAAAAAAAAAGTCATTTGGTTTATAATTTCTTGATATAATCAGCTAAGCTTTTTGAGGGGCGTTACTGTTAAAACTATCCATTATACGTAATTGAGGCAATAAAAAATAAACAGCAGTAATTTCACTAACAGGTTTGAGTAATGTAATAAAACAGAAAGATTAAGCTGGAACTGTTTTGAAGTGTTAGACAAGGCAAAATCATTATCTAGAAATCATTCCTGTCTGTCTCTATACATGCTTGATCTATTTTTGTGCTTGTGCAAAATTTCAGTGCTGAAACATAGAATACGTTGCTTCTGTTATACAGTGTCAGCATTGTTGTATTCTAATAGGGTCTAGCAATGTTGATTAAGACTAAATGGAATTCGGATAAAAGGTAATCATGTGCTAATTAAGGGATAATTGGGTGGGCAGTTGACTGGATATTATATATTATATGTATCTATAATATACACACACACACACACACATACATATATACATATACACATACATACATACACACACACACACATACATACATACATACATATATATATGGAGGAACAAGTAATCAGGGTTGTTGGAGTTTGTTCAGTGTGAGTGGAAATAAAGCAAAATTATGCCGAGATAATTATGTGCCTAGGGGCCAAATGCTGGCAAGTTGGACTAGGTCAGTTTAGAATGTCTGATCGGCATGGATGAGTTGGACCGAAGTGTCTGTTTCCGTGCTATATGACTCTGTGATTCTATAACCAGCATTTAACCACTGGTATTTAACATGCATTGGGTATGGTATACCTCAATACAGATTAAAAGTCCCTCAAGTACCTAACACCAACTTCAAAAGTCAACAGTTCTACACATCTCAAATTGTTATTTCAAAGTTAAGAGTATTTTGTGGATTTCACTCGAGTTCAATTTCTTAACAAGAGTGGCTGCAAAACAAGATATCAAAATGGGGCCATCAATTTGAACCTTAACCTCAAGCCTTAAAATTGGCTTACTTCATAGTGTGTAACATCACTCTTTTGTACTATTTGAGGTTTTCTTTGAACCACAATTTACATATTTAGGAGTCATGGTGGCAGGATAAGGGATCAGCAATTTACAACTGAGATGAGTAGAAATTTCTTTAATCAAAAAGTTGTGAATCTTTGGAATTCTCTGCCCTGGGCAATTGTGGCTGCTTGGGTTGTTGAGTATATTCAAGACAAAGATCAATATGGTTTTGGAAACAAAGATTACAAATGGGTAGTAAATGATTGTGCAAGTTGTTGCAGCTGAGGTAAACAATCAGCCACATTCTTGTTGAATAGAGGCCAAATAACCTCCTCCCACTTCTGCTTCCTTTGTTTCAACAGAATGAATTAAATCAGCACTTGGATTAATTTGAACAAAGCAAATTCAGAGCAGAACTTTCCCGTGCATTAAATTTTCTTTAAGCATCGTAAAAGAGATGATGTGCTTCTGCTGGAAAGTTTTAGACAATCAGTTTGTACAACATTACTCATCTGTACACGTTGTTGCATCTTGTGGAGTGTAAAGAGAATGCATAATCCTTCACATATTATCACTATTCCACTTCATCTGTAGTCATTAATACCTGCAGTTTATGGTACATGTTTTTCAAAGAATGCCGCTTGTGCAGAAGTGCTTTTGCAGTCTGGGGGATCTCGAAACCCATTCGACCCATGCATTCTGCCTCTCTTATCAGGACTGTAAGATAAGGGTCAAAGTTCACAAACATTTCTCCAGTGTCTGGATGCTTCACCAGTAATGATGCCTGGAGACCAAACTGAACCATTTCCATCTGAAATAGGATTGCATCAAATAAAAATATAGCAGCAAGCAACACTAAATAAAATTTCAATAATAGCTAAAGCGTTTAATCACAAAAAGATGCATCTAGGTGCTAAGAAATCTCACAGCCTATTAGCACTGACAAAAGTCTAATGTACAATGCACTTCATTTAGACACCAGATATCACTGCACTTAGCATTGTGTCAGGGAAGGCTCACCTATCAACAATGTAAAGCCTGATAAATACAGAAAGATATTGGACCTGCATTTCATAAAATTCAAAAAAAAAACTTGTTTTTTTCTCTTCCGCTTACACACAATTCCACCAAATGAGCTATCTCGATGTTCCAGAGGACTTTTTTAATAGAAATTATGGAAGACAGATTTGTTACCTTGCTCAGTAATTTTCCCTGAGATTAAAATCGTGATGCTTTACAAAACCAATAAAATATCCAGCACTTTTATGAGTATGGGAAAAGGTTGGGCTGGCCACAAATTCAGCATGTTAACAAACAAACATTAATTAATTGAATATAGAAGATTCAATCTTGAAAGAACATGCAGAGGTGATCTGATTGAAATGTTGAAGACCATAAATAGATTGGATAGGGTAAATAGATACAGTGGGTGATATTTTCCCAAACCCTGACTGGGGCATAGAAAGAAGGTTAGGAAAATTGCAATCCCATGAACAGCTTCTTGACATCAAGAGTAAAAAGTTCAATTTTTCAACAAAATAACCAGTGAGTGGCAAAAGGCTGATTTTAATGCATTAATATGCATTAGGATTTCATTGTTACCTAAAATTCACCTTATTAATATGCAGTTTTCCATTCTCCCACCCACTGGATAGAAATTGACAATGACAATTCCCAGAAAGTCAGAGCAGTTACCTGGTGACTCCAGATCAATGCTTGCTTTTCCAGAACTGTATCTTGGACATCCGGCACCAAGTCTCATGGTCAGCAACTGCCCACACTCTTCATGGACATTATCATCTGATACCTACCAGCATCATGGCATCATCATAGCATATCTCAGGGCTAGTCACTCACTGGCTTAGCACCCACTCTGTTTGTGTCTCCTTCAATGCACATGTCCCAGCTGCGCTTTGCCTTTTTGCACTTTCTCCCTCAGCCAGCGCTTAAAGGCTCACAGTACCTCTGTCTTGCTGTGCTGCTTAAGGCAGAACAAAGCCTGGCAGGTTGGCATAGTCTTATTTTAATCATTTATGGGATGTGGGCATTGCTAGCTGGGCCAGCTTTTATTATCCATCCCTAGTTCCTTTGAGAAGGTGGTGATGAGCTGCCTTCTTCAACCGCTGCAGTCTGTTTGCTGCAGGTCCACAAAATGCTGTTGGGGAGGGAATTATATTTTCTCTTTATTTCTTTATTTATTCATGGAATGAGGGCATCACTGGTCAGGCAGCATTTATTGCCCATCCTTAATTGTCCAGAGGGCAGTTTAAAGTAAACCATATTGCTGTGGATCTGAAGTCACTTGTAGGCCAGATTAGATAAGGATGGTAGTTTCCTTCCCTAGAGGACATCAGTGAACCAGATGGGCTTTTCTGATAATCAACAATGAATTCACGGTCACCATTAAAGTCTTAATTCCAGAATTCTTTAACTGAATTCAGATTCTACCCAGAATTAGAAGCCAGGTCCCTAGAACATTATTTGGGTCTCTGGATTAACAGTCCAGTGATCATACCACTAGGCCATCGTCCACGTTGGCAGGCAGAGGCCAGTGTTGTAGCTGTGTCAGAACAGCTTGGCTAGAGGTGCGACAGGTTCTCAAGCACAAATCTTCAGGATTATGTAATAAACACACTGCCTGTGCTTCAATTGAATTAAGAGGAAGGTGATGGCCTAGTGATATTATTGCTGGACTCTTAATCCAGAGACCCAGATAATGTCCTGGGGACCCAGGTTCAAATCCCAGATGGTACAATTTGAATTCAATTCAAATCCAGAATTAACGGTCTAATGTTGACCTGAAACCTATGTCAATTGCCAGAAGAAACCTACCTGATTCACTAATGTTCTTAAGGGAAGTCACTACATGTGAATCTAGACCCACAGCAATATGATTGACTCTTACCTGCCCTCTGGGATGGGTAATAACCGCTGGCCTAGCCAGCGATACCCTCATCCTGTGAATGAATCAAAAAAAGGCCATGCCTCAATGTCTAAGTGGAAAGGTCCTCAGTCATGTCAAGGGGTGCTCTGACAGTCAGAGACTGTATAGCGCGGTGCTGGGTAAAACTAAACTAAGGGCCGGGACTGAGGGTGTAATGATGAGAACAGACGTAATTCCAGATTCTTTGTGGGAATATGTCAAGGATCGGTACTGATGGGCTCGACAGATAATGCCAAGAAGAAAGGCACATGGCGGCTCACTCTGCTAAGCAGGACCTATGTAGCCTTCCATATTCCAGTGACTCCTAATTGCAAGCTGTGACCACACACTGAGTGGATGGGGTCAGCTTTTCTTTCTGTTTCAGCACACAGGCTCCACTTGTGTGCAACGTGAGAGACTTCAAGGGGCATGTGTATTGAGCAGGCACTTACACAGTACAAGTTGAAGTCATCTGTAATCAATTCATCATGCATATGAAATGCATGTAGTGTGCAACTGTGTTGGGTGCAAATGCTGGTCACAAGCAATTTTCACCAGATTGAAGATAGTCAGCTGTGTGAAGCTGAAGTAATTAAAGATAGCTTTAAAAGTTGTACCTGAGGGCCAGAAAGCACAAAGATAAGGCAAGACCTCATAAGCTGCACAGGGGCATGGAACTGATTCCCTCTCATAATATATTCACAAATATCTGCTAACGTTCTTAGATGAAACGATATTTTTCTTGATGACTTGGCTCAGAGGACAAGGTCTCAGTACTCATGTGGTACATTGTACTGTTTCTTTGTGACATGACTAGTGCTACAGTCATTGGAATAAGGCCCTACATTAAAGCTCCAAACAGAGGTATCCTATGGCCCTCCTTGTCAGTGTGTTCCATGTCCATCTGTCATTTGAGTGATGAGAATGTTGACTGCCCACAATAGTAGGGACGTTTTTTTATGATCCAAGCAGTGGAAAGGCTCATTGCAACATAGGTTCATTGCAAACATGACTGATCCAGCCACAGCAGACATTATCATTGCTGTCGCTGTGATGCAACAATAAAATAGAAGAGGACCAACTGCTCCTGGAAGCCCAGAACCAGCAGCAACCTCCAGCAGCTGCTGAATAGCATCTACATGATGGGATCACAAGGGAGGGTCCCTTCAGCATGTACAAGGGGTACAAGGTGAGACGATTGTCCACGATGCCAGTTGATCTAGAAGAGTGGAGTGCAGTGTCGCTGCAGATGGAGAATGTCCCAGACACTGTCATAGACCTATGCCAGCTGCTGAAGTGAAAATGTGACATGGAAGAGTGGGTAGCTATTGTATCCCAGAGGTCATCAAGGGGACAGGTGGAAGTATGCAACTGTATCATTCCAAAGAGCCATTGGGACTTGTGTGAGCTCTCAATCCTCAATGAACAAATGGAATAAGGTTAATACAAATGCAACTGTGCCAGATCACACTAACTCATCTCATTTCCCCGTGATAAGATGAGTGTCACAGCCCATAAAGTAGGCTTTGGCCTGGAAGAGTGATAGCAGTCTTCCGAGGAGGAGGTTAAGGACATTGAGCAGGAGGAACATCACCTTCTGCATGATATAGAGCAGCTTCAGATGCTACAAGTCAGACAGGACTTAACTGAAACTGGTTCCAGTAGATGTGAGCTGAGTGCAGTGATCATTCATTGATTGTGAATTTGTTGTTGCTCTAACGGCAAACAGTCTGTTTCTGTTTCAAGAGGAAATTATGGCTTCTGTTAGTTTTTTTTAATCCAGTTTGCCAAAGCTGAATAAAGTCAATGCTTCAGAACATTTGAAGGCTTTCTTGTCTGTGATGGTCCCACATTGAACAATGATAAGATGTTAGACAATGGAATAGGGTTGCATTGACTTAGACAGGATTGTAAAATGAGATTGAGCCAAGGACAGATAAGCTGTATGGCCTGGTATATAAACAGTGATAGATATAAGAATATGCAGTTGTTCATGCAATCAAGTGTCAGCCATGCCATCTGTGCCCTGAAAAATGTTGATTTGTGGTTGCTCTCCCATTACATGCACAGTAAAGGGCAACTCCATCTGCACTGCTTGATCGTGTGCACAGCTAGGTTCAAAGATTGTAGCAGCGTCAGGGATGACATGGCAGTAGCAAGAACTTCTATGAGTAGGAGAACAGGATGAACAAAGCACTTTGGAGAGGAGGTATTTAGCTAATGAGATGGGTGATGACAGTATGAGATAAGTTGATTGGCCTTGCAGGAGAAAACTCCACATGAAACTCATCTAAAATGTCAGCTGATTTCAGGTCTCAATCAGCCAAGCAAAACAATTTCCTTTACTTGGGGAGTCAACAACAAGTGGACATGAAGTTAAAACTATAGCTAAACTGTTCTGAAGAAAAATATAGAAGCACTTTCTCATACAAAGGGCAGTAAGAATATCGAACTCTCTTCCCAGAAAGGCTTTGGATCAAAGGACAATTAGAGTTTTAACGGTAAAGAAATCAAGAGGTATAAGATTAAGTAATAAAATGCGTGAGGTACAGGTCAATCATTATGGCTCAAAGGACTAAAAGATTTATTTCTGTTTCTGTGTTCTGATTACAACTTAATATTTGTCAAGGAACCCTAAGTTGTTTAAAACTCCTATGTCAGAATGGTAATTATTCAACAGGTAAGACCAAATACAAATGCTGTATATGTAAATTTGAACAGCATACACAGGACCAAAGGGACTACATTCAGCATACGTTACAAGATATATATGTTACCTGTTGCATCCATGCTCTATGGTAAAGTACTTCATACCCCATCAAAACTCTGGCTAATTTGTTATAGCTGTGGATGATCCTCTTTGCATCATCAGTCTGGAGGACACCAGTCCTCTGCTCAAACAGCAACATGGGCTCCTGAATACGTCTGAAGAGCTGCCGAGCCCAAATTATTTTTCCAGCTATTGGAGGAAAGTCACGTGGCATTGGAGGATCAGCCTTCTGTTTTGTGTAAATTAGGGATACAAGATCGATATCTTTATTATAACTATACAGAAGTTTTTGAAATTGCTTATCAATTCCCAGATATGGTATTCCAAGCCTGAAAGACACAGATGATGATCACATGTTTGAATAGAATACATCATCAGTCATTACTGAACGAGGTCAATCACAGTAGTCTTTTCTTTGAGTTAGCTGTGGCTTATTATCACTGCAGGGTCTGAGTGCAATGTGCAAAGGATTTTGTCGAAAAAAATATTAAGAAGTAGAAGCGATGTCAGTGCACATCAATCAATCTGTCAAAGACAGAATTTTGTAGTTCAGGAACAAAGACACCAGATAGCTTTGTTACTCCAGCTTGAGCTTAGTACAACACCGCTTCTAAATCTGTGATTGTGAAATTCTTTATACTATGCATCATCAGGCTAGAAAGTGCTAAAAACAAATCCCCACAGTACTCGCCAATTGAGAAGCATTTATTAAATAAAATGTGATGTTTACAGCACTTCTAAAAGAAACATAGAAGGATACAGATTTTTCAAAGACACCAGTATATATGCAGTGACACATTCAGACTTACTTCTCAAACTTCACCAAAAATGACAAGGCCTTCTGAGTGCTTGATATACTGTCAAGAGTGGTATCCAGGAGCTGTTTTATTTCAGTCTGTCAAATTATATGTAAGAATGTTGTTATAATCTGTACACTTTTCTACATTGTACTTTTAACATATTTCTTTTGTACACCCACGTCATTTACTTCTCCAAGCAAGACACAACAAACAACCACATCATCTACCAGACCATGCTTGGTGGTGACTGAATTTGGGGACAGACCACACGGGATTTTTGATCAAATCCTGCACATGCTGAAATTAGCTAGATGTTAAGCAAATAACTTACACCCTGGACTGTAAGATAATTCATCTTAAATGCTTTTCAGAGCATTCTCTATTGTTGCTACAACTGCTGGTAAAAGTAGACAGCACTGATATTGCTGTTAAACTTGTCTCGTGCCAATTCACTGGAACTTGAGTTTAACAGCTACTCAACTGAAATATGTGAAAATTTCTTCTTTTTAGATATGGGATACTGATCTGTCAATATCATTAGCACCTATCTAGGCGAGTGGTCTGAGAAGCAGAACAAGAAAATGATCTTGATTAAAAACCCAAAATGTAACATGGACATTGTAAATAATCACACATCAGTACACATACTAGGCAATTACAGTTTGATTTTCTCTGCATGAGGCAGGGGCTTTTGGAGGAGGGAGGTGGTTAGGGTTGGATTGACTGGGTTACATGTGGAGGTTAAAGCTCTGAAAAATAGCAGCATGTGGGAAACCCAAGAAGTTCCCATTCTCTTCTACATTTAACAGGCATACAGAGAGCGGGAAATTTCCTTGAAGGAGCTAGGTCAGATATTTAAATGTCATATAGCAATTAAGTGGCAAATAAACCTTTTATTCTAGATTTAATTGCCAAGGCACAGATTTCCTGATCTTTACGAATCTCCCTAAGCTTGGTAAAGCGAGGGTACACTGGAATGTCATTGATTATCAAACTGGCATTCTACAGTGTAAAATGGCCTCCAGGTGTTGACAGCAAGTCAGGGCATCAAGTAGGGGAGCTTGAGGGGTAGAAAGGACGCTCTGTGGAGGAAGGTGTGTTATCTCTGTGGGAAAGAGGCCTCGTGGAGAAAGGGAGAGACCTACAAATGATTTCCTCACCCAGATGAGTGCTACAAGTTTAATTCCATGTAGATGTTGTTTTCGTAGTTTGATGCCTGAGGGATAATGAATCCTTACTTCATAATCTTTGTGTATTTATCAGCTTTAATCTTACATTAGACTGGAAAGTTCTTAAACAGAAAATACCAATGAAAAAGGCTTGTATTCACAGCAAATTGGGAGAGTACAATCTTTCGGATATACAGAACATGAGCAATGTGTTTGAAACCATTTGACTTTGATTGCCCGTTAGTTACCTTACTGTAAGCTCAGATGCTGTCCGCTTTCATTGCAGAATGGGAGAGGTTTATGAGGAGCAGGAGAAATGGCAAAGAGACCAGAAGCAGCAATAACTGCTGACTTTTCAGCAGCCACATGCCACTCCACAGGACTGACAGCAAGGACACAGAGCTGTCGTTTGAATGAAGAAATACCCAGAAAACATGTAAACAAGTGTTGAGAGGATCAGCTGCATCAACATATTTGAGCAACAGTTGCTTCAGGAGAATCACGCTCTCACATCAACAGGTGTTGGATATTTTTTAGCCTCTTGACAGAAGACCTCCTGCTAAGAGGATTGAGTGGGCATACAAAACACTGCCTTTCAAAGTTACCATAGCCCTAAAAGTCTTCACTTCCAACTCCTTTCACGAGTCAACTGGGAACATCCGTTGGCCATAATCTGTAGCCTGAAGGTCTACTTCCTAATTCACCGACACCAGGGACAGATAATTATGGGGTGATGTGCTTGCCCCTTCTTCTATGGCAGAAAACTCAGCAGTTAGCCAATTGGTCATTCACCCATAAAACACTGCCATTAGACTGAACAAGCAAGTCCAACCCTCTCGAGATGCCTTTTAATGATCTCTATTGACCCTTAATTATTTATTTACACATTGTGTGTGGGCTTCCAAATTCAGTGCCCACCCATCCATCCTCTATTACGGGGGTGAACTCAGAGGCATGTGCAAAGCCTAGCCAGCTGATCTATACTACTTGCCCCAACCTCCAAAAACATACATTTATAACATCCATCCCCATAAATGCCACTCTGTATAACACATGCACTCTAACACTAATATTGGCAGTCAGGCACAAAAAGCTCTTGCCTTTCTGCAGTAGGGTTCAATGGTTCATTGTCTGCACTCATGTGCAATCGAGGTACCTTGATAATCCAACAAAATTCATCAAATGAAAGGGATTCCATTCCCTCAACACGCATATCATTTGTAACTGCTATAAGTTTATTACTTATACATGTGGAAGATCTCATAACTATTATAACCTACACTAGTCTAGTCTACCACAGATATTTATGCCTCCATATAATCTGAGCAGGTGACTTCTTAAAGATATCCCTACCCTCCAAGAATGTGGCTGATGAAACCTGAAGGACACTTGTCAATAAGTGATTTTGATTTGATTTATTATTGTACCTCGATACAGTAAAAGTATTGTTTGGCATGCTAACCATTCAAATCATACCTTACATAAGTAAAGTATATTAGGGTAATGGCACAGAATGTAGCATATAGTGTAGCTACAGAGAAAAATCAACTCTAATATTTGGAATGAAATACACCATTAAAAGTCATTAACTTTCTGAAAATGTGAATCAAATGCCTTAAACATCTGGGGCACCCTTCAGTAAGCACGAGCCAGAATCTCCACATTGATAGTTGTCTGTTGTCTCTGGAACAAAATGCTGCTGCAGAGAGGAATGGAGTTTTAGCAGCACAAAAGTGCAAATCACTTGTCACCTTCTAACAAGGAGGAAGAGAAGCTGGAAGATGAGGAGCACCTGGCTGCCAGAGAGGCCAATGTTGGCAGGATACAGCCACAATTTAGTTAAGGAACAAGCCTAAAGCCAAATGAAAACGTATGCCCAAACACCCTGAGACCCCAGATCCCAACATAAAGCCCACATTCCCACAGTTGTAAATCAGTGTATCACCGACTACAAAGCATACATCTGAGTGTGCCTTTCTGATCACGGCTTTGTCCACTGGGAAATCAGAATGTTACAACAACCAGGGTAAAATACATTAAACATTTCTTTATATACAAGTTATTTGAATGGTTTTATGTTGTGAACAGGAACAACTATAGGGAGATTTCATGGAAAAGGAGGCCAAGTGGAAGTGCACTGAGAAAAGTCTCCTCTTGCTTTTGCTGTTTCTGTATGTTGTTTCCCATGGTCCACTTGAACTTCCTTGCCAGCAGGGAGCTGAAGACAACTTTGCTGCATGTCAGTGTTCTATTCATATGTCCTGGGGATGCATTGATCAATGTCGTGTAAACAAATAGCCAGAACATTCAAGCTGTGTGAGCAGCTTGCAAAAGATAGGTATCTAAGCAATCCCACAACTAGCAAATCAGACCGAACCTCGGCAGTCCTGGCACATCTAATTGTGAATGGTGGTGAACAGCTAAACAATTCAGTGGAGAAGGTGACTCCACCAATGTTCTTATCTACAATGATGGCAGATCCAGCACATCAGTGTAACAAATAATGCTAATGCATTTGCATCCACTTTCAGTCAGAGTGGCGAGTGGATTATCTATCTCAGGACCTCGGCCCAAGATCCCTAGCATCACAGATGCTAACTTTCAGCCAATTCAATTCTCTCCATGTGATATAAAGAGACAACTGGAGGCTCTAGATACTTCAAAGGCTATGGGCCCTGACAACATTCTAGCAATTGTACCAAAGACATTCAATGGCATTAACATTGATAAATCCCTACTATTAACATTCTGTGGCATACTGTTGACCAGGAACTGAACTGAACCAGCCATCATTAGTCTACTTGGAATTCTCTGTAAAGTAACTCACCCCAAAGCCTGTACACCATCTTGCGAGGCATAAGTCAGGAATGTGATGGAATAGTCTCCATTTCCATGGATGAATGCATCTCCAAGAGCACTCAAGACAAAGCAGTCCACTTGGCTGGAATGCTACTCATCACCTTAAATATTCATTTCCTGTACCACCAATGCACAGTGGTAGGAGTGTGTGTAATCTAATACACAGCAACTCCACAGCAACTGCGACAGCACCTTCCAAACTTGCAAACTCCACCACCTAGAAGATCAAGGCTAGCAGATACACTCACCACCAACTTCTTGAAGGTAATTCCTTTATTGGCAACAAATGGAGGCCTAGCCAGCAACGCCCACTTTTCATCGGTGAGCAATAACCATTCACATGGTGTTTACTTTGACAAACAGGTCTCCAAATAATTGTTTTCATTCGACCACCAGAACTGCTACATATGATTGAAGGTTATATTAAGCAGTGAAACACGTTAATAGGAAAGTTGCTACACCAGCTGATTTGACCACTGACAATAGCTTGCAATAGTAAATTTTTCTTTTTTCAATTTTCTTTAGAGTGCAAAGAAACTTTCATAATAATGACACAAATCTTTCAGAGTCAAAGTTCTTCCTCCATTAATGCTTTCCTATTTTGTGCACCAAATGCCAGGATGATACATTGATAAGTCAGGTTAGGAATAGATATTGAGTGAAATGCTTTCTACATTTTAGAATGGATTCTAAATTATTAATGTAATATTTTAGTTTTATTCACAGGTCACTCTTATATCCTGTGAGAGTTGCACTGACAATTAGGATATTAAGGACAGATAGTGCTATATACTTGTTCTTCAGGGACACATTTCACCTGGAAATGTTATGAATGTTCAAAACAAGAGATATTCATCCCAACAGTCTGCCCCAGATTCATTCAAAATCAGTTTTAAAAAGTAAACGGGGGTTATCTAATGCAGTCCTAAGACCACTTTCAAATAAAGCTAAAAACTATAAGATTTTTCCATTCAAATCTTTAAATGAATACAAACATGCAAGTCACTGATCTGAGTAGTAAAATGCATATAATCCACATCAAAAACAGTCTTTTTGTGGTCCAGGATATTATAATTTTGCTTTTTCATTCCAGACACAATAACCTGCAATATAAGAAAGACATAAAGTGAACTGGGCTATCAAAACAAACTCATTCAACTGGAATGTAAATCTAGTGTACCAAACTTACGCTCAAAATATCATTACAATGAGATACAAAATATATTCCAGACTGTCCCTTATATAACTCCCAACATCCAAGGTACCCACAAAATGGTATTATAAATTCTAAAAACACAATAGTGGCAAACCTCTAATTCTCAGTTTCCTTCCAAATACTTGCAATTGTAATGTGGCAATAAACAGAAATTATATTGGTGTATAAACCCAGACAAATTGAGATGAGATAAAAATTATTTTGAGTTTGACACGTAGTTATAGTTCTGACCTGAAATTTGTTTGCCAATTCTTCAGACCCTTCAATAGTGGATTCTTCCAGGCTGGAGTAAATATTAATAGTCTCAAGCATCTCAATAATCTTTTTAAGTCGTTTCTCAAATGTGTCAAACTTCCCAAAGGTATACATTTCGCTAAACTCAAATGGTTTTTCCTTTTGATTCTCCTCCATCTTTTGCTTGGTCATATTATAACAAGCCTGATATTCCTAACATTGTAAGAAAAAGGACAAGCAGTTGTTATTGCCACACCAAGATTTACACAGTGGAATCCAACAGTTACATCGAGAGTACTTGGTTGACAACCTGTGATGCATATTGATGTCCAGAACAATAAATTTGAATTTCATTCTGACTTCACAATTCATAGAATCCCTACAGTGTGGAAGCAGCCAACCGGTCCATCCAATCAATACTGCCCCTCCAAACAGCATTCCACCCAGACCCACCTCCCTAGCCTATCCCTGTAACACTGCATTTCCATGGCTAATCCACCTAGCCAGCACATCCCAGAACACTATGGGCAATTTAGCATGGCCAATTCACTTAACCTGCACATCTTTGGACTGTGAGAGGAAACCAGAGCACCCGGAGGAAAACGCATGCAGACACTGGGAGAATGTGCAAACTCCACACAGACAGTGGCCAGAGGCTGGGATCAAAGCCAGGTTCCTGGTGCTATGAGGCAGCAGTGCTAACCACTGAGCCACTGCACTGTCCCAATTAGTTGGCTGCAATACTTTGAATTTGTCAGAATTATCAGCTTTGAGTTACACAAAAGTTTTTTGAAATAGATCATGGCGGGCCAATTTTGCCAAACCAGAGGCTGCACACCAGTGTAACGGTAGTAATGGAAGATACTGAAAGAAGTACATCTATCAACGATATCTTCTTCAGAATGCCTCATATTTGAAGCTGTAGATATGTAATGTCTACAAGACTTCTCCTGAACTGGCTACATAGATGTGACCTTCAAGAACTTTACTGCAAGTTTAAAATTTCTTGCGATGTTTTAGGAGAAAGGAAGACTGGCACCATTGTCAATCCTTAAAATAAAGCCTCTGTTTATGCTGCAATCATAAAGGAACCATCCTGCAACTGTGCACCTTCACACCTCCCATCCCCATCATAGATATGCTGACCTTCCTTGTCAGGTACATCAACATGGTGGAGAACAGCACAGAGATCAAGACTTGCTTCCATGTTTGGGTCAGCAAACAATAGGTCAAGGTGATTTTGATGTAAATGGCAAGGAAGCAACCCTCCACCCTCTGTGCTTTGCTATCAGGGTAGACCCAGCATTCTTGTCTATGTTGGTCATCCCAGAGTTTGCTTCCTGCAACAAAACTAGCTATATTGTGGCCAACTATAGTGCCTTCATGTTTTAGGATTACAAGGAGGAAGACCATCATATCAAGAATTGCAACTCAACTAAGTGCAACCTGTGTCAGATGATAGGCCACCTCGATAGAACTACCCATATACCAAATGCCTCTGTTATGCACAGGTAGCAAAGATGAACCAAGGGAATGCAGACTGAATAATAAACATGCAACTATCCACGTTCCAAGAGCTTCAATGTGAAGAATGGGACAAAGGACACAGGGAGGGACAATAAGGGGTAAAAGGTGCAAGGCAGAAGGCTGTCAAATGTCACTGTCCCTGAAACCTCTTACTTCTTGGCAAAGTAATTGAAGGAGGTGTCAACAGAAGGACAATTCCAAGAGTAGCAGCTGGTGAAGAAGGTCAAGAGGAAGAAGGGACCAAGGGGGGGCCTAACTATTCCCAAACCAGTGTCAGTAGTGACTCCCACCTGATATGGGAATAGAAGCTGCTTGTCTTCAGGTGGTAAAGGACAAGGACAAGCTGAGGAATCACACGGAATAGAAGAAGCCTTTCAACCCATCAAGTCTGTGCTGCCAAAACTATACTACTATCTACAGTCGCTCCACTTTCCCACTTGAGACTCACAGGCTTGAATGTTCATCCAAGTACTTTATAAAGGTTGTGAAGTTTCTACCTCAACTACCCTTCCAGGCAGTGTATTCCTGATTCCCACCACTCTCTGGGTGAAAAATGCTTTTCTTCTAATCACCTCTAAACCTTCTGCATTTAACTTTAAAATTATACCCCCTTGTTTTTGACCTTTAACTAAAGGGAACAACTACTTTCTAAGATCTTCATGATCTTATACACTTCTATCAGGTCCCCTATCAACCTACTCTACTCCAAAGAAAATATTCCTAGTTTATCCAGCCTCTCTTTATAACCGAATGCTCTATCCTAGACAACATTCTGGTGAACCTCCTTTGCACTCCCTCCAGTGAAATCACATCCTTCTATTGTGTGGTGACCAAAACTGCACACAGCTCTACAGCTGTGGCCTGACCAAAGTTCCAACATGACCTCCCTATTATAGCCTATTCCACATCTGTTAAAGGCAAGCATTCTATATGCGTTCTTAACTACTCTACTGATCTGTTCTGCCACCTTCAGGAATCTGAGGACAAGCATCCAAGGTCCCTTTGCACCTTCCTAGTGTCTTGCCATTCATTGAATATTCCCTTGACTTGTTCCTTCTTCCAAAGTGCATCACCTCACATTTACCAAGGTTAAATTCCATCCTCCACTGATCTGCCCAATCTGTCAATATCTTCCTTTAGCCTAATACCTTATTCCTCACTGTCAACAACCCAATAATCATGTCATTCGCAAACTATTGATCATTCCTCCCACATTATCATCTCTTATTTATGAATATTACAAACAACAAGGGGGCTAGCACTGAACCATGTGGTAGACACTGCACACCAGACTCCAGTCACACAAACAGCCTTCTACCACCACCTTCTGTCTCCTGTTACTAAGCCAAGTCTTCTATGTAATATGTTATGACATTACACCAGGAACATGTGCTGTGGATGAAGGGCAACTGATGGATAAAAGGCATTTGATAAAGTTTCACATCAAGGGTTATTTCAGAAAATAAATGATATAGGCAGCAACAGATAGAAGATTGGTTAACTTGCAAAAAAAAATGGAAAGCAAGCATAAATAGGTCAATTTTTGGTTGGCAAGAGGTCAACAAGTGATGTGTCAGAGGGATCAGTGCTGAGGCTTCAAACAATTTATATCAATGACTTGGATGAAGGTATATTTGCTAAATCTTCTGATGACACAAAGGTAAGAGGAAAGCAAGTTGTGAAGATGACATAAGAGACCTACAAAGCAATAGATAAGTTAAGTGAATTGGTAAAGATCAGATAATATGAAATTTTCCATTTTGGCAGGAAGAATAAAAAAGCATATTATCTAATTGCAGAGCATGGAGAAGCAGAAGGATCTGGTCATCCTAGTTCATGAATCTCAAAACGTTGGTATCAGGCTACAGCAATTAATTAGGAATGCTAATAGAATATTATTGTTTATTGCAAGGAGAGTTGAATACAGAAGTAGGAAGGTTATGATTCAATTATGACAGCACTAGTACACCACATCTGGAATACTGTATACATTATTAATTTCCTTATTTAAGTATGTACAGGAAGCAATTCAGAAGACGTTTACTAGACCAATACCTGGAATGAGGGGTTGTCATATGACAGAAGGTTAGACAGGCTAGCCTAGCATCCATTAGAGTTTAGAAGATAAGAGGCGATTTGATGTAAACACAAGATTCTGAGGTGGCTTCACAGTGCACATGTAGAAATGATGTTTCCTCTTGTGGAATGATCTAGAACCAGGTGTCACTGTTTAAGAATAAAGAGGCTGCCCATTTTAAACAGATAAGAAGATTTTTTTCATCACAAAGGGTCATGAGTCTTTGGAACCGTCTTCTTCAAAAGGCAGCAGAAGCAGAATCTTTAAATATTTTTAAGGCAGAGGTAGATAAATTTTTGATAAGCAAGGGGGTAAAAGTTTATCAGGAGTAGGTGGGAATGTGGAGTAATCAGATCAGCTGTGATCTAAGTGAATAGTGGAGCAGGCTCAAGAAGACAAATGGCCTATTTCTGCTCCTAATTCTTATGTTCATAACACTTCAATTAACACCTACTCCTCATGGCCAGATGTTTGGAAGTAAGCATGGCATTATGTCGATTTCATGTGCTAGTCAAATGGTTATTCACCATTTCATGTTCACTTGTTACTGGAGCTGTGAAAAGGGCCTTTGAACACATGTCAGGAAACCTTCTGGAACACTTTGTCAAAAATGCACCAACACTCAAGGAACATTTATTCTGCAAGTTTTCTGTTGAATTATTGGACACCTTATTGGTCTCATTAGGAGTGTTTAGAAATAGGTTGTAGTTAGGGGTGCTGGGCTGAGGAATTGGAAAAGTGCATGAGGACATGCAGAACAACACTAGCTCCTGCAGGGTGAGACAAGATAGTAAGTTGCTTGAGTCTCGTAACACAGGACATCCTTCCTCTTTGAGACCTCCTGCACCAGGAACTCCAATACTGAGAATCCGTCCAGTCTTTGTCTTGGTCCCTGAGCCATCCGACACATGCCGCTGTATGCCAGACAGTATTCCACAGTATCTTCAGTGGAAGTGGCTGAGAGAAGCCCACAAATGCTCCAAAATTGCAGGGAATGTATACTTGGAATATCAAATTTGTAGGTTTCTCATTTAACATCTCCAAGAAAAGCCAAATTATGGTAAGCAGCCATTCGAAAAAATGTTTCATGCTAATCCTGGACTTTCAAACAAGCTAATCTCAATAATATTGCAATCATTTATTTTTGTTTTGACCCTCTATCCAAAATAACGCCCAATTGGTCTACATGATTTTAAAATAAATCTTGCTTCTCAAACTGTTGAAATTAATCATTATTTTACTTTCTAAATTAATGAAGAACAAACTGGACAAGTTCTGTGTCAAATGATATGCTCCACGATTCTCAATTTTCCAAAGCTATTTTTTTCCTCATCATTGAATCACCCATGGTATTTTTTTCCACCTATTGATCATCACCAGTAAATTGCATGTTTTCCAATTGATTAATTTATGTGTAAAGCCTGTTAAAGATGACACAGACCATCAAAGGCAAGGGAGAGGTGAGTGAGAGGACTAAATCAAAATGGAAGTTCCATTGCTTGCTACCCACAGTCAACTTAACACACCAAGGGGCAGACCCAGGAAAATCATCCAATAAATGTATCTAATTGAGCCAAAGAACTAAATGCAGGAGTCAGCCCACAGACAATTTGAGAACGAGGGCAATCACACAATGCAAGAAAAGTGAAAGAATAGCAAGTAGTTTTTTTTCCCCTAATTTAGAATGGGATTATTGATTTTCATAGGCAACCAACAATCAATGAAAAATCAGAGAAGAAAAACACACTTCTACTGGATGTAGCAAATCAAACTAAAGGCGAATACAACATTATGATTGAATACATTTCCCCCTAATCCTAATCAATTACCTGATTAAGCCTAATACAGGCTCTCAGCTTGTTAACTGCAGTGTCTGGAGTCAAATCCCATATAGTAACAGTCCCATGATTGGTAATGTATGCCTTGCATGCAGTTATCATCTGATTTGTGACCTGAAATAACAATATTTAATACGCATTGGTCTAAATGTAATTTTAAATAGATCTTTGAAAGCAAGCTCATCTCCTGACATGCATGTTCCTTCACCGTCAAAAAATAGTCAAACAAATTTCCACGCAGCATAAGGCAATGATAGAATTTTCCTTATCTAATTCCTGGCCAAAGGGGGGCCCCATTGGAAGGTTGGGAACACGCTGAATGCTGGACTGGATTTACTGAGGCTATTTGACTGAGCTACAGCATTAGCTTCTGGAATCCTTGGCCAGTCAAGGAGGGTGGATAGGATAATGCATCTTTTCTGTCAAAACAAGGATTAATAATAAAAGGGACAATGGCATGCTGACAATGGCTCACCAGCACTTGGATTTCTGACGCTGTGGTAACACAGTGTGGTAAGGACATCCGGGAAGTACTGCTGCAAGATCAGAGGAGCTGCAATAAAGCATGTTCTCCCAAAGACAGTTAACAGGCAACGATGCAAAAGGCTGAAGAAACCAGCAGCATGAGGACAGATATTCCAACCTGAAACTCGTGCATCAAGGCAATCCAGGATCTCAGGATAGCATGACCATGGCTGAACACTTAACAGCCAAGCCCCAAAGGTTGATTTTTTTTCCATGTATTCTCTTGAACAATAGAAATAGTACAACCCATCTTGTAGCTCTATTCATTCCATTCATCTCCAGGAGAGCACACAACATTCACACTCACCCTCATCCTATTGCCCTCTTACACCTATATGATATGGTGGTGGTGTCATGATAATGTCATTGGAAGTTAATCCAGTGACCCTGGTTAATGCTTTAGAGTCACAGGTTCAAATCCCACTGTTGTAGCTGGTAGAATTTTGGACAGGTGGAGGTGGAGTGCCAAGGTAATAACACAGGGTTATAATCCATGGGTTAAAAAAATCAATTCTAATTCCACAGTAGCTGATGATGTCTGAATTTGAGTTGGAGGGTGAACTGTGAGGAGGATGCAGAGCTGCTTCAGTCTGATGTGGACAAGATGAGTGAGTGCACAACTGCGAGGCAGCTGAAGTATAATGTGAATAAATGTTATCCACTTTGGTAGCAAAAGCGGGAAGGTAGATTATTATCTGACTGGTGATAGAAATAGGGAGGTGCAATGAGACCTGGAAGTCTTAATATACCAGACGCTGAAAGTAAGCATATAGGTGCAGCAGGCAGTGAAGAAGGCAAATGGCATGTTGGCCTTGATATAGAGACGATTTGAGTACAGGGAACAGGGATGTCTTGGCACAATTATACAGGGCCTTGGTGAAACCACACCTGGAGTATCGTGTGCAGTTTTGATCTCCTTATCTGACAAAGGATGTTCTGACTTTGGAGGAAGTGCAACATAGGTTTACCAGACTGATTCCTGGGAAGGCAGTTCTGATGTAAGGAAGATACACTGGCTCAGTTAGGATTATATTCGCTGGGGTTTAGAAGAGTAAAGGGGTACCTCATAGAAACCTGCAAAATTCTAACATGCTTGCTTTCGTTGCTCAGACCTTTGAGTTTGGGAGTTGGGATGTCATGTTGAAGTTGTACAGGACGCTGGTGAGGCCTCCTCTGAAGTGCTGTGTGCAGTTCTGGTCAGCCTGCTTTAGGAAGGATATTGTTAAATTAGAGACGGTTCATAAAAGATTTATCAGGATGTTGCCAGGAGTTATAAAAATAAGCTGGATAGGCTGGGACTTTTTTCACTGGGATGCAGGAGTGGTGACCTTATAGAGATTTTAAAAATTATGAGGGGCATAGATGAGGTGAATAGCAATCCTTTTCCCTAGGGTGGGACAGTTCAAAACTAGGGGGCATATCTTTAAGATAAGAGGAGAAAGATTTAAAAAAGGGCATGAGGGGCAACTCTTTTACACAGACAGTAGTTCATGTGGGAATGAACTGCCAGAAAAAGTGTTGAATGCAGGTACAGTTACAACATTTAAAAGATATTTGGATAAGTACATGAATAGGAAAGGTTTGGAGGGGTATGGGCCAAATACAGGCAAGTGGGACTAGTTCAGTTTGGAAACACAGTCGGCATGGACGAGTTGGACCAAAGGGTCTGTTTCCATGTTGTATGGATCTATGACACTATGACTAGACAGGGTGAAAGCAGGAAGGATGTTCTCGCTGACCGGGCAGTCCAGAAACAGGGGCAACAATCTAAGGATACAGGTAGGCCATTTAGAACTGAGATGAGGAGAAATTTCTTCACTCAGAGAGAGTGGTGAGCCTGTGGAATTCACCACCACAGAAAGTGGTTGAGGCCATAACATGAACATTTTGAAGAAGGGGTTCAATATAGTTCTTAGAGCTAAAAGGATCACGGGATATAGGGAGAAAATGGGAACAGGGTACTGAGTTGGATGATCAGCCATCATCATATCGAATGCTGTATGGCCTACCCCTGTTCCTATACCTCACAATCACTTTGCAAAATGTTGCGCTGCTCTCCTATCCAAACAGGTTACTGCTGACAAATACATCTCTGCTTCCTGGAGAAGAAAGAACTCAAGATTGGTATATAGCAGAGACCTGGAGTGCTATCTGCTGGTGTCCCTTCAAAGGCAGACACCTTCTCAGCCTACTTAGAATTCATATCCATCTTCTTCATTGCATATGAGGTCTTACTATAGGGGTTGGCAAATATCAGCAGCAAACTGCTATGACAGCCTGCATTTCCTGATGCACCAGTTTTCAGACACACCAGGAGAACTGATTCTCTGCTTTTACTTCTGGAGCTTGGGGAGGGGAGCAGAAATAACCTCCTTCCAAGTGTATCTTGTTGTTTATCGCCATTGCCCTAGGGAGGCAAATGCAGCCAAGGAGGTAACAGCTGGTGTTATATCATACCTGGGTGAGGACTGACAGCAGGAAAGTGCAGCTGAAGGTAAGTGAACTGCTAGACAGATGAAGTGTCTTTCAAGAATGTGGCAATCACCTGTCAAGCAGTATGGCATCCATTCAGAGAATGTATTTTGAATGGCAGCCTCTTACTTGGGCTTGTTGAAGCATTTCAATTTTTCTGACCAAAACCTTCTCAGCTTGCTCTCCCCACTGTGCACCAACCTTGGTGACTCTGGCAAGTGGGCGACAGGACAGGAAATATGTTCCCTATCTGTTCAATGCCGAATTAAGAGCTAAGACAGTATCTAGTGTTTTTTTTAATTTATTATTAATAGGTTTTCCAAAAGATCCAAAGAAACTAAACCCACCACATTGAAACCCAGAAGGGCAGGGTGATACGGAGAGAGATCACATGTGGAGATGATTTTTAAGAGATTTACTTTTGCACATGTGCCCAAACATAACACTTCTTCAATCGGAAAATCCCACCCAATATTTGCTCTTTTACAAATTACATACGTCAATGTTTTCACTGCTGAAATAATTAAACTGTGTATTTTCTTTCAAATACTCTATTTCTCAGAAAATTATTCGGAGATTTAATAGTGATGCTCAAAATTAAAAAGGTTACAGTTATTTAGGTGGGATAAATTTTTCACTCAGAGGAGTTTGGTAAACAGACTGCAACGATATTAAGAACCAGAGGAGAAAGGAGCAGAAATTTCTTTTACACAGCAAATTGAAGTGTAATGCACTGTCTGAAAACTTCAGTAGTAACTTGATAAAACAAAAATAATAAATTTGGAAAACAAATAGGGGAACAGCATAGGGATTGGACAAAGTTGATAACTCTTTGAAAGATAGCAATCACAAATTGGCCAAATGGCCTCTTATGTGGTTGTATGACTCCAAATATGATTCTTACTGAAGCAGGCTACCTATTAAACAGTTTCTTCATTTTCAGTTTCGTCAATTTACTTTCTGCCAGATTAACCTTTCCTGTGCTGGTCCTTCCTGGTCTTGTTTCCAGGTCCGATGAAGATGCACAACCCAAAAGATAAGCATGTGACTTTCTCTGTCTAGATGCTACAGAGAACAAAGAACAGCATGGGTACAAGCCCATCAACCCACCAAGCCTGCGCCAACACACATCTTTCAAAACTAAAAAACTCTTGTCGCTCTGCAGCTTGTATCTTTCTACTCCCAGCCTATTTATGCATCTGTCAAGATGTCTGTTAAACATTGTTATTGTATATGCTTCTACCACCACCTGTAGCAGCGCATTCCAGGCAGTTACCACCCGCTGTGTTAAAAACTTGCTTCTCACATCTCGTTTAAATTTACCTTAAACCTATGTCCCCTCGTAATTGACCTTTCTCCCTAGGAAAAAGACTCCAACTATCCAATCAATCCATACCACTCAATTTTGTAAACTTCGATCAGGATGCTCCTCAGGCTCTGATGTTCAAGTGAAAACAAATCAAGTTTGCCCAATCTCTCCTCACAGCTAATATCCTCCAAACAAGGCAACATCCTGGTAAACCTTTTCTGTACCTTCTCCAAAGCCTCCACATCCTTCTGGTAATGTGGTGACCGGAACTGCATACAATATTCTAACTAAATTTCTTTACAGTTGCAACATGTCTTGCCAATTTTTATGCCCTATGCTGACCAATGAAAGCAAGCATGCTGTGTGCCTTATTGACCACCTTATCCACTTGTGTTACCACTTTCAGAGAGCTGTGGATCTGTACACCTAGGTCCCTCCGTATGTTGATGCTACTAAGAGTTCTGCCATTTACTGTACACTTCCCTCCTGCATTAGACCTTCCAAAATGTATCACCTTACATTCATCCAAATTAAATTCCATCTGCCATTTCTCCTTCTAAGTTTCAAGCCTATCTATATCCTGTTATATCCTCACTTATATTCACTATCCACAGCTCCCTCAATCTTTTTTTTAAATCATCCATAAACACTAAGTGTGGTGTTCTACCAAACTGTTCCAGGATTAGATATAAATCCTATTTCAAGTCACTTATCACTGTGCTCTTGTAAGGTAACCAAAAACAGGTGCAAGAGAATTGGGATTTTATTATTTTTAACCATAATACTAGTGACATTATTGTAGAAAACCCCAACAAATACTTGCAAAAAATAACTTTACCTTGGTAAATAGAGAAGTCATCTTTTCAGATGTATTGTAGTACATGGAAATTGTATGTATCATCCTGATAGCATTCATAAGTCCTGGAATAGCTTTAAGCATTCCAATCTGGATTAAGGGAGAATGGTCATTAACTTCTGAATAGACTTTCAATATTTCACATTTTCTTACTTTCCAACAGTCAGATAGTCAATTCTGCAACGGAATTGGAAATTGCACATCAGGACCCTGCAGAATCCCTGGTGTAGAAAGCCACGAGGGAATTAACAGAGAAATTTAAGAATCCAAGTTCCCCAGGAATTCTCTGGAAGTATCCATTTAAAAGCAAAAATTTTGGAGGCTCCACAGATGTTAAGTAAACAGTTACTTTGGAAAAGTTGGACAAATAAAAACCTGGCCTAACTCCTGAGTAACTATTACATTGACATCCCAAATTATCACACACACTCCCAACTACATCTCCCTCAGACCCTGAATCGACAACCCCCTCTTCCCCCCATGGCCCAATTCCAACCCTGTCCCAGCCCCCTAGGACCCTAACATCATCCCTATCTCCCAACCACCTTGATCTACCCTAAATATTCCATGACTTACTTGGTCCCTTTCCCAACTTGTGCTTTGGCCTTGCTTATATGGCACCTTGACCCTTTCACAGCCACTTTGACAGCTCCTATCTGTGGACATTTAAATCAGAGAATGTGGCAACTGTGAAATCGGGGGTGTGGTTTGCCTTCTTCAGACTATCCTGCTCCAAAAGATACTTGTCAGAATTAAAGTATGTTCTGCATTTCTGAACGAGTCCTGATTACAATCTCTTGTCAGAAATCCAGAGCTCTTTCTTAATAAAAAATGAAGAAGTGGATTGGCAAACTGATTGTGATTGGCAATCCTCTGAAAGTGGAAAAAAGTACTCACTGGGTCACTGTTATAGAGAGGGTCACAGAATCGATCCAGCGTGTTGAGATATTTCACATTATCTTTGGCTTCATTAGATACATCTGTAAGGCATTTATCCAATTCCTTCCAGGTCTGCAATAAGTTATTCAGATGTTTTCCAAATTAACTCATCCATATTATTTTGTAAAATATTTACTTGAACTCAATTTAATTCAAAGCATTGTCTCAACTTCATTGCATGTATTATAAGTCAAAAATATATCTGAGAGAACATCAGCAGATTTGTAAGTTCATAACTTGACATACAAAGAACATCCATACGGCCAGGAATTTTTTCAGAGCTAGCTGTTAATGCAAAGTGTCTAATGCTCATCAAGTGACAAAATATTGACAGAACAGAAGCAGCTTTTGGCATGCACTGTTTTAATAAAAACATTAATTGCACTCATTGGTATATCACAACAACAAATAACACTAATTGAATTAACTGTTTGAGGTTTAAGGACAACAATTATTTTTAAAAGATCTCAAAACTCTAAATTTCCTTCCAAAACTATCTACAAATGGCCATAAGGACTACTATTTTATTACGAGAAAACCAAAAAATATTAAAGATGTATTTATTTCAAAACAAATTAATATCTAGCAGGCACTTTTCTTGAATTACTTTGTTGTTTGGATGTTAAGTTTTCTCAGGCTAAATACTCTCTTCTGCTCCACGAGTAGCCACATTGATGTAGTGGATGCGTTTGTGCCTTCAGGATGCTGTCAGGAGCTCCATGCTCCTGGTTGGACAACACATAGCAATAAGGTTGAGGCAAGGGAAAAGGAGGTGGTGGTGGTAGCGGCGGCAGGGGGGAGGGGTGTGGGGAATCAGTAACAAAAAAATTCCTGGAAAAGCTCATCAGCATCAGCTGAAAGAAATCAGACACCACATCTGTGGTAGATGGAATTTAACACTGGTAAGTGTGAGATGAACAACTTTGGAAGTAGTAACAAGACAAGGGAATATTCAAATGAATGGTAAGAGGAACAGAGAGAACCTGGAATGCACTTCCTGGGAGGGAGTTGAGGTGGAAAACCTCACAAACTTTATAAATTACTTGGATGAGCACTTAAACTGTCATAACATTCAATGCTATGGGCCAAGTGCTGGAAAGTGGGACTAGTGTAAGTTTAGATTAGTTTATTTGCTGGTACAGACTCAATGATTTGATTTGATTTGATTTATTGTTGTCACATGTACATAAGTACGGTGAAAAGTTTTGTTTTGTGTGCAGTACAGGCAGATGATAACATCCAAGGACATTCAGATCATAGGGTGTTTAGACAGAGCAAGGCATACAAGGTTACAGCTGCACAGGAGATGCACAAAAGCAAAATCAACATTGGATTTGAAATTAGAGAGGTCTATTCAGCAGACTAATAATCACGGGGAAGAAGCTATTGGTATGTGTGTTTAAGCTTCTGTATCTTTTGCCTGACAGAAGAGGTTGGAAGAGAGTTTGACCAGGGTGGGAGGGGTCTTTGATCGTGTTGACTGCCTTTCCACAGCAACAAGAAGTGTCAATGGAGTTCATGGATGGGAGGTTGGCTTGCTTGATGGTCTGGGCTGTGTTCACAACTTTCTGTAGTTTCTTACGGTCCTGGGCAGAGCAGTTGTTGTACCAAACTGTGATGCACCCAGATAGAATGCTTTCTATGGTGCAATGTAAAAATTGGTGAGGGTCCTTATGGACGTGTCGAATTTTCTAAGTTTCCTGAGGAAGAAGAGGCGTTGTTGTGACTTCTTGACCATTGCATCTACATGGGATGACCAGGACAGATTGTTGGTTATCGTCACTCCTAGGAACTTGACGCTCTCGATCCTCTCTACTTCAGTTCCACTGATGTAGATAGGGGTGTGTCCTCCTCCTTTCTTCCTGAAGGCAATGATTTGTTTTTTAGTTTTGCTGACATTGAGGGAGAGATTGTTATCTCTGCATCACAACACCAAGCATTCTGCCTCCTTCCTGTATTCTGACTTGTCATTGTTTGATACCTGGCCTACAACGGTGGTGTCGTCAGCAAACTTGTACATAGTGTCTGGATGAAATTTGGCCACACAGTTGTGAGTGTACGGGGAGTACAGTAGGGGGCTGCTGAAGGGCCTCTTTTGTTTTGTATGATTGTATGACAATATCTATTTTCAAGAAGGGATATAAATTTATAAATCACAGTCTGGAAACTATTAGATATTTCCCTCTCATCCAAAACAGAGAAAATTTTGACATTTATTCTCCTGAATTACCTACTTTCTGTGGCTGAGGAAATACTCTCAGAGAGACAATGTGGTTTTAGAACTTGCAAAGAAAACCCTAACATGTTTGTTGCCTGACAAACCTAAGTAAAATGCCAAAACAATACCAGAAGCTCTTTGTTACATTCATTGACATTAAACTCTGCATAGAACTGAAATATGTCCAGTAAAATTTTTAATAATTGTACATGAGCGAAATTCCTAAATGGGTAAGAATGTTTTTCTTCAGACCTTCAACAGCTTTGATTTAGCAGCTGTGAGAATTCCAAGAATGGTTTTAATATCTCCTCGTTGAATCTCTTGGCTCAGGTAATTGAACCTCGTCAGACGGTGCTTCCAATATTCCAGCTCGACTCGTGGTCCAATGTCATCAGCCTCCTTCCGCACCTGTTCACTTTCAGTAAGTACCTGAGATGAAAAGATTATTAGCAGCATAAGTTATTCCACGTTCAAACCACCCACACAAAAGGACATTTTAGTACTCATTACAGTTTGGTTTACTGCAGATAGTTGTTGATTGTGTGTTCCATATTGTATTTTTGTAGGGAACCTAACAGTCCAGGACTGATAAAGAAATAACAACTCAACTTACTGAAAGTTTATATATTGACATATTTGTCTAGTTTTCATCTAATCATTTCCTTAAAATTGACAAATCTGAAGGAACTTACCTGGCACATTTTCCACAAATTTCACGGACCCACCAACTTGAATGAAAATAGCAACATAATGCAAAGTTATACTAGAAGCAGGCTTTTAAATAGCGAACTGAAGTCTAAAGTACGTGTCAGGTCACAACGCACCACATTTCCCGAGCTGGAGAAATTAGCAAGAGGCATTTTACATTTGTGGCTCAACGCACTTCCCATTTGGTCCTCCTGACATTCTGACATATTGAATCTGGCCCAAAAAACATCTTCTAGTTGTAAGTCAGTACAATTTCTCACTCAGGGCTGATCCAACCATACAAGTGAACTAGATTTTCAACTCGGCCATCAGGTTTTAAGGGGTGCCAAATTCACCCTTTCAAATGCCAAGTAAATGATAGCAACGTTTTTTTCTCTAGGGTTCTCATTTTTCTTTATGGTGAACATAAGGGGAGGGCTGTGCCAAAGCTATAATTGACCTAGGGTGCAAAAACCCTCAGGCTGGTCCTGTTTTTATTGATGCCTGCGTAAAAAGGGCTGCAATCTGTAAGTGCTAAAAAAAATCCCCATTCCTGACCTGCTCAATTTGCTTCATCCAAATTTTCAGGCATTCTTCAGCTTGTTTCAACATTTCTGGAGAAATTATACCAAAATCTGATGGTCCTTTCGAGTTCTTCAACTCTTCCAAAGTACATTGCTCTAATCGAACCTAAAAACAGCGAAACAAATTAAGCGTCCCTCTGGGATAGTAGGAACTGTTGATGCTGGACAATCTGAGATAACAAGGTGTAGAGCTAGATGAACACAGCAGGCCAAGCAGCATCAGAGGAGCAGGAAAGCTGACATTTCAGGTCTGGACCCTTCTTCAGAAATGGGGGAGGGGAAGGGGATTCTGAAATAAATAGAGAGAGGGGGAAGGCGGATGGAAGATGGATAAAGGAGCAGATAGGTGGAGAGGAGACGGACAGGTCAAGGAGGCGGGGATAGAGCCAATAAAGGTGAGTGTAGGTGGAGAGTTAGGGTGGGGGTTGGTCAGTCAAGGGAAGACAGACAGGTCAAGGAGGTGGGGATGAGGCTGGTAGGTAGAAGGTGGGGGTGGGGGTTGGCGTGGGAGGAGTGGATAGGTGGGAGAGAGGACGGACAGGTTAGGGAGACGGGGATGAGCTGGGCTGGTTTTGGGATGCAGTTGGGGGCGGGGAGATTTTGAAGCTTGTGAAGTCCACATTGATACCATTGGGCTGCAGGGTTCCCAAGCGAAATATGAGGTGCTGTTCCTGCAACCTTCAGGTGGCATCGTTGTGGCAATGGAGGAGGCCCAGGATGGACATGTCGTCCAAGGAGTGGTCTGAAATTAGCAGAAATTCCAGAACAGACAAATAAAGAGCATTCTGCACAATCCAGTGGAACAAAATTGTTTATCAATCAAGATTGAGATTTTTCATTCATTTCCAAATGCTTGTATTACTGCTAAGGCCAATATTTACTGCGTATCCCCAACCGCCCTTGAGAAGATGGTAACAAATGTAACTGAGTGGATTGATAACCCATTTAAGTTGTCAGGCAAGAGTCAATTACATTTCTGTGCATCTAGAGTCACAGCCCTGGAAGATAGCAGATTTCCTTCCCTAAAAACATTATTGAACCAGATGAATTTTTACAACAATCTGTTAGTTTCATGGTAACTATTATCAACATTATCCTTTCATTTCAATTTGTTTAATTGAGTTTAAATGCCTAAGCCTCCATGATGGGATTTAAGATCAAGTCTCTAAATCATTTAGTCACAGTGTCATGTAGCACAGAAACAGACTCTTTGGTCCAAC
>NC_063346.1:45159565-45210545 GCF_021869965.1 Rhincodon typus
AGCATTTGGCTTATTCCAGACTTCTGGATTACTAATCCACTAACAACCACTATGTTACGACACCCCATTCACTAAACAGTATACGTTGTGGAGTGGGCCATAGATAATTACAGTACAAGAAGTGGACATTCTACTATTATGGTAACATCACTCTTTACCAAAGCCTGTACCCTACTCTTTCTCCACAGATGTGTATCGTTCCTCTCCTTCAAATATTTATCAATTTCTCCAATCAAATAGGGAATGATCTCTATCTCAATTATTCTTTGGAAGAAAAGCATTCCATGATTCCTCAACCATGCAAGGAAAGAATTTCTCTGAAATTTCCTATCTCCTTCTTCTCTCTGTACATGTCTCTCCCACACATCTTCTGTTTCACAGTATTGTTATTTCCCTTTCTGTTTCTTCAACCTCTCTTCCTAGCTCACCTCTTTCCTTTGGCTGACCACACCCATCTTCCACTCTCATTTCCTACTTACAAAGGAAACTGCCTATGCAAATTTATTCAGGTAACATTTCATTGCTGCATTATTTGTTCTGCAAAGAGGACAAAACTTTTCATGCAGTTTAGACCTTTTACCTCTTTGGCCAGACTCTGCTGTGCTGCAGACAGTGCATTGACAAACCCGTGTAGAGAATTCAGAAATTCTTGTCTAATTTTCATAGATTCAGGCTTGTTCAACTGTCCCCATCCTTGATTCATATTCTTCAGCACTGGTAAAAATGCATCACCCAACAGTTGTTCAATAGATTTCAACAATCCAATCCTTCCAGCATCTAAGACACTGAAACTTACTTCCTAGGAAATAGAAAATACGCTTACTTAAAAGGAACAAGACACAATCAATTAATACAAAATAAAACACCCATTTTGAGCCTTTCTAGATAAAATATACCACAATTCAGTTAATACTTCAAATGCATGAAGAGAAAATGAAAGGAGAGAGGGGTTTGGAATGATTTATTACATTAAAGGGAATATGTAAATTCAAGTTATTCTTTAAGAGAGGAGGGACAATGAGAGAATGGCTACAAATTGGACAATAAAACTATGTGAGCCATATGGAGGTAATAAAGAGGAAGACAGAATGAATTACAAGCAGAAAGCAAAAGAGAGTGAGGGGTGCTAAATCTCATTTGTTTTGACTAAGTATCAAGTTACTCAGGCCTCATGGAGAATTCCTCTCTGCAAGGCCCAGCAAGATCGCTTGCTGTATCTTACCAAAACTGCCTCATTAACTCAGAAAATGCTGGAGAAACTCAACAGGCATTCCACCATCCACCATTCCCAGAACCACTTGCCAATGCTGGTATATCCCAGAGTTGACTGGTATCATTGGCACCATCTTTAAAAGTTTGCTGTGCACCCAGACAAGTACTGTTAGTGCGCAGCTGCCCTGCACAATTCCTGACATTTGTTCTTGACATGACACAGAGGCAAAATTGGTCCTATGTGGACGGGGATTTGGAGATCCTGGTGGACAGATGGTGCAGAGGCAGGATGTTCTCCTTCCCCAGGACCAGCAGAAGAGGTCACAAAAAACCAAACCATGCCAGTCTGGTCCAAAGTTGCTGGCCAGATGCAGTTTCAATTGTCTGAAGGACAACGTAGGAAGAAGGTCAATGAACTTCGTTGCTGGGTCAGCATAAATGACACCACCTTTTCACCGCTTCCTTCACCTCCCATCAAGGTTCATGCTCTATCACTCTTCCTGTTATTTGGAACATCTTCCCACACTCTCAGTCACCCATTCCAACCCCAAATGCCACTTGCTCTGCATGCCCCGTGCTGCCTCCTCACCTGCACCAAAAGTAACAGCTGTACCACCAACTTTCATCTTCTTTAAAACCTGCCTCTCTTCAGGAGCAAAACAGACAACAATAGGGCAGAAAGAGTCAAGAAGCCTGACATTCAGCTCCTCACCCCATACAAGAAGAAGATCCTGACTCTGACCCCCCAAGCAGTTAACTGTGTCCAAGCTCCTGGACTGGTATCAAGACTGTTGTTGACATTTCGTGCCAGAACCCCTAAGACCGAAAGCGATCTCTCTTTACTTGCTTGAGGGTTGCTAACAACCATAACAAACTTCTTGACTTTGTGTCTTCGCTAAATGGCATGGCAATACAGCCAAACTGTAAGCCTCATATCTTTGGCCGATGGGCAAGGCACAGAAAGGCAAGGCAAGGATGCCACAAGCATTCAGATATGCTCAAAGTGGGAACACTAAGAGAACAAGCAAACAGCCCAGGGATGTAGTCTTATCCAGTCCATGAGCCAGGTGCGTGTCCCTGAGCACAGTGTCCTTGCTGCAACATTTCAATAGTTGCCGTTGCACCCCATAAGTATAGCACTGAAGTGCAGAAGTGTTTTCTGAGTGAATCAGAGATGTGCAATGCAGGTTCTTAGAAGCTGGCATGTCATATGCCAATGCCAATGGATGTTAGGTGTGTGTGGCTCATGCCCATGGATCATGCTCAGAGATGTTGATGTCTTGTTTCCAAAATGGAAGTCCTTTTGGAGCAAGCATAAAATTGAAGTTGCCTACTAACCACTCTGACTTCCACGTCAAGAATTCTTGGCATCTAGTTTACTCAGCTGGAAAGGTAAGATATTAACAGGGTGAAATGTGCCATTGATAAGGTCGTTAGCAAGCACAATCCCCCTAAATAGGCAATACGCCACTGCCCAGCGAAAATCTCACCTGGACACCTGGGTCTTGCAAAAATGATGTGGCAAGTTGTTCCCAACATCAAGATAGGCCTCACTGGACTTCTCACATAATTCTGCCACATTTCCCACTATAGCCCACATGATTCAGGCTCCTATAAAATTCTGCCCATGGAATGTGAGACTTGGGGAAGTACAGAAAAAAAATTATAGGAAGTAAGTGAGAGATAAATTCTATTTTTCTCTTCATCCCCAGACATTAGACATGATCAGCTTATATTGTGCCATTATAAAGAAACAGATTAAAAAAAACAAAACAACTTATAATATATTGCAGACAATTATAAATTCACCTCCAAGCCACACATCATCCTGACTTGGAACTACATTGCCATTGCTCCACTGGATCAAATCCTAGAATTCTCTTCTGAACAGTAAGTGTACCTAAATCCCAACGTGCTCTCACATCCCCCGCCCCTTCAGTCCACTCCCCCCTACCCCACCTCTACCCATGTGCTACAGTGGTTTGAGAAGGCAACTCATTACTGCCTTCTCACATGCAATTACGGATAGGAAATAAATGTTAGCCTATTCAAAGATGCCAACATTGCATGAGCAAATAAAAAGAAATTGAAGCCTTATGTTTGGGGTCAAACAGAATTAGGTAGCACTAGAGTCAAAATTATTCTCCATTAGTCTGGCAGTACCTGTTGGGAGAGAAACAGAGTTCATTTCTAAAGCTGATGATCTTTTCTTGTTTCTGATCAGAAAGATCAGTCTAGAAACACTAACTTTGCTTTTCTCTCCACAGATGCCGTATGAGTCCAGTATTTCCAACTTTTTTCTGTTTTTATTAAACTCCTCAGAGTTGTTCCTACTCCATTAGCATTACTTTACACAAGCAAATAGAATTTGTGCTGCGCTTCTGGCAAAATAACAGCAGCAGAAAAGGAACAGCTCTGAGGAGCATCTGGAACATTGACACACTTGAATGCAAGTGTCCTCTGCTAGATTTTAATACATACTCTACTAATTTAAATTAAAATAATTTATTAAAATAGAGAGAATTTTATTTAAGTGAGCTAATTTGTTTGCCAGAAATATACTGACAAGGATTCCACCTCTACAAATACCCAAGGTGCTGAAAACAGTGTTCCAAGCAAGTTTCAGAATAATGTTTTTTTGGGAACATCCCCTGAAGTTTCTTAGAGGGTTTTTTTAATATTATTTTCAGAGTGTCACTAAACTTCAAATTAATTTCCAATAATAGCTCCAGTGAATCAATTTTCATATCCAATTCCCCTGATATTCAGTAAAAATATTCAACAGTATATTGGTTTTCCAGGAAATCTTTCTACTTGTAGACTTTTCATGAGGTTCCATTTAAATTCATGAGTTCTGCAGGGAAAAAAAAATCTGCTTTATTTGTCTATATGTCAGCTTCAAGTAGAACCCCAAAAGAATTAAGCAATCATTACATAGATACCTTCTCAGTTTTACTGCATGAGAATGATGTCTAGTTAGCCAATCCTCTATCTGTGCTAATATACTAGCTAAACCAGCGGCTCTTACCCTTCTAAGTAGCCTGATGTGTGGCATCTTCTAAAATATATCAAAAAATCCAAATATCTTACATGCATCCCTTCAAGTTCAAGGGCCATATCAGTATTTAGCCCCAATTAGTTTCCCTAGCACTTTTTTTCCCCTCTCCTGTGATATTTATTTATTTCCTCTTCCTTTTGCTTCTTGATTAGTTGGAAATTTTGAAACACTATTAGTGTCTTCTACTGTAAAGACAGCTGCAAAGTAGTTATTCAACTTGTCTGGCATTTCCTGGCTCCCCATTATTACATCTCTAGTCTCCTTCTCTAAGGGACCTATGTTACCTTTGGCCTCTCTCTTACTTTTTGTATATTTGAAGAAGCTTTGACTATCCAACTTGATATTACTTATAAGTTTACCCTCAAAATTATTGGTCATTTTTTCTTGACTTTAAAAAACTTTCCCAATCCCCTAGGTTACCACCGATCTTTGCCATATTGTACGTTTTTCTTTTAATTTGGTGCTATCCATAACATCCCTGTTAACCATGGTTAGCTTATCCTTTTCCCAGGATCTTTCTTTCTCACAGGGATATAGCTTTGTCTGACCAGTGACAAAGAATTTCCCAGGTGGCCAATCATACTCGTTAGCGAGTGATTGCCAACAGCGGTTTCTTCGTTGTGAGCCATGAACTATTTTCTTAAACATCTGCCATTTGTCCTCAACTGTCTTCATTGCCAAACTGCTTTCCCAGTCCACTCCAGTTAGCCCTTCCCTCAATCCTTTGTAAGTACCCTTATTTAAGTTTAGCACCATTGTTTTTGACACACATTCCTCCCTCTCAAACTGAATACTAAATTCTTCCACATTGTGGTCATAGATTTATAGGGGATATTTTACTCTGAAGTCACATATTAAACCTGTCTCATTACACATCACCAGATAAAAAAATAGTCTTATCCCTGATTGGATATACAACATTTTGTTCTAGGAAACTATCCCAAATACACTCTACAACTGCAAATCCAAACATTCCAAAGCCTCTTCATTGCTTACGAGGCACAAATTAGGAGTGCATTGGAATACTGTTCACTGGAGAGGGAGGCAGATCCAACAACACTCAGTAAGTTCAACATTATCCAATACAAGGAAATCCTCTTGATGACATTTTAATCCATAAGTCTAAATACTCACCTCCATTATCAGTTTACTGTGGCTGCAATTCGCAATCTACAGAATACACTGCAGCAACTCTTCAAGATTTCTTTGCAACCCCACCCCGAAACCTGCAATCTCCACATCTAGAGAACAAGGCTAGAATGTTCATGGATAGTATTACCTTTGAGCTATAAACCATCTTGGCTTGGAGACACGACATACTGGATCAAAATCCTAAAACAATCACAATGCCTAAATGATGTTTTTTTTCAAAATTTACCTTGCATATGTTTTCAAATGTGATGACTTTGCTGGCACTACTACGAAGAAAGGCAATACAAATTCCAGTCAAAGCAGCCTGCTTCCCATCAGTAAGAAACAGTTTTAACATTTTACCACAGCTTGAAGATCCTGGCATGGGTCCACTTGCCCCAGGAACGACTAAAAAATAAAAGAAAACAATAGTTGAAAATAATGTACCTAAACTTTCCCTGAAATTTATTTCATTATTATTAACAGTGGTTCAATATTTAATAATTATTTTATCACAATATTGTTAAGAGTCAGTGGATGGTGATAGTGGACAAGTCAGATCCCAGGATGAAATCTGGCTTGATAGATTTTTTTTTTCTGTTTAGTTAGTTAACATGGTGGTTCATCACTAAGACATACTCAAACAAAGCTGCATATTTTCTTCACAACAGATAAAAAGTTTATTAAATAAAAGAAGTAGTTGAAAATGTTAAATATAGAAGACTGCTAGGAAAATCTCAAAACACACAGCAAGACAAGGACTGTTTCCCAACACTGTCAATTACAGAAACCAAGTCTGAGAAATTACACTCCTATATCAACTCTTCAGGGCTCCAGGCTGATTACAGTTTCTTTACAATGGACTATGAAGACAACTTGATGAGTCCTTTCCAAGAATGCCAACATGAACTTTTCACAAATCAAGAATCTAAACTTTCTTAGTTCTAATAGCCTGCAAGTTTGTAAGCAGCCTCTCCTGGTTTAGAAATTTCACAAACTAAACTTTTCTGCTGAGGCAATTTTTTTCCATGAACTGCCCTGAACTCCTTCTCAGAGAGAAACTAGGCTTGCTTTTAAACCTGACTGTGGAGTCTTCTGAACAGAATTTTTAAAAAAACTTCCTCAATCTTAGATTCTTCCGAACTGAAACCAATTTATATATGTTACCCTACCCGTTGCAAAGAAAACAGGATAAACATCTTACCATTAAAACCACAGCTGTCTGCAATCAAGTGCTTTCTGACAATTGTTGGATTTAGACTCTGTTCCTGAAGGAGTCTCTGAGCATTATTTTAAATAAAATATTTCACAGAAGTAACCAACAGTCTATTTTGAAATTTCAATTCCAAAAATAATGAGTACTTATAAAGTATATGCCTTTCATCAGAATTAACAGTGAATTGTATTACACATAGACATGATTCAAAACAGACAAAGTTTAATGCAATTGTAAACAATCTGGAATACACCAAAAATTAAATTAAAGACCAATTGGCCATTCAGAATTTAATATTTGCTAGCTTTTCCCACACTTCAATGGGTTTTTTTCACATCTCTTTTGCTTTCTCCTTATAACGTACAAATTTCATCAGTTTTATGGTCTCTGCTTAATGGGTCTTAAATTGGTCATAAAGAACTATTCAAAAGAAACATGGATTAAAGCTCAAATAACAACAAAATTGTAGTTATATAATATCGTGTTAAAAGAGTCACAGGGTGTATCACAGCAGCATTATAAAGCAAACTTGACACTGAGCCAATAAGAACACTTTAGGAAAGATGACCAAAAGCTTGGTCAAAGAATTAGTTTTTAAGCAATGCCTTAACAGAGGTAAGAGAGAAAGACAGACAGAGAGGTTTACAGAGAGATTTCTGAGATCACAGTCTTGGAAACTGGAAGCATTCTAATCCTAAAATCCAATTGGGAATGTATAAACTGTTAGAAGAGCCAAAGGTCTTGGACAGTTGTAAGGCTAAGGGAGGTTTACTGAGATTGGAAAGGACAATACCTGGAAGTAATTTGAAAGCTCTGATCAGAATTTTAAAATCAAAGCATTGCTTAACCATTAGCCAACATAGCTCAACAAGGACCCATTCCTATGCTGTACTGTTCTACATCAAGGTTCAAAGATTAGATAGTTGGTATTTCAATTACACAGCTGTAAGTGAAGATGCTGGGAGAGGAGGGAGATGAAGAGCTTTCTTTCTCCCAGTGGTGAACACGGATGGATAAAGGATTGGTTAACAGGAATGAGTTGTGAGTGGAGCGGCACGGTGGCTCAGTGGTTTGCACTGCTGTCTCACAGTGCCAGGGACCAGGTTTGATTCCACCGTGGAGTTTGCACATTCTCGCAGTGTCTGCGTGGGTTTGCTCCAGATGCTTCAGTTTCCTCCCACAGTCCAAAGATCAGGTTAGGTGGACTGGCCATGCTAAATTGCCCATAGTATTCAGGGATGTGCTAGTTAGATTGATCAGCCATGCAGGATTACAAGGATGGGGTTGGGTCTGGGTAGGATGCTCTTTAAAGAATTGGTGTGGACTCAACTGGCTGAATGGCCTGCTTCCACAGTATAGGGATTCTATGATTCTCTGGAGAGCAACATAAGAAAGTGTTCAAAGAGGCCTTATCAGTGTCTGAAATGAAGGATGCTGTGAAACCACTTGAGATGGTAAAGTCAATGATCTAGCTATGTACATTGGTTGGTAAATTTATACGACGGGAAAAGGAGAACAGAGGACAGCAAACTCAGTGGAGAAACGACCTGATGGAAATCAAAATGACTGAGGATTGGCTGCTGAGGGAACAAATCTATGAAAATATATCGGTAAGAGTACTTTACGATAATTAGGTGGGTGGCAGAGCACATGGATCTCATATAAATTGAGAGATAGGTGGAACAAAGTGGAGTGTCAGGACAAAGTACAATGGAGTACAAGGCTTAATTTAGTGATGAGTTACTTGGCTCTGTGACAGTAAGAGTGGAGTTAATTGGTAGAACTATGCCAGTAGTAGAGGCCTCATTTAGTCAAACATTGAGAGGATCACCATTGGTCCAAAGAGTCTGTTTCCGTGCTGTACAACTCTATGACTCCAAGTGTGTCACCAGTATTAATTCCACTATTAAAGATGGGTACTGAGATTGATCTGCAAATGCACAGAAGTTAACAGATGCACAAAGCCTTCCATGACCTCATTCTATATCACGAGTATTTCAAGCCTGCCAGTATCAGTCTGTACATATCCTGACCACATCACTATGTTTGAACTTTATGTCATCACCAGTTTTTAAAAAAGGGAGGAGGTACAGTGGCAGGATCCTTCCTAAACAGGGATGTGGGATAGGAGAACCACCACTTCCACTTTCACCTGCCAGCCAGGTCTGCACCATTCCACCACCCCACTATATGCCCCAAGCATTGGAGTCTCTAAGACTTGCCAGTGCTCTGGAGTTTCCTCACCATGAATATGTGAACAGCACTATGTTTATCACTTGCCAGTGATGTAACAATGCAATACTCTGCATTTGTAATTGTGCACATAGTACTTCAACTAGCAGTGGCACTGGCAACAGATACAGCATAAGTGGAAAAATGGCATCATCCATCAGCCAGGTATTGGTCAAGGCCATAGTATCAATATAATCAAAGATTAACTTTTCCATGGTGAAAGCCATGTCAACTGACAGACATTGCAGAAAGAAATGTGGAAAGGGCCCGTTCATGTGAAGGACAAGGCTGGCTGGAGTAAGGAACTCTGGATGACCAGAATTATTGAGGCTCTTGTCAAGAAAAAGAAGGCGTATGTCAGGGACAGACAGCTGGGATTAAGTGAATTCCTTGAGGAGTTAGGGGGAATAGGAGTATACTTAAGAGGGAAATCAAGAGGAGGGAAAAAGGGGACATGAGATATCTTTGGTAGATAAAGTTAAGGAGAATCCAAAGAGATTCTACAAGTATATTGGCAAAAGAGTAACTTGGGAGAGAATAGAGTGCCTTAAAGGTCAACGAGGACAGCTATGTGTGGAACCACTGTAGATGGGTGAGATTCCTAAATGAATATTTTGCATCAGTATTTACTGTGGAGAAAGATGCAGAAGCTAGGCAACTCGGGAAAGAAATAGTGATGTCTTGGAAAGAGCCCACATTACAGAAGAAGAGGTGCTGTAAGTCTTAAAAAGTATAAAGGTAGATGAATCCCTGGGACATGTTCAAGTGTATCCCAGGACATTGAGGGAAGCTGGGGAAGAAATTGCAGAGTGTCTAGCAGAGATACTTGTATCATCGTTCATCACGAGTTAGATGCTGGAAGACAGGACGGTGGCTAATGCTGCGCTATTATTTAGGAAAGGCTGCAAAAAAAAGCCAGGGAACTACAAGCCAGTGAGCCTGATGTCAGAGGTGGGTAAGTCGTTGGAGAGATTCTGACAGACAGGTTCTCCGTGCATTTAGGAAGACAAGGACTAATTAAGGATATTCAGCATGGCTTTGTGCATGGGAAATCATGTCTCACAAACTTGATTGAGTCTTTTGAAGGCGTGACCAAAAAGTCAGATGAAGGCAGAGTGGTAGACATTGTCTACATGGACTTTAGCAAGGCTTCAACAAGGTTCCACATGGTAGACTGGTTAGTTAGGCTCGATCAAATGGAATCCAGGGAGAGTTAGCCAATTGGATCCCAAATTGGCAAGAAGGTAGGAGACAGAGGGTTGTTGTTCAGACTGGAAGCCTGTGACCAGCAGTGTGCCGCAAGAATCAGTGCTGGGTTCACAGTTGTTTGCCATTTGTATAAATGATTTGAATGAGAATATAAGAAGCATGGTTAGTAAGTTGTGGATGACACCAAAATTGGCGGTATAGTGAACGGTGAAGAAGGTTATCTAAGATCACAACAGGATCTTGATCAACTGGGCCAGTGGACTGAGGAATAGCAGATGGAGTTTAATTTAGATAAATGCGAGATATTGCATTTTGTTAATTCAAACCAGGACAGGACTTTTACCAGTTAGTGGTAGGGCCTTGAGGAGTGTCGTCAAATAGAGAGACTTAGGGATGCAGGTACACAGTTTCTTGAAAGTAGCACCATACGTAGACAAGGTGGTGAAGGTGGTGTTTGGCACACTTGCCTTCATTGGTCACAGCGTTGAGTACAGGCATTGGGTCATCATGTTACGGATATGCAAGATGTTGGTAAGGCCACAGTTGGAGTACTGCATACAATTCTGGTCACCCTGCTATAGGAATGATGTTATTAAACTGGAAAGGGTGCAAAAAAGATTTAGAAGGATGTTACCAAAACTGGAGGGTTCAAGTTTACAGGGAGAGGCTTGACGGGCTGGGTCTTTTCCGCCAGAGCATACGAGGCTTAAAGAGGTTTATAAAATCATGAGAGGCATGGATAAGGTGAATAACCAAGGTTCATTCTCCAGGGTAAGAGAGTCCAAAACTAGAGGGCATAGATTTAAAGGTGAGAAGGGAAAGATTTATAAGGGACCCAAGGGGCAACATTTTCACAAAGAGGGTGATGCGTATATGAAGTGAGCTGCCAGAGGAAGTGGTAGAGGTGAGTACAATTAAAACATTTAAAAGACATTTGGACAGGTACATGGATGGGAAAGGTTTAGAGGGATATGGGCCAATCGCAGGCAAATGGGATTTAGTTCAGTTTAGGGAACCTGGTTGGTGTGAACGAGTTGGGTCAAAGGGTGTGTGAATCCATCACTCTAACTGATCCAGAGGCAGAATCAGCTGGGTCAGCACTAGGAGGAATGCTTTAGCTGAAGGAGGAGATCAACAAGATTAGCCCCCAATGTGTGTGTTGAATGGGAAGCTTGACGAGACATAAGCATAGAACAGTTAGGGTTTGCTGCTTGTATGGGGGTTAATGACAATTGTCTTACTGGGCCTTTCAAAGGAAGTCAAGAGGGACGCTTAAGGAAGCTGCAGACTTATCGAAGAGAAGTTAAGCTTGGCACTGTGGCAGGAATTGAAAGGAGGCACGGTAACAGGAAAGAGGAGTTTAGGATTGGTAAAGGGAAAAGAAATTTTAGAAAGGGGTAGAATAAAAGGTGAAACAGAAATGATGGACTTGAATTTCTTCTCAACTTTAAGACAGCACTAAGAAATCAAGGGCTAAGAAAACATTTGATTTGCTTTTAAAATAAAGCAGCAATTGACTGTAATGAATACGATTATTTCTGTAACTTCAATAATTTGTGAGACAGGTGTTTGAATTAAGTGCTGCAAACAATATCATATTTAGTAAAGAATAACCTGTTTCTGGAAGGTCCACTTCCTGATAGAAGAACAGAAGGCTTTGTCTACCATCAGCAATAAAAAAATTATCAATTTGCTCCAGCTGAAAGAGAAAAAAAAATCAAACATCTTTTTGTCTTTAGTCACATTTTCTGTTTTGCTCCTATATTAACTTTCTTGTACCATGTACCATGCACCGTCCCTGACTTAGAATTAAATTATCTGCTCCCAGTCACAAGTATGAGCAATACAGTTGAATATGATCATTTGTGCAGAAACATTAACGTGCACTTCACAGCAATTTCTCTAAAACCTGCTACATACACAAGCATACTATTATAGCACTAATTATTCCCACAAGGATTTTAATTCAGTTTCAACCTAAAAGTGTTATTACCTTAGGATATTTGTAATAAGCCATCCCATATTGTTGATCTGCTCAATTCTACCTTGACTCTGCCTCAGATTTCTAATATCCTAATTTCTATATTTATTTATGGTCTTTCACCCATGCTATTCCTACAGGCTCTTTTCGTCCATGACAAAATTGCCTTCTTAAATCTCACCACACTCCTTCCAGTGCCAAATACAAACAACAACACATGAATTCCTTCAATTCCAAGATTGAAATTATCAAGAAATAGCCTCTGCCTGTACATTTCCTTCCTCTACTGTAGATCCAGTATTATGTAATGAAATGTTATGTTTGAAAGTGAGGTTGTTCATTCTGAAGCAACAGTGTTAATTCTGAATAAGGGAAATATGGACATATGAGGCTGATTGAGAAAATACATTAGAAGGCATAGGCAATGGATATTGTTAAAGAATTATTACATGACTTGATGAAATTATACAGTCCTTCAAGGTGCAAAAACTCAAAAATGGTCAGTCAACCATGGCTAACAAAGCAAGTTCAGGATTGTGCAAGATTAAAAGAAAAAGCCTGTAAAGTTGCCAAAAATAGCAATAATGCTGAGAATTGGGAAGTTTGTAGAAAAAAAACAATGGAGGTCCAAGAAACTGATAAGAAAAGGTAAAAAAGAATATGAATGCAATCTACAAGTAACATAAAAATGGGTTCTAAGTAAGTAAAAACGAAATGTTTGACTAAAGCAAATGTGGGTCCATTACAGGCTGTGTCAGGAGAATTTATAAGTAGTAACAGAGAAATAGCAGAGAACTACACGATTATATCATGTCTGCTTTCACTGAGAAACATACCAGAAAGTTCTCAGACTAGTGTCTAGGGAGAATGAGGATTTGAAGAAAATTTTACTGGAGCAATAAATAGGGCTAAAAATTGATAAATCCCTGGGACCTGACAATCTACTTCCCAGAGTGTGGAAATCTTTTAAAGGCCAGTTGATTAGAGTTCAGGACCAGCATGTTCCTGTGAAAATGAAGGATATGGATGCCAAGATTTGGGAACCTTGGATGTCAAGAAATTGTGAGCTGAGTCAAAAAGAGAAAGGAGGCATACATAAGATTTAGGTGAAATAATTTCACAGAGCCGGTATCCCTTCACCAAGTCACCCTTTACTTACATGTGGAGAGTCCTTGACACTGAACCAGCTCCCTCAGAGCCAGCTCTCAGAGTGAACAGGAGTCTGATCTGTCAGCCAGGACTCACTGACTGGACCAGGTTAACAGCCCCAATCAGGGAACTCACATTCAATAAGGTTCAACTGGATGAACTTGTTACAATTACTACAACCCTCCCACTCGGAGTCTCTTTTTTAAGAGCTCCTCCTGGGGTGTTTTAGCATTGGGTCAGGTTCCTCTACCTCTGCCTCTGATAGGGCGGCGTGTAATGCACAGTAGCTCATCTTTTGCACTGGGAGCACCTCGGAAGAAATTCATTCTCTTCTTCAGGAAGCAAAGGCATTAAGCCGCCGACATCCACTATGCCCCATCTCATATTCCGAGATATCTTCAACACTTGACGGAGAGGGAGATCCCATGGGTTCCAGAACAGTCAGAAAGGCTGTTGAGAAACCGGGCACATTTTGCACCTGCACTGTTTGCAAGTTTGCAGCTTTCATATGGTCCATATGCTTGTTCAGAACTGTCGCACCCGCCCAAACTTTATACAACACTGGATCTGATCTCACGTCAACTATGCCTCTTATCTATGCAGGGCCATTCTAGTGGCTCCTACACCAAACTTTGCCCCCTGACGTAAACTGTCTCTCTTGCTTAGCCAGGTCTGGTGTCTGGCACTGGCATTCCTGATGCCATTTCACCCCCCAGGTCCGGGAAGATCAGATTTAACCTGGTGTGGAGTCTGCTCCCCTTTAGCAACTCTGCAGTTGCATGAGGGGTGTTCCTATAATCAAATAGGAACTGGGACAGTTTGGTATCTTGTAAAGCTGTAGGCTGTTCCTTTAAGCCTGTCTCCAAAGTTTGGACTGCTCTTTCTGCCAGACTATTGGATGATGGATGATATGGAGCTTCCTTTATGTCAAATACCATCTGACTTTAGGAAATACTCAAATTCCCTGCTGGTAAACAATGGTGCATTATCTGTGATCAACACTTCCACATATTGCAAAAGATGCACGCAGTTTTTCTGTCATCATCCCCGTGTTTGACAAATGAACTCTATGCTTGTCCAGCCACTTTGAGTGGGTGTCCACGATAACTAAGAACATGAGCCCACGAAAGGACCTGAATAGTCAATGTGTAGCTGAGTCCAGAGTTTACCCGGCCATTCCCACAGATGTGGGAGAGCTGTTGGTGATAAATTTTGTCCTTGTTGGCACTCTGGGCACTAATCCACCAACATGGCTTTGTCTGCATTCAATCCTGGCCATGTGACAGAACTTCTCACCAACATCTTCATTTTGGAAACTCCTGGATGACCCTGGTGGAATTCAGTCAGTATTTGGTGGTGACCATTGCTTGGGACAATCAGTCTTGCTCCCCGTAATAATATGCCATCCTCTACTGTGATCTGGTCACTTCAGGTCCAAAAAGGTTTCAATTCTCAGTGTGACAACCTTTTGATTTCCCCCATCACCACCAGCTGTTTCCATTTTGCCAAGACTGGATCTTTCTGCGTCAAAAGTCTGATATTGTCAGCTGTTACTGGAAATGTGTCCAGATAGTTTAAAACCATTATGGACTCTTCCAGTGGGGGTACCACCAGTGGTGTATCTGCCATCGGGGTGGGGGGGGAGGTGGCGGCGGCTCAATGCATTCACATTTGCTACTTGGCCTCCTAAATGGTGTTTCAACTTGTAATTATATGCACTGAGAATTAGAATCCACTGCTGGATTCAGTTTGAAGCTATGGGTGGCACTCCCTTGCCCTCTTTAAGTAGACCCAGCAGGGGTTTGTGGTCGGTTATTACTAAACATTTACATCCTTAAAGGTATTGGTGGAACATCCTGACTCCACCAAACCTTCCTTCTCTATCTGGAAGTATATATGCTCTGGTTTAGCCAAAGTCCTGGATGCATATGCTTTTGGGTGTTCCTCTCCATTGGGCCACTTATGAGCTAATACTACCTTGATGCCCTGTGGGGATGCATTGCATGTCAATACCACATCTCACTTGGAATCATAGTGTGGCAACACCTTAGAGGATGCTAGCCATTTCTTCACTTTCCTGAAAGCAATAGCTTGGCTATGTGACCACTTCCAAGGCTGACCCTTTTTATAAGTGTTGAAGTAAAGGTGCCAGGATGGAGGCCAGGTTATACATGAACTTTCTGTAATAATTCACCAGCCCATGAAAAGACCTAAGTTCCGGTATTGATATGGGAGCCAGGGCACCTTTGATCATCCTCATTACATCTTCCAATAGATGTAACTCAGACTTGTCAACTCTGCAGCGCACGTAGGTCACTTGAGCTGCCTGGAACACACATTGTTCCCACCTGGGAGAAATGTCTAAGGACTATGTCCAGGTTCTAAGTGCCCTTTATTGGTCTTCCCTGTCATCTGGATAAATGGTGACCCAGAGTAGACCTCGTGAAATGTTCTCCATCATCCACTGAAAAATTGCAGAGGCTGATGATACTCCAAATGGCAATCTCATATATTGGTATTAATCCTTATGGGTATTGATTGTAGCATATTTCTGGAAATTCTCATCTTACTGCAATTGCAAGTACACATGGCTCATGTCCAACTTTGTGAAGGACAGTCCCCCTGCCAGCTTTGTATATAAATCCTCTGTGTGAGGGATTGGGTATTTATCCAGCTGTGAAAAGCAGTTTATTGTTTGTTTAAAGTCACTACAAAGGCAAACCGAGCCATTGAGCTTCATAATTGGTACAACTGGTGCTGCCAATACCACAAACTGGACTGGTTTGATAATTCTTTTGCTTTCCAGCCTTCTGATTTCTGCCTCTACTTTTGCCCATAAGGCAAATGGCATTTGGTGGGCTTTGCAAAATCGTGGAATTGCTTTCTGATCAACATGCAAGGTGGCCTTGGCTCCTTTGATAGTCCCTAGACCTTCCTGAAAAACCTTCAGGTATTTCATTAGGTCTTCACTCAGGCAGCCATTTTCTAATTGAAAAATGTTGAGCCAATCTGGGTGAATCTTTCTCAACTAATTTCATCCCATCAAGCTTGGGCCCAAGCCTTTTACCACAGTCACTGGTAACTGAACCAGCTGCTTCTCATAAGAAACTGGAACTGACGTTGTGCCCTTAATCTGTAAAGGTTCTCAATCTAGCCAAGGTCTTGCACAAACTTAAGGGTTGAATTTCACAACGAATTTTGTTAAAGACTGGTTCTGCGAACACTGAAATGGCCGCACCAGTATCAACCTCCATTAGAAATGGGTGAGCAATGAACTGGATGTTTGTTTTGCTTGGCTCTGATTTGGATATTGATAAGCAATTTAACTGTTCCAAACCAGATACAGGTGGATACTCCAGGGTGTGCGCTCTCCTGGATACTGGCCTATGAGTTCTCTTATTCCATTTAGGTCTATTGGGACTCTTTTGCTGTCTCAAGTTCGCATACCAGCAGTAACTACAATGGCTTGCCAGCCCGGATCCTGAAGAAAGTTTTAACCGTTTGGCCAAGGCTTGGCTTTTGTTTGGGGTTTTGCTGTAGGCCGACTTAGAGTCCCTCTGTTCAGGATATGTCCTGAGTGAGGCTATGCAATTGCCTTCACTCAATTGCCTTCCCCAAGCTCAGTCGGTCTGGCATTCACTTCCATCAGAATACCCTGCAACTCATATGCTCTACTTGCCAGATTTTACAATCATAAAGCCAGTTGTAGTGCCTGTTTGAAGTCCAGTTGGGCTTCAGCAAATTGACACTTTTGCATGGTTACATTATTTAATCCTATATACCAATTGGTTTCTCAGAATCTCATTAAGGGTTAAACCAAAGTCACATGCCTCTGCCAGTTGTCTTAACCTCATCAAAAATCCCAGTATGGATTCCCCTAGTTCTTGAATTGCCAAGTGAAACCAATAGCCTCTCAGAATTAAAGCAAGCTTGGAGTCGTAATATTCCTTAATTAAATCTGTCAACTCTTGAAAGGTTTTAGTATCTGGTGCTTCAGGGAAAGTTTGGCCCCTAATAACTTACAAAGCTGTACGTCCACAAGCTGTCAGGATAATTACTCAGAGATGGTAAGAACTGCCGGTGCTGGAGTCAGAGATAACACAGTGTAGAGCTGGAGGAACACAGCAGGCCAGGCAGCATCAGAGGAGCAGGAAAAGTCCTGTCCCAAAACATCAGCTTTCCTGCTCCTCTGATGCTGTCTGGCCTGCTGTGTCCCTCCAGCTCCACACTAGGATAATTAGTTGTTGCTTTTCATCTGCCCCAATTATGTCTTCCCAGAAAACATAACACATCCTAGGCTCAGTCTTCAATGGCTGGATCGAATGAGTCATGCTTCCCAAATAACAGCATGATGCCAGAAATGCTTATCTCAATTCAAAGATGACCGTTGCGAGTGAATTTCTACATGACCACGCTTTTCTCTCATGGCCACTGAAATAACTCCACAGAGGCTGGTATCCAAGCACCAAGTCACCCTTTATTTACACATGGAGAGTTCTTGAAAATGATCCAGCTTCTTTAGAGCCAGCTGTCAGAGTGATCAGGAGTCTGATCTGTCAGCCAGGACTCCCTGATTGGACTAAATTAACATCCCCAATCAGTCAACTCATTTTCTATGAGATCTACTTGGCTGATCTCGTTACTATCACGACAAGGAAATTGAAGACACACAGAGAATACAAAGATAGCAGGAAAGAACACAAACAAGGAATTAAGAGGGCTAAAAGGGGACACGAAATGTCTTTGGCAAACAGGATTAAGGAAAATCCCAAGTCATTTTGTACTATTATAAGGAGCAAGTCAGTAGCCAGGGAAAGGGTAGATCCACTCAAGGATGAAGGAGGGAATTTATATATGGAACCGGAGGAAGGGAGTGAGGTCCTTCGTGAATAATTTGCATTAATATTAACAAAGGAGAAGGATATGGTGGATGGTGAGTCTTGCGAGGGGCATACTGATATTCTGGGGCATGTCAATGTGAAAATAAAGGAGGTGTTGGATGTTTTGAAAAGCATTAAGGTAGACATGTCCCAGGACCTTATGGTATCTACCCCAGAAAGCTGAGGGGAGCAGGTGAGAAAATTGTGAGGAATTGTATGAAATCTTCATATCCTCTTTAGTCACAGGAAATGTCCCCGAGGACTGCAGAATAGTTAATGTTGTTCCTTTGCTTAAGAAGGGCAACAGGGATAATCTGAGAAATTACAGGCTGGTCAGCCTTATATCAGTGGTGGGGAAAGATTGGAGAAGGTTATTAAGGGTAGGATTTACTCACATTTGGAAAAATATTGGATTTTCATGGTAGGCAGCACGGCTTTGTGAGGGGAATGTCATGTCTCACAAACTTGATTGAGTTTTTTGAGGAAGTGACAAAGATGATTCATGAGGTCAGGGCAGTAGATGTCTGTTTGGACTTTAGCAAGGCCTTTGACAAGGTCTCTCATGGCAGGCTGATTCAAAAGGTGAAATCACAAGGCACCCAAGATGGGCTGGTAAGATGGATACAGAACTGGCATAGAAGACAGAGAGTAGCAGTGGAAGAGTGTTTTCTGACTGGAGATCTGTGACCAGTGGTGTTCCTCAGGGATCAGTGCTGGGACCTCTGTTGTTTGTAATACATAAATGATTTGTAAGAGGATTTGGTGGCCTGATTTGTAAGTTTGCAGACAACACAAAGATTGGGGGAACCACAGACAGTGAGAAGGACTGCCAGAGGATAGAGGTAGGCTGGAGACTTGGGTGGAGAAATAGCAGATGAAATTTAATCCAGACAAATGTGAGGTGATGCATTCTGGAAGATCTAATGCAAGAGGGAAGAATACGGTAATTGGCAGAACCCTGAGGAGCATAACATCCAGAGGGATTTAGGCTTATAGGTCCACAGTTCCCAGAAAGTGGCAACATTAAGTGGATAAGGTGGTCAAGAAGGCATATAGCAAGCTTGCCTTCATCAGCTGGAGCATACAGTACAAAAAATGGTCAGTCATGTTGCAGCTGTATAGAGCTATAGTTTGGCCACATTTGGAATATTGTGTACAGATCTGGTAACAACTCTGCCAAAAGGATATGGAGGCTTTGCAGAAGGTTCAGAAGAGGTTTACTAGGATGTTGCCTGGTTTGAAGGGTCTTAAATATGAGGGGAGGTTGTACAAACTTGGTTTGTTTTCACTTGAATGTCAAAGGATAAAGGATGACCTGAAAGAAGTTTACAAAATTATGAAAGGCATGGACAGAATGGATAGTCAGAGTCTTTTTCCCAGGATAGAAATGTCAATTACTAGGCAACAAAGGTTTAAGGTAAAAGGGGTAAGTTTAAAGGCAATGTGAAAGGCAAATATTTTACATGGGGGTAGCACACGCCTGCAATACAGTGCCAGAGGAGGTTGTGGAGGTGGATACAATAGCAAGATTTAAGAAGCATTTTGACAGATACATGAATAGGCAGAGAATAAAGGGATACAGACCCTGTGGAGGCAGAAAGTTTTAGTTTAGAAAGACATCATGTGTCAGCACAGTCTTGGTGGGCCGAAGGGCCTGTTCCTGTGCTGTACTGTTCTTTATTTTTTGTTCTCTTTGTTCATGAGGGGCAGTGGGAATTGTCCATTTCAGTGGTATACATGGAGCTCCCTGGACGTGTTTTCCACCTGTTTTGAGGGCTGGAAAAGTGTGGAAGTTACTACAAAATGGGGATTCAGCATGTAACCCAGATTCAGATTAGTATTAGTATCAGAGACTTTTCCTGCTCATCAGAGTTTTTAACCATTGTTTTGGGTGGGGTTTGCCGACCGGTGTCATGGGATTTGAGATTGAGCTCCAAATGCCACCATCACCAACATCCCAGACGGATAGAAGGCAGTGTTAGACTCATTTGTTTGTATATGTATATTATGTAGTTTGAGCTAATAAGATTTGCTCATTAGTTTGGATGTGTCTCTAACATATATTAAGTAGATTAGGCTAATAAATTTTGCTTCATATTGAAGTGTACGTGTCTTCTTCTAGTAATTTCGATCAGACCTTGAAGAATCCGTTAGGAATTTTCAGCATAACAGTACTTATTGAGTGCTGCATCGATAATATATCATAATGGGATAATAAAATTCCTGAATGAGAAAAGACTATGTTTCAATCCTTATTGCAGTTTTAAAACAGATGTTGGAGACAGCAATTTCCAAATTGAAATGGGTGGAAAGTACAGTAAGCTGATTGCTTTAAAGAAGAAAGAAGCAAGGTCTGAGATAGTAGGAACTGCAGATGCTGGAGAATCCGAGACAACAAGGTGCAGGGCTGGATGAACACAGCAGGCTGATGAAGGGTCTAGGCCCGAAACGTCAGCCTCTCTGCTCCTATGATGCTGCTTGGCCTGCTGTGTTCATCCAGCCCTGCACCTTGTTGTCAAGGTCTGAGAAACTGTTTGAAATACTGGAAAATAAGACATTTGGAATGCTATTGAACACATAAAAAAACTCAATATAGATACATTGTAAGTCTGTACAATACGCTGTCATTTTTATATTATTGTTGTTTATATATTGTTTTATTTGAAAAAGTCAAACCTGATATCATCTAGTAGAGTCGGGCAAGGATACCTGAGGCTAAGGGAAACTAGAACAGGTAATGACTAATTAAGAGATAATTGGGTGGACACTTGGCTGAATTAATATATCAGTGTTGGAGCTGTATGTAGTTTAAATTGAAATAAAACCCTGACTAGAAAAGTATTTGCCTTAACTCTGTCTAACCTTTAACATCTGACGTTTAGCATAAGTAACATACTGTTTTGCTCTACTTCCTTTACATAGGCACACTAATCAACATACATTGCCCTAGTCAGTTATATATTGGTCTGCACCAAATCATACCACCTATTATAACGTTGTGCTTGAGACAGATATTACCTATCTTGTATTCCCACGTGTTACATAATTTTTGCAGTCTATCTCCTAAATACAACAGGATAGAATTTATGTGATTACAAAAAAAAATGTTGCTTACTTGAGTCCCTTCCAGTATAGCATCTTCAACGTCAAACCTTTCCAGAGAGAGACAGGTAGCCACAGTATCGAAAATGTATTCATGTCTGCTATCTAGCTGGGTCCGATTAGCTTCACAGTCTTCTCTTAGCTTGTGCTGAAATACAGTTCAACATAGTCTAAGACTTTTTTTAAACATTAGGGAAACTTTCACTTCTTTTGCAAGCATTCCCATCATGATAAATATATCAGGCTAAGGAATGGAATACTTTCGCCCTGGTACTGGGATAAGTGTCCAGAATGCAGGGAAGAATTGGTTGAAACCAATTTAAAATACCAGTGGGCCAAACTGCTTTCTTTTAGAACTAACAGGTCATATCGAGCTTAATTGGAGTCAACCAGAATAAGTGAACATTACAACTGGAAACCAGTGGCAATCCTGATTTGTTCAGTTGGCCTTAACTGAACCAACTGAATCTTACCAGAAGGCATTGATGTTTGTCTGGTTCAATGGTGTAAAACTGAAAAAAAAACAAGAAACTAATTATGATTCCAACTGCCCAGTTGACTTCAACTGTAACCATTTGAATTTTATTGGAACCAGTTGACTTCTGACTGAGCAAATTGGCAGGACAATGAGATGAATTTGAGTGAAGTGAAGCCAGATGACATACAGATACCTCAAAGATTGCAAACTACTGCAAACTACAAGTGGAAGCCAATTGGATTGAGTTAAAATCAAAAGAATGCCAAATATCAAGGCAAACAGACACTGGTTTGTCAGTGCAAATTTTGACATCAAGTTAGCAATGTCTCACAAATAACACACTAGTATCCATCTCCCCACCTCATATATTCGAATATACAGATACAAGTTGATTAATAACGTGCATTCAAAATTTTGGTTTATTAATTTGCAACACTTTAGTAATACTTAAAATCAAGTGCATTATATCAAAAACTTATCAGAATAAGGAAAAAAAACCAAAGGATTATTTTCTCGTCAAGAAGCATAAAAAATCTATTACAGGATTAACCACTCCCTTCAGCTTCCTGATATCTTGACACGAAAATTACAGTGATAGCAATCCTTGCTACCCTTGAAATGATTAGGAAATATTTCATATTAGGAATAAATAATGGCAAGAAAAATTCAAATTAAAAGCAATAGCTGAAAGAAGTAGCAGGTATGAATGGAAGAAAACACAAAATATAAGTACAAGAAATGAGCATTTAAATACAAGTCTCACAACCAGGCATGCCCACCAGGTGAAGTAGCTTAATGTAGCTTCATAATGGTTCAGGTTAAAGCAGACCAGCAGTCAAGCTTTAGTTTAATCTGGTTCAATGCCAGTTTATTACAAGTGTCATGATCACAGCTGAAATCTGGCCTGATAGTTCATGTTTTGTTTTAATGAGGTGGTCTTTCACTGTACATTGTACACACAATGATGCAGATTTGGTTTTATCCGGAAAAGAGAAGATTATCATGTGAAAGAAGTTAAGACAAAACTGAAAAAACTATGATGCAAGTTTAAAGTTTCAAAACACATGGTAAACTAGAGTCCCATTAATCTCAACAACACTTACTCAAACACAGGAGGAAATTCCCTTCCCTACCACACTCTTAAGTTTGGCTTAGCATGACATCATTTTCCAGTTTGGACAATCTAACTGCCTCTTCTTTGTGCCTTCATACAACTGGAGGTAGACTTTCTCAGCTCTAAATAACTCCTTCAGGTTTCCAACCAAACACTTCTGGCCTGGTACTTTAAAAATAAAACTCCTTACATTCAGTTAATCTAGTTCTAAACTGTTTCCCCTTGTCAGGAGCAATCATTTTACACATCCAGTTCTAGCCAAGACTTCTGCAACCCTATCAAACTGAAACCAGAAAGCATTTTTTTCCAAGCTATGCATATTTCTCCTAACAACTCTCCCGATGTAAACAGATCTCTATTCGCTTCCAAGATCTGTCTCTCTAAAGCTCTGATGAAGTGTCATACCAAACTCAATGTTAACTATTTCTCTCCATAGAAGCTGCCAAATTTCTGATCTTTTCCAGCATTCTCTGTGTTTTTTCTCTTTCACATTTTTTAAAAAAGAAATTACCATGGCTAGAGAAATACCTACAAGTTAGTCAGACAGACCAAAATCCACAATCTGTAGTTGATTAGGTGGAGTTTCTTGGTTCAAGATGAAATCTCTAGTAAACTATTTTAGAAGAAAATCACCATGACTAGAGAAATACATACAGCAGTTAATTAAGTTGATAAGTTTGTTATCAGGTGGTGGCAGCACAAGCAGCATCCAGTGACCGGTGCCAAACAAAGAACTACTGATGGGGCTTCTGCTCCTTCAGTCCTTGGGAAAGGCCTGCTGCTGCTCAGTTAAGTGCATAATTGGTGCTTAATAAATAATAGGTGATGCAGGGCTCTTGCCAGGTTTCCAGCTAACAGGTGAGATCCCCAGTGCCTCTGTCCAATGTAACTGAAGCCCACTGCAAACATAGGGCCCCTTGAGGATCAACAAAGTTGTCTATGTGTTGAACTTCAGGAGATGGCACAGATATGAAATGAATATTTCACTATTTTAGTGTGGAGAAAGAAAGAGAGGCTAGAAAACTCAGGGAAATAAAAATTGATATTTTGAAAACAGTTCACATTACACAAGAGGAAATGCTTGAAGCCTTAGAACACATAAAGGTTGATAAATCTCCAAGACCTGATCAAGTTTAACCCAGCATGTTGTAGGAAGTTAAGGAAGAAATTGTGAGGCCCCTAGCAGAAATATTTGTATCATCAATAACCATGGGTGAGGTGCCAGAAGACTGGAGGGTGGCTAATGTTGTGCCTTTATTTAAAAAAGACTGTGAGGAGAAGCCTGGGTACTATAGACCTGTGAGCCTGATATCAGTGGTGGATAAGTTGTTGGAGGGGATTCTGAAAGATAGGATTTACATGCATTTGGAAAGGCGAGAACTGATTAGAGATAGTCAGCATGATTTTGTGTGAGGGAAATCTCACAAACTTAACTGAGTTTTTTGAGGAAATAACCAAAAAGATTCATGAGGGTGGACTGGTAGACATTGTTTACTTGGACTTTAGTAAAGCCTTTGATAAGGTTCCACATGGTAGACTAATTAGTAAAGTTAGATCACATGGGACTCAGGGCGAGCTTGCCAATTGGATACAAAATTGGATTGACTGTAGAAGACAGAGGGTGATTTGGTGATAGGATACCAGTCTCTGTGGAGTTATTTCATGATCCTTAAAGGAACAAGAAGAAAAGGGCAGAGATTAAAAGTGATCTGCAAAAGAAGCAAGGGTGAAGTGAGGAAATGCTTTTTTACTCAGCAAGTTGCTCAGGCATAGAATGCACTACCTTAAAGTGTGGTGGAAGCAGATTGAATTGAGGTATCCAACAAGGTATTTAATGATTATTTGGGTAAAAATAATGTGCAATGGTACAGAAAAATGGAGGTTGGCACTAGATAATGATGCTCGTTAAATGAGCCTGTACAGGGACAATGAGCCAAATGGCTTCCTGCTGCATGGTAAAACTTCTGTCATTTTGTGATTCCTATGACAAACCTCCTATACCATGCTTCAGTCTGGTGAACTTTCACTGTACTCTTTCCAGGGCACGAATATCATTTTTCAGGTAAGGAGACCAAGACTGCACACAATTTCAAAGCGTCCACTCGGTCTCACCAAGGCTCTGAACACCTGCAATAAGCACCTCTTGCAATGAAGGCCAACATAAGATTTGTCTTCCTAACTGTTTGTTGCACCTGCACTCCTGTTTTCAGTGGCCAGTATACAAATACCCTGGTCCCTTTCTACATCAATATTTACCAATCTATCACCATTTGAATAACACTCTGCTATTCTGTTTTTCCAAAGCATAAGGTGGACAACTTTACACTTATCCACGTTAACAGCCATGCACTTGCCCTCTCACTCAACTTGTCTAAAGTCACCCTGAAATCTCTTGATGTCCTCCTCATACTCACAATCCCTCTTAGTTTTGTCATTAGCAAACTTGGAAATATTATATTTGATTCCTTCAGCCAAATCATTGATATATTATATGTAGTGAATTGCTGGGGCTCAAGTACTGATCCCTGCAGTACACCACTTGCTACTGACTTCCACTGAAAAAAAAATCCCACTTATTTGTACTATCCGTTTCTGTCTGCAAACCTATTCTCAATCCATGCCAATATAGTACCACCAAGCCCATGTGGTTGATTTTGCACACTAACCTTTCACGGGATTTTATCAAAAGCTTTGTGAATATCCCAATACACCACATTGACTATTGATAATTAATGTAATTATTCAATACTCACGACTACTTGCATCTTCAAAAAAATCTCCAGAACATTTGTTAAACACAATTTCTCTTTCTTAAATCCATGCTGCCTTTGTGTAATCCTGTTGGCATTTTCTCAGTGCTCTGTTATCATTTCCTTCGTAAGACGTTCCAGTATTTTCCCAGCTATTGATGTTAAGCTAACAAGCCTGTAATTTCCAATTTTCTCCCTCCTGTTTTAAACAGCAGGGTTTCATTTGCCATCTGCTTTTGGAAGATGTCCACCAACGCATCCACTATCCTGAAATTCTTTTGTTAGTTACAGTTGTGCAATTTACACTGCTGTATTCTGCCATCCTGTTTCGCATCCCCCCCGCCTCCCAACAAGGAATGTATAACTGGTACCTGCATGCATTTGTTCCATAAATATTAACCATTGCCTATCCACTGTCATGCCTTTTAATGAAGTTACCCAGTCCATTGCAACCAATTTATCCCTTGTTCCTTTGTAGTTTCTCTGTTTTGATTTAGGACTCAAGTTTCAGGTTAGGCTACTTTACTTTTTAATCCCAATGAAAGATTCATACATGTTATGGTCTTGTTTTCCAAAAGTTCCTGTCACAACAAGGCTCGTAATTCACCCCTCTGGTATCCATGACCCTGGCCTTCGGATGCAACATAGGCTCCTGGTGTCATGCCTGATACCACAGAAACATCTATCTGTTCCCCTTGTGATAAAATCTCCTTGCACAAAACCAAATCTAGGATAGCCTGCCTTTGAGCTGGTTCCTGAACATACTGTTCTAGAAAAAATCCATCTTGTACACACTCCAGGAATCTGCCAACTGCCACAATATTAGCGCTAATGTCATTCACCTGGTCTATATCTAGATTAATGTCACCATGAACACTGTAGCACATTTGTTGCATGCAGCTCTAACCTTCTGCTTAATACCATCCCCAACATCACCACATGTCTCCATAATTGCAATCATATTTGAGCCATTTATAACAATTTGCACTGTTAAGTCATCTACCTTGCTGCGGATGATCTGTGCATTCAGATATAGCATCTTCAGAAGTTTTTTACATTTTTACCGTTTTGCACCACGACCACTATTTGCTGCTGGCCCTCTTCCACTTTTACTTTGTATTTTCTATCTTTCATTTCTCTATTTATTTACCTCACATTTGCTTTCCCACTTAGGTTCAAGTCCCCATATCAGTCTAGTTCAATGCCCAAACCCCAGCCCATATTGTACAAGCAAACAACCCTGCCAAGATATTGTTTGCAGTACTGATAGGGTGCCATCCGTATGGCTTCAACAGGTCCCCTTTCCCTTGAAGATGGTTTCAATGTCTCAAGAATTTAAATCCCTCCCATCTTTACCATCCTTCCAGGAATGCATTTAACCAGTTTATTTTCCTTTTCCTAATCTCTCAAGCATGATACACTAGAAGTAATCCTGAGATTACCAGTTTAAGGTCTTGCATTTTAATTTATTCCCTAGCTCCCTATATTCTGCTTTCAGGACACCATTCCTCTTTCCCTCTTTTTACCCAATATGGACAATTACTTCTGGCTGTCTCACCCATCCCCATTCTTTAAAATGTCCTGCAACTGCTCAGTGACATCCATGACCCTGGCCATCGGATGCAACATAGGCTCCTGGTGTCATGTCTGATACCACAGAAACATCTATCTGTTCCCCTGGTGATAAAATCTCATATTACTAATGCTTTCCCACTCTCATTTTCCCCCTCTAGCCCACCCCACCATCCAGCTGAGCCAGTTCTGGGGCGACAGACTTGGCTCTTGTTGCATTCCGTCAAGAAACCATCTCCCCTAGCAGTATCCAAAATGGAAAATCTGTCAGAGAAGGAGGTATCTCAGAGGATTCCTGCTGTACCTGCCTGGAGCTTTTACCCTGTCTGGCAGTCATCCATTCCCTGTCTGCTTGTGCACTGTTTACCCATGATGTGACCATGTTGCTGTATGGGGTATCCACAATGATCTCAGCCTTGTAGTAGACTACAGTAATGCTAGCTGCTGCTCAAGGTCCAAAATGTGTAGCTGCAGTTGTAAATACCCTGAAAACTGAAAGTCTCCCTGAATAAGAATTGCACAAAAGAAGTATTGCAGCTGACTGAGCTGTCTTGTCATGATTTAACTTTAGAATGACTCTTTTCATTCACTTTCGCTAATTTAAAGTATATTAAGGGGATGTTGTCTTATGCCTTATACTTTAAAAACCCTTAATTGAAACTAAAGATCATTTTTTACTTTAAAGAGAATACAATAGAAATACTCACCTGTTCTTATTTACTAAGGCCATTGTAGTGCCACTTGGTGAGCTTATGTTTTCCCTGCAACGTCACTCTTGAATGTTTTCAAACTTCACCCCTCCTAAACAGCTATTTAACTTCTGGTCTCCTTAATGCCGAAGATAGAGAAAGGAAAGGGAAAAGGACACCTCCTTTCCCTAATTCACAGTGTTTCCACACTGCACCAAAATAGCATGACAGTGCAGTTAACCTCTCTTATTTATACCATCGGGACTCAGACCACCTCCCTAACAGGCAGTTAAGAATACTCAGTTAAACCAGTTACCTAATTGCCTGATTGTACCTTCTCTGCACAGAGGTCTTGGTCTGCTTGCTTAGTCCTGTCTCCAAGCCCCTTAGGGACTTCAGACTTAAAACTTCAAATAAAATGCTAAATTGCAGGAAAATAGTCCTAGATTTACACAAAATTAAGCCTTAAAACGTAACTCTCTTATCTCCCCTTTAACTAATCCATTGACTGACCACTCGGCACTAGGATGTCAATAGCTTGGTGGTGTGACCAAATAGTGGTGGATGAAGTTCAATGTGGAGAAATGTGACATGACAGTTTAATTAAAAATACATGGAAAAACAGATTAATATAAAAGGGTCTAAAGGCTGTGCAGCAGCACAAAGACTGCAGCCTTTGATGAATTGGCATACTGAATGAGTATTTACATGGAGGGCTGCATCTGCTGCCACCCAAGAAATGCGCAGGAGAAGCAATAAATATCAAAACACATTTTTAAAATGTAGTTAGAAGTTAGCAAACACAGAAATGAAAAAGATTTGAATGAAAGTATAGGTTTTTCAAAATGACACTACCACTGATTATGTCAAGTTGTTAACAGTTTTGGCAATTGATGCATCTTTGTGATGTTGCAGGTTTAGTGTTTCATCTGACATTTAATATTATTAAAACACAATCCTTGTCTAAGCTATGCCAAACTCAATAGCTATTGCTAAACTGATACTTCAACTGAATAATGTAAATTTCACAAAGCATGTCTATGTATAATGAAGAATAGAAAAATAAATCATTTAATAATCTCCTCTTGGAGCCATGAAAGAAACCTTATCTCTACATCAACATTCAAACAAACAGCTGATTTAAGATCCTCTAGAGAGTGTATATATTTATGGAAATCAAGCTCACTGAACATTAAATCTAATTGTACCAACAAAGTTAGTGTTAGCCAATAATTAATGGAAAATAATGATAATGAATAGCAACTCATTACAATGTGTTGGGTCTTCACAAAACAAAATGCCACACGACCAATCATGCTTTACCATCCATATTTTAAATAAATAAAAATTAACTGGAGAGCTGCCTTACAGATCAATATACAAATTTACCTTCAGACTGTTATCCAATGACATCTGCAAGAAATTATCTATGTGTGTGTTTATTTTGCATTTTTATCTTACGTGTGTGTTTATGGCAATATAGCAGTATTGTGAAAATGGTATCCGTGGCTGAGGAGCAAGTTGCAAAAAAGCAAGGCAAGGCAGGGATGCTGTGAGCATCCAGGTAGGCTAAGAGTAAGTGTGTGCTTAGTGCCTCCAAATGAACATAAATAGTTTCCTGCATAAGCATAAAATGTTTTTGTTTTTGCAACTGTAGAGAAGCTCTGACAAATGTCAAAATTCCAATGTCTTGCTTTTTTTTCTTTCTGCAAAGACCATGCAGAACTGATTTGGAATATTTGTATGTATTTATAGATGATTCTATGAATAAAGTATATTTTGGAAATTTAAAAAGAGTGTCTGTAATATGACAATGAGCAATGAGCCCAGAGATGCATCTGATCCGGTCCCTGAACTGGGTGCGTTTCCCTGAGCACAAAGCAACACTGCTGCAGCAATGTAATGATAGATGCAGGCCTTCTAAAGGTGTATATATTCAACAAAACCAAGCTCACTGAACATCAAATCTAATTATACCACCAAAGTTAATGTTGGACAATAATTACTTGAGTCCCAAATTGCTGCCTTGAAGTTCAGAAGCATCAGGAATGTATCATGAGGATTCCTAGAGTCTGGCATAATGACTGTGGACATGGAGTGCATGCAGCCAGTGACAATTAAACATGCCCTGAGAAACTGGTGCCTGGTGTCCAACATTCAGGCTCTTTGCAGCAAGCAGTAAGATGAAGATCATAACACCATAAGACATAGGAGCAGAAATAAGCCAATCAGCTCAACTAGTCTGCTCCATCTTTCACTGAGAGCATGGCTGATCTGATCATCCTCAACACCAGTTTCCTGCCTTGTCTACATAACCTTTGATTAAAGACTTCTTTGTGTCAGCCTTGAATATATTTAATGATACAGCTTCAACAGCCCTCTGGTAAAGAATTCCACAGATTCCACAAAGGTGAAGAGGTCAAAGGAAACACACGAACAGGATGTAAGCTTTGTCACAACAAACTCACAGCTTTCAAATGACAGAACTCCGAACATATGGTTCATAATGTGTCCTCTCTATCCGCTTCTCAATTCAAACAGTGGTGGTTAAAGTCATGAGTCCAGGCTCCAATCCTATGCTCTACTACAATACTACATGAGCATTTAATAATAGCATTTAATAAAGTAATTAACTAAGTAGAGATGGCTGGGCCAGTGACTTGCTGTACCTGTATCATGTGGGAGCTGGCAGTTCCCGTGGGACCTGGCAGTTCCCATGGGAGCTGCAGTGACCACACCTGCAGCAAGTGTTGGTTGCTGAAGGAACTTCAGCTCAGAGTTGATGAGCTAGAATCTGAGCTTCAAACACTGCAGCACATCCGGGAGGGGGCGAAGTACCTGGATGCTTTGTTTCAGGAGGTGGTCACAGCTGGTAGATTAAGTACTTCAAATTCAGTCAGTGGCCAGGGACAGCAGGGTGTGATTGCAAGTGAGGCAGGTAGGGGGATCCTGAATTCAGGAATGGAGCAGCCTCAAATCCTGGCCTTGTCCAACAGGTATGAGGTACTTGCTTCCTGTGAGGATGAGGAAAAGGGCTATAGGGAGGATGAGGCAGCTGACCACTGCACCATGGTACAGGAAGCCATTCAAGAAAGGAGAGCAAAATGATAAGTGGTAGTTGTAAGGGACACTGTAATTAGGGGGATTGATAGTTCCCTTTGTAAGTAGGATCGAGAGTCCCACGTGGTGTGTTGGCTGCCCAGTGCCTGGATAAGGGACATCTCTGACAAGCTTGAAAGAATATTAGAACAGGAGGGCAAGGATCCAGTGTTGTCGTCCACTTTGGACAAACAACATTGGCAAATCTAGGAAGGAGAACCTGTTTGGGGATTACCAAGCACTAGGAACAAAATTAAGGAACAGGTCCTCAAGACTTAAAATCTCTGGATTACTACCTGAGCCACATGCAAATTAGTTTGGGGATAAGAAAATTAGGGAAGTAAACACATGGCTAAAGGAGTAAGTGGGAAAGAGGGGTTCCATTTCATGGGGCATTGGCATCAGTTTTGGAATAGGAGGGATCTGTACCGTTGGGACAGTCACCACCTGAACCGATCTGGAACCAGTGTTCTAGTGAAAAGGATAAATAGGGAGGTCACTAGGACTCTAAACTGGTGAATTGGGGGTAAGGGGAAAACGACAGGAAGTATAATGGCAAATAGAAAAGAAAGCAGCAGGTTAACGAGTTTGCAGGAAGGTTTAATTACATCAAAGACAATGAAAGAAGTTAAACGGAAGGAAAACTCAGGAGATATTATTAATGGAGATGTTAGAATTCAAAAAGGTACAAAAACTAGCAAAAAGGCACTTTATCTGAATGCTCGCAGATGCACTGAAACAAGGTAGATGAGCTAACGACACAAATCAACACAAATGTGTATGATTTAGTAGCCATTACGGAGACATGGTTGCAGGATGGTCACGAATGGGTATTAAATATCCAAGGATATCAGACTATTTTGACGGACAGACAGAAAGGTAAGGGGCGGTAGTGTACCTCTGATATTTAAGGATGATATCAGAGTGGTAGTGAGAGATGATATATGGTCAATGGAGAATAAGATTGAATCCATTAGAAATTAGAAATTCAAAGAAGAAAAAAATCACTGCTAGGCATAGTCTACAGGCCACCAAATAATAACATCACATTGGGGCAGGCAATAAACAAAGAAATAACTAATGCCTGTAAAAGTGGTGTGGCAATCATCATGGGAGATTTTAATGTACATGTCGATTGGTCGAACCAAGTCGGTCAAGACAGCCTTGAGGAGGAGTTCGTTGAATGTATCCAAAATAGTTTTCTTGAATGGTATGCAATGGAAAAACGAGGGAGCAAGCTATCCTAGATCTGGTCCTGTGTAATGAGACAGAAATAATTAATGATCTCATAGTTAGGTATCCTCTTGGAAGGAGCAATCACAGTATGGTTGAATTTAGAGTACAGATGGAAAGTGAGAAGATAAAATTCAATACCAGGGTCCTGTGCTTAAACAAAGGAGACTAAACAGGATGATGAAAGATATATTTCCCTCCCGATCCCTATCTGCCTTTCGAAGGGACCACTCTCTCAGTGACTCCCTCGTCCGCTCCACACTCCTCACTAGCCCCACCACCACCGGCACCTTTCCCTGCAAGCACAGGAAGTGCTACACCTGCCCCTACCCCTTCCCCCTCACCTCCATTCATGGCACTAAACAAACCTTTCACATCAGACAGAGGTTCACCCGCATGTCCAACAATGTGGACTACTGCATCTGCTGCTCCCGATGTGGCCTCCTCTACATTGGTGAGACCAAGCGGAGGCTTGGAGAGCGCTTTGTAGAGCGCCTGTGCTCTGTTCACAACAAACGACAACACCTTCTGGTCGTGAAACATTTCAACTTCCCCTCCCTGAGTGACAAATCCATCCTGGGCCTCCTCCAGTGTCACAATGACGCCACCCAGAAACTGGGGGAGTAGCACCTCATATTTCGCCTTGGGAGCCTACAGCTCAATGGTTTAAATGTGGATTTTACCAGTTTAAAAATCTTCCCACCCCTGGTCTCATCCCATAACACAACCTGTCCATCTTCTCTCCTACCTATCCAGTCGTCACACCTCACTGACAAATCCCCAACACTCACTACCCGCTTATCACCATTCCACCTACCTTCCCCAGCCCTACCCCTCCTCTATTTATTTCTGTGTTCCCCTACCCCTCCCCCATTTCTGAAGAAGGGTCCCAACCCGAAACATCAACTTTCCTGCTCCTCTGATGCTGCCTAGCCTGCTGTGTTCCTCCAACTCCACACTGTGTTATCTCTGACTCCAGCATCGGCAATTCTTACTATCTCTGAGGGAATTATAGGCCAGTTAGCCTAACTTCTGTAGTAGGGAAAATGCTTGAATCTATCATCTAGGAAGAAATAGCAAGACATCTAGATAGAAATTGTCCCATTGGGCAGACGCAGCATGGGTTCATGAAGGGCACGTCATGTTTAACCAATTTACTGCAATTCTATGAAGACATTATGAGCATGGTGGACAACAGGGACCCAGTAGATGTGTTGTGTCTAGATTTCCAAAAAGCATTCAACAAGGTGCTGCACAAAAGGCTGCTGCAAAGATGGGCAAGGCATTACAGGCAATGTATTAGCACTAATAGAGGATTGGTTAACTAACAGGAAGCAAAGAGTGGGAATAAATGAGTGCTTTTCTGGCTGGTGATCGGTGACTAGTGGTGTGCCTCAGGGATCAGTGTTGGGACCACAATTGTTTACAATTTACATAGACGATTTGGAGTTGGGGACCAGTGTAGTGTGCAGATGACACTAAAATGAGTGGTAGAGCAAAGTGTGCAAAGGAGTCTGAAAGTTTGCAGAGGATATAGACAGTTTAAGTGAGTGGGCAAAGGTTTGGCATATGGAGTACAATGCTGATAAATGTGAAGTTATCCATTTTGGTAGGAATAACAGTAAAAAGGACTATTATTTGAATGGTAAAAAAACTGCAACATGTCTCTGTACAGAGAGACCTGGGTGTCCTTGTGCATGAATCGCAGAAGATTGGTTTGTAGGAACAACAGGTAATTAAGGAGGCAAATGGAATTTTGTCCTTTATTCCTAGAGAGACTGATTTTAAAAGCAGGGAGGTTATGTTACAGCTGTATAGTGTGCTGGTGAGGCCACACCTGGAGTACTGTGTGCAGTTTTAGTCTCCTTACTTGAAAAAGGATGTACTGGCACTGGAGGGAGTGCAGAGGAGATTCACTAGGTTGATTCTGGACTTGAGAGGGCTAAGAGGAGACACTGAGTAGACTGGGATTATATTCGTTGGAATTTAGAAGAATGAGGGGGATCTTATAAAAACATATAGAATTATGAAAGGAATAGATAAGATAGAAGTAGGGAGGATGTTTCCACAGAACGCTGAAGAAGGGTCATCAAACCTGAAACGTTAACTCTGACTTTTTTCTTCACAGATGCTGCCAGACCTGCTGAGCTTTTCCAGCAACTTCTGTTTTTGTTCCTGATTTACAGCATTTGCAGTTCTTTCAGTTTTCATTTAGGATGTTTCCACTGGGAGGTTAAATTAGAACAAGAGGGTATAGCCTCAAAATTAGGGGGAGCAGATTTAGGACTGAATTAAGAAGGAATGTCATCACCCAAAGCGTTGTGAATCTGTGGAATTCCCTGCCCAGTGAAGTAGTTGAGGCTTCCTCATTAAAAGTTTTTAAAGCTAAGATAGATCATTTTTTGAACAGTAAAGAAATTAAGGGTTATGACGAGAGGGTGAATAAATGGAACTGAGGCCACGAAAAGACCAGCCGTGATCTTATTGAATAGTGGAGTGGGCTTGAAGGGCCAGGATGGCCTAGTCCTGCTCCTGGTTCTTATGTTCAATTTGCCAGCCATTCATTTTCCTCAACAAGTCTGATATGCAATTTGTCTCTGAAAGACATCTAATATATACTTTTACGTGCAGCTGTTATAAAATACAGTCAATGTGCATTTGGAACGTTTCTATTTTTAGCACAATTAAAGCAATATACTACTTTTCTTAACTGTTGTTTCATCATATTCTTTGAGTTATTCTGTTTCCAAATTTCATTCCATCCTGTATGCTCTTTTCTTCATAATATTTTCCTAACTATCCCTTGTTCTTTCTCTAGTTCTCTCCTTTCTCCTATATTCTCCACTCCAATGCTCTCTGAAATTTAGAAGTTATAAAATTCTGAAGGGGTTTGCTGGGGTGGACACAGAGGTTGTTTCCACTAGCTAAGGAATCCAGAACAAAAAGGTACTGTATCAATATAAGGTGTCACTCATTTAGGACAGCTGAGGAAAAATTTCTTCACTCAAAGAATTGTTGTCAAACTTTGGGATTCTCTACCTCAGAGCTGTGAACACTGCATCGTCGAGTATAGTTAAAGCTGAGATAGACAAATTTTTGGTCAATCAGGTAACCTAGATATATGTGGAGCATGGAAGAAAATGGATTTGAATAGTCACCGAAAATCAAATGAAATGTAAAGCAGGCTCAAGGGTCATTCGGTCTAAGAGCAGAAGCAGGCCCTTCAGCCAACTGAGATAACAAGGTGTAGAGCTGGATGAACACAGCAAGCCAGGCAGCATCAGAGGAGCAGGAAAGCTGATGTTTCGGGTCTGGATCCTTCTTCAGCCCACTGAGTTTGCTTTGTCAATGAGATCATGGCTGATCTGATAATCCTCAGTTCCACTTTCCTGCTTTATCCTCATAATCCTTGATTCACTTACTGATTAAAAATGTCTATTTCAAGCTTAAATATACTTAATCATCCAGCCTCTACAGCACCCTGTGGTAAAGAATTTCACAGGTTCACTACCCTCTGAGAGAAGAAAGTCCACTTCATCGCTGCCCTCCCTGGGCAATTAGTGACTTTAATATTCTGTTCTCTGATCCTCCAATCTCCCGCAAGGAGAAACAACCTCTGCGCATCAACTCTGTCAAATCCCTTAAGAATCTTATGTTTCAATAAGGTCGCTTCTCAACTCCAATCTAAACTCCAAAAACGACAGACCCCACCCACTCAACCTCTCCTTATAATTCAATCCCTCCATACTTGAGATCAACTACGTGAACGTTCTCCAGACTGCATTCAATGACAGTATATCTGGTACTTTTTTTTTATGTATCCAGTTTCTCCCTTTCTCCTCAGTTACCTTTCTTTACCAATTACCCCAGTTTTTTTTTACTGTTTCCATATTTACCTGCTTCTCCATTGTTTCCATCACACTGACAAGGAATGGAAGACACACTGCTTCAGATAGGAGTCATAAGTCCTCATAGTTCTGGATAGCCAGAACACAACTCAGAACAAGTTCACATTGGATGCATTGCTGAGATCATCAATGTCCTGATGGCTTTTCTGAGTCCTCCTCATTTCAGAAGAATCTTAATGTACATAATATTCAGGATTATCTCACGACTTAGGTTAGTGATGCACTTTGTATCAAATAGCATGTGCTGACCTAAAGCAAGTTTAAATTCTCAGCAACTTGGACCACTCCTGCCTTCAGCCCTTGGCTGAGTTTTCACTCTCATGAAATATTTGTGAGGTTAGAAGATATGCTCTTGAGTCATTTTCAAAGTCATTCAATCCAAATAAAGGCTGCAATATAATGCTCGGTAATGCAGTCATCTGTGAAGCTGGTGCGATATACTGATAGTAATCACTCAAACAGTCATATTTTTTAGTTCTTTTAATCTTCTATGAGCAGAATTCTTAGGACTACAATATCTAATCAAAAAAAGAATAAACTGAAGATAAATTACTGGAATTATATAGGTTACAATTTCACAAAATGTAAACTGAGCTTGATTTGATGTGTCAGTGTAAGTAACAGCAGCAAAATCACGTGATTCTACATAATTTATTAATGGATTTCTCAGCGGTGCAGACGCTTAGTTTCTATGACTCCAAGGACTGCAGCAACGCCACTTTAACCAATTCCCACCTAACTAGTCAAAGAGTCATAGAGATATACAGCACAGAAACAGACCTTTCGGTCCAACGCGTCCATGGCAACCAGATATCCTACATAAATCTCTGCTATTTAGGGTACAGATTTAAGGTGAGAGGGAAAGATTTAAAAGGGACCTGAGGGGCAACTTTATCATACAGAGGTGGAATAAGCTGCCAGAGGAAGTGATGGAGGCGGGTACAATTACAATATTTAAAAGATATTTGGACAGGTTCACAAACAGGGAAGGTTTAGAGAGATGTGGGCCAAACGCAGGCAAATGGGACTAGTTCAGTTTAGGATACCTGGTCGGCATGGTCAAGTTGGACAGAAGGATCTGTTTCTATGCTGTATGACCCCATGACTATTCTCATTAGCATATAAAACTTTGAGTCTATTTTATCAAACAGTAATAGTCTTAACAGGCTATGCAAGATTTCTGCATGGGTCGTTCTGATTCAAAGTAAAACTTGCTCTGCCTTTGGCTCAATATGAACTTGTAACATACCTTAAGAATGAAATTGGTCAGACAAAATTCTTGCAAACTCTCAAAATATGCCATGTTTTAAGAATATTTTAAAGCTAGAGGATAAGGGAGTCCATCTTAGTGCTACACCCCAAGCCATCCCATTCAATCATTGCAATGGTATGCATTTATAATCCAGATTTAATGTAAAAATCCTAAGAGTTTAAGTCGGAAATGGATGCCAAACCAAAGAAAGTTACTTGGTCCAAGAGATAAGTTTTAGGGAAAATCCTAAAGCATTGCATAAACATTAAGGATAGTAGTTCTAAGGTATGGGATCTAGGTAGATTAAGACATTGAAATCAAATGTTGGGAGAAAGACATTAAAATGCTTAAAAGGCTTGAGTTTAAAGAACCAAGAGTTCAGCTAGGGCAGGGTGAATTTCAGGTTGCAGGCCTGAAAGAGATCACGGAACTAGGGAGCAATGAGTCCACAAAAGGATTTTCACCCAAAGATAACAATTTTAAAATAGAAGCATTGGTAGACCATAAGATAATGTAGAATAACAAGGACTGGGTAATTGGCAATCAAGACTTGGAGTGAAATAGGATACAAACATCAGACTTTGGATGAATTGATGTTCACAGAAAGTGGAGGATGCGAGACTGACCTGAAGAGAATTGGAATAGTCAAGATTAGAGTTGCAAATGAGAAAGTAGTGAAGTAGTGATTTAACAGAGATGGTATTAGAAAATCTCAGTAATGTGCAAGTAATGAAATCAGAAACCTAGCTCAGAGATCAATAAAATCATAAAATCCCTACAATATGGAAGCAGGCCATTCAGCCCATTGAGTCCACACCAACCGTACAAACAGCATCCCACCCAATCCCTGTAACACTACATTTCCCATGGTTAACCCACTTAATCAACATAGCTTTGGACTGTGGGTTAAAACAGGAGCACCTGCAGGAAACCCACGCAAACATGGGGAGAACGTGCAAACTCCACACAGTCACCCAAGGGTGGAATCAAACCTGGATCCTGGTGCTATGAGGTAGCAGTGCTAACCACTGAGCCACCATGGCACCCTAATAGGATACCTAGGTTACAAATGTCTGGTTCTGCATGAGGCGGTGTCCAGGGAGGAGACTCTAATTGTAATCAAGCATATGGAGTTTGTGGCCAGGATTGAAGACAATGGCCTTAGTCTCACCAACGTGGGGAGACAGTAGTGTAATGATAATGTCAATGGACTAGGACTCCAGAACCCCAAGCTAATGTTCTGGGGACACATGTTCAAATCCCCCTATTTGAAGATGGTGGAATTTAAATTCAACAAATTCTGGAATTAAAAAATATTCTAATAGTAAAAATATACCTGGTTCATTCAGGCAAGACTGGCCTACACATGATTTCAATCCACAACAATGTAGTTTGCTCTTAACTGCCCTTTGGAACTGCCTAGCAAGCCATTCAGTTCCAGGTCAATTAAGGTTAGCCAATTAATGTCTGCCTTACCAGAGATGTCCATATTCCATATAAGAATAAATGTTAAAAAAGCTGAAGGAAATTATAACACATCCAATTCTAACATTGTCAACTGCATGATTCTAAGGGTTTTGCTTCCATAAATTTACACAGAAAACAATCTCAAATGATGAACGATATTTATAAGCAGAAGATTCCCCTAATATTGGCTTTAAATTGTGCTTTGACTAGTTTTAGCATATATCACCTTGCCTAATAATTTATAAATTATTATCGACAGATGCTTTTCCATTTCACCTTTAGCTATTTCTACACCATCCATAGTATATTTGTCTCACTTGTCTCTGAAGTTACTGCAGATAGGATAAGGGGGTCAAACAATGGATGAATCAAACATGCACGATCATAAGAGGACAGCCAGGGTTAGATCTACAGAAATGCTGGAGTAATCTTAAGAAACAGGAGTAGGAGTAAGCCACTAAGATAGTCGAGCCTGTTTGCAATTGGTTAAGATTAAAGCTGATCTGATTGTAGCCTGAACTTCACTTCTTGCCTATTCCCATAAGTTACAATTGCAATGTGGAAATCTGGAGACAACACCGGATGTAATGATAGATACTTTAACATTCTACGGCTATGGCTCTAATTGTTGATGCAATAAATCTATTCAGTTGATCACATTAGGGGATATTATCATTGGCTACTGGATTCTCTCAATCGGTGGGTGAGCTGTGAGTTTTGCCTAAGAAGTGAATCTTGTATGAGGCTAACTGAAATATAGTGAGAAGACTGCAATGAGAAGGCTGAAGTGTACAACATGCTGTAAGTGAATCCCACCATTATTATTGCTCTATATATTCTCGTCTGTGAAAAAAAAGAACTTAATCATTCATATAACTGTGATTGTTCAGTCTTCCTTCATCATAGAGATTGGAACTCCGGGAGCTTACAAAAGATCTGAATGTTCACCACAGAGATCACAAGGGGGTGCAATTGTTACATCACTAGATTAACTATTCCATGCATAGATACAGAGAAATATGGGACAATTCCCATAACTCAGTGATTAAGCCACTGGAACTCAGAAACTATATACAGCACACAAAAATCCATAGTAGGTAACTTAGGTGGAAAAACAAACCATATGGTAAAACTGGAATACTTGAATGGCCTGGATATTCAATTGGCCAATACTCATCGGACTGGAGTTGTGCAGGAGGACTGTGCAGATTCTCAAATGCAGCCTTCTCAGTGTGTATTATTGGGGAAATTGAAATTTCCGATGAGCAATTCATGTCTATCTAGAACCCTCCAAAATCATTAAAGATGGGAAATTCAGAGGGTTCTGCTTCATTTAAGCTAATAATTGCCCAGGAAATGTTAGAGGATTAAAGCCCAATCCAACTCCTTGGTAACTATTAAGCTGGCACCCCTCTTACTAACATGACCAGCCTGACACCTCACCCCCAATGACCAACACTTAATGCTGTTGAATCCAAACTCCCTACCACTGCGAAAAAAAAAAAAACGGAAGAACTGTGGATGCTGGAAATCAAAAACAAAAAACAGAAATAGCTGGAAAAGAAGATCTGGCAGCAGCTCCCCTGTCAGACCAGGCATACCCTTCTCTCTCGCTGTCAGTCCCGACAACATCCCACCAATCCTGACCAACCTAAAGCACTCCATCACTTACTTGGCACCTGAACAAATTATCAACTTCATACCACACTTAACTACATACTTACCCTTCTGCAGGAACTGTCAAAGTTGCTGCCTGTGCTGCTGTACATTTAAATAGCAATATGGCACAATGACTGCGGCAGAATGGATGAGGTTTGCCTCCAATTATCCTGCACTGGAGAGCTCCCGGAGCACTGGCGAGTAGCTAATGTTGTTCCTCTGTTCAATAAAGAAAATAGGTACAATCCTGGAAATTACAGACCAATGAGTCTCACACAAGTGGTTAGGAAGCTATTGGAGAAAATTCTTATGGATAGGATTTACACACATTGGAAAAGCATGGCCTAGTTAGGGACAGTCAGCATGGCTTTATGCAGCACAGGTCATGTTTTACTAACGATTGAATTTTTCGAGGAGATGACAAAGTTCATCAATAAAGGTAGAGCAGTGGATGTTGTCTATATGGATTTTAGTGAGGCTTTCAACAAGGTCCGTCATGGTAGGGTCATCTAGAAGATTAAAATGCATGGGATCCATGATGACTTGGCCATGTGGATTCGGAATTGGCTTGTCCATAGAAGGCAGAGGGTAGTGATGGAAGGGTATTTTTCAAGCTGGAGGTCCGTGACTACTGGTGATCCGCAGGGATCCATACTGGGACCTCAGCTGCTTGTGATATATATAAACAACTTGGATGAAAATGTAGATGGGTGGGTTAGTAAGTTTGCAGACAATGCAAAGATCAATGGAGTTGCGGATAGTATAGAAAGTTGTCAAAGGATAGAGCGGGATATAGGTGAGTTGCAGACATGGGCGGAAAAATGGCAGATGGAGTTTATTCTGTGTGAGGATGAGGTGCTGCACTTTGGGAGATCAAATGTTAAGGAAAAGTATACAGTCAATGGCAGGACCCTGTAGAGAATTGATGTACAGAGGGATCTTGAGGTTCAAATCCATAGCTCCCTGAAAGTGGCCATGCAAGTAGAAAGGGTGTTAAAGAAGGCATATGGCATGTTTGCCTTTATTGGTCAGGGAATTGAGTACAAGAGTCAGGATGTCATCTTGCAGCTTTCCCAAAATTATGAGATGCACAGACAGAGGTGACAGTCAGAATCTTTTTCCCAGAGGTGAAATATCTAAAACTACAGGGCATGCATTTAAGGGGTCAGCGGGGGAGGGGGGTGGAATTCAAAGGAGAAGTGAGGGGCACATTTTTTACACAGTGGTACAAGTTTGAAATGCGCTACCAGAGGTGGTGTTTGAGGCAGATATAATAGGGATGTTTAAGGTACTTTTAGATAAGCACATGAATATGCAAAGAATGGGGGGATATGGGCCAAGGACAGGCAGAAGGGATTAGTTTAATTTGGTGTAATATTTAGAACAACATTGTGGGCCAAAAGACTTGTTCCTGTGCTGTACAGTTTTGATTTCCATGTCTGGGATCAACCTTTCTTTCACAGCACGGATTATCAGATTTGCAGAACAGATCCTGGACTTTGCGTTGAAACTAAATCTCACAGTCCCAGCACAGGAAGCTGTGACTTCTCATGTGAAAGACTTTTAGCTGCAAGAACAAACGCAAATATTTTCAGTTGAGAACACATTTAACAGTGTTTAACGGAAAGAGTTTCCTTTTTGTCTCAATTTTAAAGCGATTTATTCAGTGTGTGTATTCCATTGTTTTCACCCAAACTACTTCCTTTAAAATAGTTCCTGTAAGTCTTAATTAAATTTGGGGCAGTACAATGGCTCAGTGGTTAGCACGGCTGCCTCACAGCACCAGGGACCCAGGTTTGATTCCACCCTTGGGCAACTGTCTGTGTGGAGCTTGCACATTCTCCCCATGTCTGTGTGAGTTTCCTCTGGGTGTTCCGGTTTCCTCCCACAGTCCAAAACTGTGCAGGCTAGGTGAATTGGCCATGTTAAATTGCCCATAGTGTTCAGGGATGTGTAAATTAGGTGGGTTGTAGAGGGATGGGTCTGGGTGGGATGCTCTGAGGGTCGATGTGGACTTGTTGGGCTGAAGGGCCTGTTTCCACACTGTGGGGATTCTATGAATTCTATGAATATTACAATAAAACTGTTGGTTTCAGATACGCACTGCATTTCTGAAGAAGCTAAGATAGGAATTGCTGGCTAGAAGGGTGGAGCTAAGTCTTAATGGGGAAAACAAAAATGTAGTGGCAACATGTTATCTTAATCAACCTCTGTGAACATGATGTGACACACCAATGCGACATGGGATTTGAACCCAGTTCTTGTGGTTCAGAGGTAAGGAGACTCTCAATGCACCACAAGATTCCAACTCCTCAGACCATCTGGGCTAATGTTTGTACATTGCAATATCAAGGTTCTGCAAAATATTGGGGGCCACAAATTTTGGTTCTTTAGTGCCTGGTTTTTCAGCAATGGTAAGTGTCATTTTAGCTCCGAAAAAGAACCTGCAGGACCTGTGCACACATTTGGTGCGAGACAGACAGCACACCTTTCTCATTATTTCAAATTTTGTAACATTCATATTTGCTCATTCTTGTTACTTCGACTAATTGTAAGCACTGCTGTTCCTTTCTCACTGGACATCAAACGAAATAAGTTACCTTATCTGTTCAAGGACAGTGCCTTCTGACTTCCTATCCCTGATCCATACCTTCTGACTGGTACCAAAGCTGATGAATTCTTTGTTGTATGCTCAAAATTTTACCAGTTCTGTTTTCTCTTTTTGTCATTTTCGATTATTATTTTTCTGTTGTTGACTTAAGATGAAATACTTTAACATGATTTTGCTGTAACACTGAGATTTGCATCTTTAGCCTTCCGCCCATAAGTAACTCTGCTGGCAATTATGTTACTTAACAGTTTTGTTTTGTAATTCAGTGGATCCCAATCACTATTCTTAATTATTAGCATCTTTAAGATTTTCACCACACTTAGCTTCTCCAATGGCCTGTGGATGAAGAGAAGAACTAGGGACATGATTATTGAGGATTCCATTGTCAATCTCCTAAGGTATTCATTCACAAACTGTGGACCACTATCTGAAACAAACTAATTTGAGTACCCATTTGTAGAAAAGATTTTCTTCAGTGATTTGATCACTGTTTCAGCTGTTAATGCATGAAATCTGGTGACATCCAGCCATCTGTCCTACCATCTTATTGAAGAACTTTATCTACTTTTTCCTGAAGACCCATATATTCTATATATGCAATTTTGTTCAATGAAGCCATCTTTTGATCCTTTAAGATATAGAGGGTTTTTCACTTTTGTTGCATATTTTAATCAGCAAAACTGCTTGAAGTGTCCTGTATTCTGTACTGGAAACATTCTCCTCCCACTGCTTGGTACTCCTGCTGTCTGCAATATTTGTAGCTTCACGACATAAACACTTCAAAATAGACTGCTGTTTTCTGCTCTTGTCCTGTTTTCGCAGGCTTGGAAGTGGCCTACCCAACTAATTTATTCCTCCAAAGTTTTGGCATTTCCTCAGATTATTGCCCAATTCAGCACTTTGGCCTGCATAGCATGCTGAGCTGTTTGTCCAAATCTTTGAATCATTGTTGGAGGATCTTTTACAGTCAATCACAAATAAGTTCATCTTCAATGCTCCATGTTCACAACAACTGACAGTCTTATATGGGTCTGTGTGAGAAACAATGTGATGGATTCCCTTGGTCTCTTGGATCTCTAATTAAATTACACTCAGTTGATTACAAGGTACTGTTTTGGGCTAAAATATATCAAATGACTTTACTTTGGATTCAAAATCTGTAGTCGTCTCTTCCACCCACATCTCGGGAATGTTATTAGCCATAAGCCTGAATGCATACAGATACTGTTCTATACTTCTGCAACTATTTTTTTCATAACTCTCAAAGCTGATCTGTCTGCAGTCCTTTTAAGGTTTTCAATGACTGCAGAATGGCCAATGACTCCCTGACTCGTGTTGACATTGCTTTCAGTGTCCGTGTACCTCTCACTCCACTAGTTACAGGTTGCTAACTTGAAAATGCTCCCCTTATCCCAACATTCTGTCTTCTATTAGTTAGCCAATCCTCTATTCATGCTAAGATATCACATACAACACAATGGGCTCTTAATGAGTGGCCTAATATATGATACCTTAAGGCATATAAATCTCTCAGGACTCAGCAAGTAGTCCATGTTATTTCAACAAGGAGCCAGGATTGGGCAGAACACAAAGTTGCCATAGACACCAGCCCCACAATTATCTATCAGGATATTTTTGGGAAACTCTAATCCGTAACCACCACGATTAAAGCAGCAGAAAGGCAAGCATTTTTTTAAACTGCTGGTTTCAATCTTCTTATAATGTGGGGATAAGTATTGTGATGGTGGAAAAGTAGAAAAATGCTTTCATTCTAAAAATTGACAGGTTTAAGGAAACTGAATTCAGCCATCTAATTTTTTACTTTGTGCACTGGGAAGTTGAAACAAACAGTAGCAAGCAATATTTTACATTTCTGTATTGCTTATAATAAAACATTGTACGATCCTTCACAAGGGGCACGATAAAATGACACTTAGCGACCTAAAGGCGATATTAGGTCAGAAAACCAAAATGTTTGATCTGAAGTGATAAGTCTTTAGGGGTGTCTTAAGGAGGAAAGCAAGGTGTAGAGATGGTAGAAGAGTATTCCAGAGCTTAAGGCTGAGGCAGCTGAAGGCACAGCCACCACTGGTAGAATAGTTAAAATCAGGAATGCACGAGTTTGAATTAGAGGAGTGCCAATGTGTCAAAGGGTGTGGGGTTCCCAGGGTTTAAGAGTTAAAAGCTGTAATGCCATGGAAGTATTTCACAATAAGGATGAGAATTTTAATATCACTATGTTGCTTCGCAGGAGCCAATGTAGATCAGTGAACACAGATTGGAACAGAATTTGTTTCAAGTTAAGACATGGACAGTGCACTTTTTGGATGGCCTTCAAGGTTACAGAAAGTAGAATGTGGGACACTATCCAGGAGTGTGATGAAATAATCATGTCTAAATGGAACAAAAACATGAACAATGGTTTCAGGAACAAATAAGCTGAGGCAGAGGCTGGTTTGAGCAATTTTATGGGGGTGAAAATAGATAATGTCAGTGATGGTGCAAATACAAGCTCTGAAGCTAACCTTATTAATTGTGGATGAGAAATAGGAAGGGGCCAAGCTAACCTTACTAATTGTGGATGAGAAACAGGAAGGGGCCAAGGATACATCCTCCGTAGGACACCAAAGGTAGTGGTGTGCGGCCAGAAACAGAAGCAAATGACTCTGTTTTATCTTGAATAGAAATAGGGTGGCATAGTGACTCAGTGGTTAGCACTGCTGCGTCACAGAGCCAGGGACTCAGGTTTGATCCCAGTCTCGGGTGACTGTCTGTGTGTGGAGCTTGCACATTCTCCCCGTGTATGCGTGGGTTTCCTCCAGGTGCTCAGTTTCCTCCCACAGTCCAAAGATGTGTTGGCCACGTGGATTAGCCATGGGAAATTCAGAGATAGGGTGGGATGCTCTTTGGAGGGTTGGTATGGGCTGAAAATGACCTGCTTCCACACTGTAGGGATTCTATGATTCTAAAAGATGGGAACTAGAGTACTGAGATAACAAGGTGTAGAGCTGGATGAACACAGCAGGCCAAGCAGCATCAGAGGAGCAGGAAAGCTGACGTTTCAGGCCTAGATCCTCTGATGCTGCTTGGCCTGTTGTTCATCCAGCTCTACACCTTGTTATCTCAGATTCTCCAGCATCTGCAGTTTCTACTATCTCTGGAACTAGAGTACTGTTTAGTTTTGGTCCCTTTAGGGAGGGATATATTTGCAGTGGAAACAGTTCAGGGAACGTTCACTAGGTTTTGTTCCAAGAATCTCTCAGGACGGAGATGAGAGGAATTCCTTCTATCAGAGGGTCTGTAATCTTCAGAATTCTGTAGCCAGAAGGCAAAGATGTCTGGGTTGTTGAATATTTGCAAGGCTGAGCTGGACAGATTTTTAAACAACATATCAAAGATTAGGAGGGGGCAGATAGGAAAGGGGAATTAAGACTTTGCTTAGCTATGATTTTATCAAACGGTGGAGCTGGTTCGAGCGACCAAATGGCTTACTCCTGTTCGCATTTCTTCTCTTCGCCGTGTCCTTAATGAGCTCTGTCTACCTGCGTCCTTTCCACGATCTTGCCAACATACCAATGCGAGAAGCAAGTTGTCTCCACCGGTAAGTCTTGAGGCCGTCTGGAGGCGGATGACCTGGTTGGACATACATTCGTAACCCGTTTGATAAGCTTCCTTTGTTTTTAAAGTTTTCTGTGAGATATGGGCACAATGAGTTTTGACCGCTGGATGACCTCATCCTAGTTCTGAAGGTAGGAGGGGGAGGAGAGACGGTTGATGAGGGAGAAGTAGAGCGCGCCTCCGAGCGGACAGAGACCGCTTCACGCGCAAACCTGGAGCGTGACAATCGCTCGTGCCCCCGCATCTGGGCGGGTAGTTCCACCCGGCGGTTGAGGTACCGTCAGTGGCGGTCGCCGCCTCCTTGTGGGTCGTACACGCCGATTCGGAAAGGCCCTGCAGCCGCTTGTGGGGGTGGGGAAGGTGGTGTTCTCAGGTAGGTAGGTAAGCAAGCGGTCGGTCTTTACTGCCCTTGGCCGCTGAACCACATCAGGCCCGGTTCGCTCATTGACTGAGCCCGCAATGTGTTCCTGCGGCCTAATGTTACTGAAGCCTGGCGCTAGATTTGATCCATTGGGAGCCACAGCCAGTCATCCCGTTTGTAACGTCGCAGGAATCCAGAAAATGTCAGTAAAACGATCCCATTTATCTTCGTTCAACAGCGCCCCGCCCGAAAGTCAGTACTTTATGGAAGAGAGAGTTCTTTTTGGCTTTATTTTTCAGTTTCAGAACTTTCCGGAAGGAAGCCTGGACCTGGCCAGATCTGGGTTATGCGCAAAACGATAAGCTAAGGAACCCAAACATCTAATGATTGTATTTAGAGGTTAGATTGTTTTTGACAACATGCTGTCTTCAAAATTCTTATCTTCATTGCTGACATTTTTCATGGTCTCTTGCAGCCTTACCATTCTAGCCTTCTCAAAGTCTGTACTGCCCAAGGTGGACTGTTCTGAGAAACTGTTGGAGGAATTGTGATTTGTCTGTTCCCTCGGCACACTCAGTGTGGTGTTGACTGCACACCAACTTTATTTTGGGTGCCCATTACCAAAGGTTGCACTAAACCTGCTGTAGAGTGACTGCATAACTCAGCAGGGAGCTTGTGATCATAAGCTTGTGTGAATGAAAGCTGTGGTGAGCTGTATGATTGAAAGATAGCTGAAAGAATACTGGTGGTGTGACTGAGTTGAGAGAATGGATGCTGGCATCCTAAGATGCTACTGGCAGTCCCCTGGGGTGGTGCCACAGCAATCCTCATAATCACTTGGAAAGCAGATTGGATATCTATGAAATAATTGAACATAGCTGCAGCAATAGAGAAGTCAAAATTATCTTGTATGACAAATGCCTTTGTTTCTGCTGAAACAACAATGCATTCTGTGGCTTCTGCTTATGCTGTCACAGAAAAGGAGACATTGACTGTTTGATGTTGTGTTCTCAAGAATGCTCATAAAGTTGGTCTCCACATTCACATTGGAAAGGTTGGTCTTTAGGATCAGTATTCCATGTTCCTTGATGTTACACACAGGTTTTCTTATAGGCCTGTCAGTGCACAAAACATTTGTGTGCCTTTAGCCTATCCCAGCAAAGTGCTTCTCATGATTCTGTGCAGTATAACTCATTTACAAACTGTCCCTGCAGCAATCTGACACGTCTTATGTTCATCCCCAACCCTGTTTGTAAGCTACTCATTCCCAGTGACTGACCATGTGCTGATTCCACCTTTCTGAAATGCAGTCCTCATCCTGCCATCCAGTTGCATTCCATTTAAGGACCCACCACAGAAGGGCACATGACTCAAACACACTTATTCACTGAGATTCAGCTAGAGAATTGTATCCTGAACACCCTGGTCAAATATGGCCCTGTGCTGATAGTCCAACTTTCTTCTCTCTCTTGCACCTTACCCTGCTGGACATGCCTTCTATTCATTATCCCAATTGTGCTGTATTCCAAGGGGAATGTCTGCTAGTGAGCACATGTCTGAGAACAGCTATTTTGTGCATTAAGTCATATGAAATCAAGACAAAAGTCTTTCAGTGCCTGTCACATCAATTTGATAACTTTTATAGAACTCTAGAAAGCGCCAACCACTACTACAATCAAACCAACAGTTGGTACAAAGTATTCAACAGCTGATCTAAAATTTGTTGACATCCTTTTAAATTGTATTGATGGAGCATCTTCCTGCTGCTGTACATTTTCAGCTGTGAATGTTTTAGAGTATACCAGCTAGAGCATTGAGCTCAAATGCATCAAATACCTGTAGATGATTATGATCTGCCTACTTTGCATATTTCCTGAGCACTCATAATGTTCCGTAATGTCTTCAGTATACATTTGGCATGGTCCTACTTGAATTGCACGAGTCATGAGCACCTCTTTGAATCTAGAAATGTATTCATAGTGTCAAAAAAAAACAAGCATAACAATCTGGATTTTGCATCCCACATCTCAGTTTGACTGCCCTGTGCCTCCAATTTTAGCATACTGTGCATTACTCATGGACCCCTTCTTCACACGCTCCACATTTAGCAGAATGTTCTTAATTATCTTCCTGAATGTCTGCCTTTGTATATAGTCAATCATACAGCATGGAAACAGACCCTTTGGTCCAACTGGTCCACGCCGACCATGTTCTGAATCCAAACTAGTCCCCCACCTGCCTGTGTTTGGCCCATATCCCTCTAATCTTTCCTATTCATGAATCCATCCATATGTCTTTTAAACATTGCATTTGTTCTTGCCTTTAAAAGCTGCTGCTGTGACCTGTAAATTGCTCTTTCAGCTGCATTCCCCCTCCCATTCTGCAAACTGCCTTGATTATTTTATGGTAATGATATAGTTAGGCTATATTTTCTATATTATCTCCTCTTTACAGTCATTTTTATATTTGTTCATGGAATTTGTGCATCATTGCCTAGACCTGCATTTATTGTCCACCTCTGATTGCTCTGATGCACTGCCTTCTTTAACTGCTGTAATCTTTTGGGCTTACCCAAAGTTCTGTTAGGAAAGGTGTCCCAGGATTGTGAACCAGCGATTATGATGGAACCAGCAATTTGATTCCAAGTCAGGATAGTGTTTGACTTGGAGGGGAGCTTGCAAGTGCTGGTGTTCCTATGCATCTGCTGCCCTTGTCTTCCTAGATTGTAGAGGTCATGGGTTAGGAAGATGCGGTTCAAGAAGCCTGGGCAAGTTGTTGCCTTGCAAGTTGTGGTTGGTACACATTGCTACTACTGTGCATCAGTGGTGAAGGACGTGAATATTGAAGGTCATGGATGGGTTGTCAATCAAACAGGCTGCTTTGTCCTGGATGGTGTCAAGCAGTTTGTAGCTGTACACTGTCCAAACAAGTGGAGAGTATTTCACACTTTTGACTTGTGCTGTATAGATGATGGATAGATCTTGAGGTGTGTTGCCCATTGCAGAATTCCCAGCTTTTGACTTATTATATTTATATGGCTGATCCTGTTCAGTTTTTGAATAATCATAACTCCCAGGATGTTGTCCATGTAGAATTCAACAATGATAATGCCATTGAATTTCAGGGAGAGTTTGTTGGATTCTGTCTTGTTTGAGTTTGTCATTGTCTGGCACATGTGTTGTGTGAATGTTACTTGCCACATTTAAGCCCAAGCCTGATGCTGAATTTTGGTTCATCATTGACACTGACAATATACTTAAAGTCAGAGTTGTACAAGATCTTGGTTAATTATAATCAAGTTAATTATTGTAATGTGTATATGACTGATAAGCAAATGTTAACACTTCTGTTCTGCCAATAAATTTTGATGTTATGATAAAGGAGAGTGATGGACATTAGTATTCTTAGATTTACGGAAGACTTTTGATAAAGAGGCCTACAGGAGGCTTGTTAGAAGGATTAACACAGATTGGATAGCAAGTAATAGTTGGCTAACAGACAAAAAGGTGTGGAATAAATGGGTCATGCTTGCAGTGGCAAGCTATGACTAGTGGAGTACTGCAAGGATCAGTATTTTTGACTCCAGTTGTTCTAAATAAATATCGACAATTTAGACTTGGGGACCATATGTAATATTTCCAAATTTATGGATAATGAAAAACTAAGCAGGAATATGTTGTGAGGAACATATAAAGGAACTTCAAGTGGATTTGTATAGGCTTAGTGAATGGACTAGAACATGGCAGATAAAATATAAAGTGGATTAATGAGGTGGTTACTTTGGAAGGTGAAACGTGGAGTATTTCTTAAATGATATTGAAAACTGTAGATGTGCAAAGACACCTAGGTGTTCTTGTCAGTAGTTCACTGAAGGCTGTCATGCAGGTGCAACAAGCTGTTAGGAAGGCTAATGGAATGTTAGATAACAAGGTGTAGAGCTGGATGAACACAGCAGGCCAAGCAGCATCAGAGGAGCAGGAAAGCTGACGTTTCGGGTCT